>NC_047569.1:38164428-38473191 GCF_011004845.1 Esox lucius | reverse complement strand
CCATAGTCAGAGCTCGCCAACAGGGATAGAGACTGGGAAAACTGTACATTTTGCAAAGGCTGAATCACCTACTTTGAGGGAAAACACAAGCCGGCTGGGCATGGTGGCCAAGTGGTAAGGCGTCGGTCTCGTAAACCGAAGAGCACGGGTTCAATCCCCGTCCGTGCCTTTCAAATGTTGTTGCTTGTAGTCCCTTTCGGATCACTGTCGCATCTAGGCATATTGTGGTGAACAGATTTCTCTTGCTAGTGCGGAGTCATTGGCCTGGCTCCATAACTAGGTGTTTGTTATCCTTCCTTGGTCCTGTAAAAGCAAGAGCTCTCCACCAGGGATAGAGGTGCCACCTTTGATTGCTCACTTGCTGGACCGGGGTCCTGTAGGTCAACGAGTGGCTATCCTTAGGTCAGTGAGAGGGCCGAATCCTGGGATACCACCAGGGATAGAGTGTCCACTGTTCTGTTGTAGAGCACATGCACTGCATATATGAGGTCCGGGCTTCACTCCCCATCTTCTACCTTGGAATTCTTCTCACTTGAACAAATGTGGCTTTTAATTTCCACTCTTCGCAACGTCGACAGAAGTTTCAAGAAGAGTAGGGGAACGTGGTGGGATGGCCGAGTGACAAACGGAAGATTGTGCCTTTGTTTTCTATCCGTTAATTTCAGCAAAGTCATCGTGGTGTTGGCATTCCTCATTTTGATGGTACTGAAAGCCGCCCTGCATAGACCAGGGCAGGCTGCAGGCTTGGGGATGTAGCTCAGTGGTAGAGCGCATGCTTTGCATGTATGAGGTCCTGGGTTTAATCCCCAGCTTCTCCATGCGGTGCTAGTGAATGTTCATTTTCCGTTTGCTCTACACCTGTTCTTCGCTCTCCGCCAATGGTTGGCCAACGGCAGTCCTCTACTGTCATCAGAAGTCACTTTTTCCCTGACCGGGAACCCAACCATTGAATGCGGCGAATCCAGACCACAACCCCTCCAGGTACTCGTTTGGTGACGCCCACTTTGATATAGGTCCTGATTCAATGCAGGAACTGGTGTTGCCCCTGTCATGATGTAATGCTAAGAGCTGACCACCAGGGAGAGAGGAGACACTGACTTCCCGCAAGCAGCTCAAAAGTTTCCCCACCTAACGATGACGTTAATAGAGGGTTCTGTTATATGTCACAAATGATTACAGATAAAGACATATTACATGTCTGGTCTGTCAGGCAAAATACCTTCCCCCTTTGCAACAGGTCTTGTTCTACTCCAATTCATATCTGCGCAAATGCACTACGTTTTAGTGTTTTATAGGTCTAAAACCCTGTCAGTCAAAAGTTGTTAATATATATTCAAAAAGATACATGTTTGAAGTAATGCCAACTTAAAATGTGTTCATTATTATACATAAATCCGTGTTAAAAATCAATCATGCACATTTTCATTCAATCATGACACTGCCCTACACGCGGGCAGTGCCCCCCAATCTCGAAGGTATTTGTCAGTTTGGTGAGAGGACTATTCAAAATAATCGACAGGAAATAAACCCGAATCCTAAACGCGAGCCAACATGGACCGGTGTGCTTTTTCCTGCCCGTAGGCAGCACTATAGTTCTGCCATATTTAATCATCCGCATGGTAGACACGGAACCAAGTCGCGCATACATCATATTCGACCGGACTTTTTATCTGACGGAAAAACGTTTTTGTTTAGACGCTCACGTGTTTGTTTTGGGGTATGCTATTTTCTCACATTTCTTTTCCGATAAGATGGGAAAGAAACGGTCAAGTGAAGATGCTGATCAGTCCAGCATGCAGCCGAAGAAAGGAAAAGTATCGGTTTCAACTGAGTTTAATGGAACCGTATTTAAAGCCATGTTGAAAGAGCCCTCCAAAGCAATGAAGGGTGAGTGGTATTGCTGCTTTTTACTGACGGTATCTACAACATTAGCTACACGTTCTCAACTCTGCAGTGTTAGGAGTTCATTACTGTAAAACATTTTTTTTATTTGATTGTTATATGTTGTGTTTGTTTATAATGTAGACTAATATGTCAGCTGCCAACTCTTTTTCTACACCTATTATTCCTTAGGATTGGAGACTTTCATATCAATTTCAAAGAAACTACCATGCCCTGACCTTTATGATGTCGTTGAGGGTTACATCAAGATCTCCGTGGAGTGTTCAGAGATTTTCAAATTGCTGGAGGGAGATAAGAAGATTGACAATGAAGTAAGGACAATGTTTACTCCTGTTACTCTATTTATTGGAAATCTTAAATTTTACTGACTACAAAATGGGTTCTCTCCATATCCACAGTTTCTCTTACAGTTTAATAATCATAACGACCTGGTTTCACAAATGTTAAAAAAAAATGTGCACACAAATGCATACCTGCATTAGCTTAATGCGACCTGACATTGTCCTTATCCATTTGCAGATGATGTTGATCTTCCAGACTTTGGAGATGATTCTGCTGCGTACTGCCAGTGATCTATCTCATTTCAGTATGGTGGGCTCCACCATAGTCAAAAAGATTGTCTCCTGCTACATGAAACTCATTCAAACATCCCTGAGTGCAGAAAATCACAGGTATTGCTGGACAATTAAACCATATAGAAAATGTATAGAGTTTTTGCAAAGTAACCAAATTAATAGCTTGTTTTCTTACCCTTGCCTACATGTCCAAAAATACGGAACGCAGTTTGGGGCTGGACTGCATGTTACCTGTTTACCTGGCTGGCTGCCGTGCCAGATTGTGACAGTAGTGCAATAATATCGGTATTGTGAATTAATTTGGCCACGATAATCGTGTAGTGAAAATCTGATATTGTGACAACCTTACTTTAGATCCTACAAACGTGCCACTGCTTATGTAAAAAATAATTGTGAACGACTCGCTCACATTCAATTGTCTAATCTGTCGTGCTCCAGGCGTTACTGACACAAATTACCTAAATGACTGATTCATTCTATTTACTGAACAATTTGAACAGGTAAGATGTGATGTATTTGAATGTGCATTTCACGCTCTAACAATTCAGTCTTACTTTGTCACATTTCAATTTGGAGGTTGTTTTGGGGTTATTTTTAAACATTATGAACGAAGAGCCATACTGCACGCGCGCGCGCGTGTGTGTGTGTGTGTGTGTGTGTGTGTGCGCGCCTCATTTTGATATATTCTTGTCATCTCCGCTGGACCAGATATGTCCGTCAGTGCCTGACCTTGCTCTCAGCCATGGTCTCCCAGGGAGCAGACACAGCCAGAGAGGTCTTCAGTCACTTCCACTTCTCTAAAGGCCTGTCTTCCCTGGCCAGGAGGAGGGACAAGATGGTGAGAGACCTGGGCAGCATCTGTTCGAGTAACACCCTGCTCCCTATTTAGTACACTACTTTTGCAGATTGCCCACAAGGCTCTGTTTAGGCGGCTCTGCTACCTGTGCAAGTATTCGTCTGTAACTAGGGTCAGTGTTTTTTTTCCACCCTCAGGACGGGGAACCGCCCTAGGCCTTCTGGTGGCTGGTTTTTCAAGGATGTGTGTGTGGTACTCTGAGGTCCTGTGCTCTGACCATACCAGTTTTGTGTCTGTCTCAAACAGGGTAGACCTGACGTCCGCATGGCCTACATCCAGTTTGCCCTCTCCTTCCTGGTTTCTGGTGACAATGCCATGATTGGACAGCTCCTGGAGATAAAAGGTTAAGATTTTATTAAGTAAAAAATAAATCAAATATTGTACTGTACATGCTTATCTTTCCATTTTATGACCTAAATAATAAATCGATGGCAAACAAAAAAAATCTGTTTTATTTGTATTTCAGATTTCCTGCCAGACATCCTAAGCAGTGGACTGAAAGAGGATCGTATCTCCATTGTCAACCTGATCCTGTCTACTCTGCAGACGAAGGCATGGCCTTCTTTGTGGTCTCAGTACTTTGTCATCGCTGTATTCCGATTTAGTAGAGACAGTTTTGTAGTGAAAATGTATTTTTAATTCAGGATTATTGGGACATTACAAGGCAGTCGTGCACTCTGAAAACAGCTTGTTCTAATGCATTCCTAACAGTAACGCATTACAACTGCAGTGCTTAAGCAGTGTAACAGTGGGTTTCCTCTGATCCAGGTGGTGCGGAGTAAAGCCATCAGTAAAACCCAGAAGGTGCGTTTCTTCACACAGTCTGTCCTGGGCCAGATAGCAACTCTCTACCGATGGAATGGCATAGTGGATGCGAGTCCAGATGACAACCAGGTTATTTTATCTGTCAGCTTATATTCCCACATTTTTGTTGTCCTGTCTCACTCGCTCAGTGATATCCGTCATTGCTGCATCGTGATTGGTTTTGAATGATCATTTCCCTAGATGGCCGAGAATGCAGATGAAGCTGGGAAGATGGTGGTCAGGGAGTTAGTTCATAAATTCCTTCTGGATCTCTGCTGCTCCCGGAAACATGGCCTCAGTTTCTACGACCCCAGCTTTGGAACAGCCGGACGGTCAGTGAGTCAGGGATCTGTCCTGTTATTTTTTACACTTGTGCTTTGACGTTTATTCGAAGAAAAAGGAACAAAAATAGATTGAACAGGGGATTAAACAGGAAAGGTTTGGGATTCTGAAGAGTGCATGCCGGCTGAAAACTGCTGGACAACAGAGGCCAACCCTCTCCGTCTTTTTTTTCCCCTCTTATTTTTTTCTTACCTGTCTGCCCCATTAGAATCTCTCAGCCATCGTCTCTGATTGGCTCTTGTTTTGGCCTTTCCTTTCTCTATCACCCTCCTGAAGGCAGGGATAGGACAAACGAACACAATGCTCCGAAGCACCATTCCGTTTCCTGAGCTCCACTGTTTCAATGCAGTATACCAGAAGTTCGTTTCAAAGTACAACACCATGTGACCGATGGCATCAAAGCTTCGGATGTAACTAAATCAGACAATTTAGTGTTGGTTCGCTGTTGTTTGAGTCTTACAAGAGTAGGTAATTTGAGAAGTAGACAAGATAATTATTAAGAGTGTTGCTTAGCTAGGTTCTTGAAAAGAGTAATAGGATTGTGTGTTTGGAGAGCAATGGAGGAAATATTTGTTAAATATCTATTTTTCAGTGGTAGTTGACGAGACGATAGCTGACTGAATAGAAACAGAAAAAACTAAAAATACTTTTGGTTGACAGAAATGAGACTAGACAAAATTATCATTATGATAATAGTCTTATTTAACTACCATAGTTAAAAAGGAGGATTTTGAAAAAGAGGTTCTTAGTGTGGGATTTTTCAAGATGTGTTTTCAGATGTCATCAAAAGACTTCTGAAATCGCATCATCCCAATATGTACAGTGGATATAAAAAGTCTACACACCCCAGTTAAAATGCCGGTTCTTGTGATGTAAAAGAATGAGAGAGAGAGAAATCATGTCAGAACCTTTTCCACCTTTAGTGTGACCTATAATGTGAACAATTCAATTGAAAAACAAACTGAAATATTTGAGGGGGAAAAATTGTAAATAAAAACTCACAATAACCTGATTGTGTAAGTGTGCACACTCTTAAACTAATACTTTGTTAAAGCGCCTTTCGATTTTAATACAGCACTCAGTTTTTGGTAGGACTCTATTAGCATGGCACATCTTGATGTGGCAATATTTGCCCACTCTTCTTTGCAAAAGCACTCCAAATTTGCAAGGACATCTCCTGTGTACTGCCCTCTTCAGATCACCCCACAGATGTTTAATTGGATTCAGGTCTGGGCTCTGGCTGGGCCATTCCAAAACTTTAATTTTCTTCTGGTGAAGCCATGCTTTTGTGGATTTGGATGTGTGCTTTGGGTCGTTGTTGTGCTGTTAGGTGAACTTCATCTTCTGCTTTCTAACGGACATCTGAAGGTTTTGTGCCAAAATTGCCTAGTATTTGGAACTGTTCATGATTCCCTCCATCCTGACTAAGGCCCTGGTTCCAGCTGAAGAAAACCAGCCCCAAAGCATAATGCTGTCAAGACCATGCTTCACTGTGGGTATGGTGTTCTTTGGGTGATGTGCAGTGTTGTTTTTGTGCCAAACATACCTTTTGGAATTATGGCCAAAAAGTTCAACCTTGGTTTCATCTGACCATAACACATTTTCCCACATGCTTTAGGGGGGCTTGGATGTTTTTCTTTGTAAGAAAAGGCTTCAGTCTTGCCACCCTACCCCATAGCCCATTCATATGAAAAATACGGGCACACAGCCAGTACTTTCCAGAAATTCCTGCAGTTCCTTTAATTTTGCCGTGGGCCTCTTGGAAGCCTCCCTGACCAGTTTTCTTCTCGTGTTTTTGTACATTTTGGAGGGACGTCCAGTTCTTGGTAATGTCCTTGTTGTGCCATATTTTGCCACTTGATGATGACTGTCTTCAGTGTGTTCCATGGTATATTTAATGCTTTGAAAATTATTTTGTACCCTTCTCCTGACTGATATCTTTCAACAATGAGATCCCTCTGATGCCTTTGAAGCTCTCTGCAGACCATGTCTTTTGCTCTGAGATGCTATTAAGAAAATGTCAGGAAAACCCTACTAGAACAGCTGAACTTTATTTGTGATTAATCAGAGTCACTATAAATGATGGCAGGTGTGTAATGACTTCTATTTAAGATGAGTTTGAATGTGGTTTGTCAATTCTGAACACAGCCGCATCCCCAGTTATAAGAGGGTTTGCACACTTATGCGACCAAGTTATTGTATGGTTTTTATTCTATTTTTGTCATATGTCCCTGCTGCACACTGTTGGAAATCTAGCAATGTTTTTTCATCAAGAATGTTTTTTTCAAAACAATCCTCAATGTTTCAGAGAGCCTTGTTTTCCCGTTCCTACTCGAAGGGGAGTGTCTAGTTCTAGTAGCCTTGGGGGTGTTTATCTTCCTACAAGAAAATTGTGTGTGTCTTTGCGGTGCAGAAAACATAGTCTCTTGTTGTTGTACCTGTTGTCGTTTTATCTCTGTTTTCTGTGGCTCTCTCTGTCCAGGGCTGGTAACATCGTCTTGCTGCAGTTTGTGGTGAGCCTGAAGCAGGCTGCAGAGGATGAGCTGGTGTCCGACCTGCTGGTCAATATACTGAGGGTCAGTCCGGACATCCTGCCCAGATTCTTCAAGGAGACTCAGTTCTCCTTCACGCCACGACTTAAATCCGCCTGGACCGACAACATTGCGCTGCTCAAGAAGGTTAATTACCTTGTTTTAAAGGGCCTAGTTGCTCCTTGGAGTTCCAACTGTAACAATATCACCTCAAAGTATATTATCTGTGTGTTTCTCTTCAACCTCTCCTCGCCTGGCTTGCTGATATGGCTTAACCTGTCTTTTAGATCTATGAGTCCCAGCCGGAGTTGTCCAAGGCCTTTCAGGCCAGAGAGGTCGTTCCTCTGCCCCGACTCTTGTCAATGGTGCTGGTGACGTCACTTCCTCCCGTCTGCAACAAGGTCTTCTTCACACAGGGACTCAATGTAGGTTATGACCTATGACCCCTCATCTGGTTACTACCCTGCACCTCATACACCCCATCACCCAGGCACACTTTCCCCCCCCCCCCTCCCCTCCACAGTTCTCCAACATGGTGGTGCAGCACACAACTCTTTCGCTGATGTCGTTCCTCCTGAAGAGAGCCTGGAGGAACATAGAGTTCTGTCTGGATCCCTCTGTGTGGATCAACTCGGACGTCTACACCCCAGCCGCCATGGAGGAGTTCGTACAGCTGTACCGCGAGGCGTTTGCCAAGGTGACATACAAGACGGGAGTTCAAGTGACAAGCGGCGTTTGTGCACGTTACGTTTATGCCCTCGTGTCCATAGGGGACGCTGAACTCTGGTGTCTCGGTTTTACGTCATTAGGTATTACCGGACATGACCAGCATCGTGTCCAAATGGCAGTCACTGACCAAGGACAGAGGGGAGGACAAAGGAAAGACAATCAAGAAAGATGGCGATGTCAAAGAGGAAGTCGAAGAAACGCCCGGTATATAATTTATACTATCTATATTTCCGTGTCATATATGGTTGCGGTGTGTTTTAAGTGGATGGATGCATCCGAAATGATAGCCAGTCCTCTTGATAGTGCACAGGTTTCGACCAGAGTACTCTAGAGACCATTTATAGAAGTTTGGTCTATGTTTTGAACTAGTGGTTAACTTTCTCCTTGTGTCTCTCTCCCCTGGCTTCCTGTCTGTCTTTCGTGTCTGTTTGTCTCCTTTTCAGCCCTGCTGGAGCAGGAGTCCCCGGAGGTTGTCTTCCTGAAAGCCCTCATCCTGCAGGTCATGCGTCTCTATCAGAAGGTGGTGCCTCACCTGGTCAGCCAGAGCAAGTTTGACTTCAGCAAGCTACTCAAAGGTGCTGCCCTGTAAACTCAATGTACTGACCATTCATTGATCTGTTAAGCGATTGGTTGATGTATAGATGTACAGGTTTGTGGGTTGACGTTGTGTTTGTAGAGTACATCTGTGATGTGGGAAACATGAAAACTGTCTTGTTGTAGTACGCTAACAATGTCAGCTGTATTTATGTTATTCTGTCTGTTTGGTGCATGGTTGGCAGTTCATGCAAACTACTATCATAGGGGCTTTTTGGATAGTGATTTTGTATATCAGGGGTATTAAACCCATATTTCCCTGCTGTCTGCTTTTCCTTTTTTCCATCATGGTCCAGAAGACCACACATACAATGAATTATATTTCCTTTCTGTCAAAATTACCAAAACATAGTTCCCTATGTGTCACTTATGGAGTTTTTGATACTCAGTGACTCTGTAGTTTTCCTGTTTCAAGGATGATTAGCAGGTTAAACAAGAGACTAAACAGAGATCCCTTTGGTTTCCCCCCATTCTCTGTTTGGTATTTGGAATTCTAAGTCTTGCAACAACAATGAAAAGAGTGGGCCCAAACCACCCACGGGCAGGATTATAGGCGTACCCCCGGCAGGGTGCAAGACTCAGGGTGTGTTGGGACTCCTCAGTGATCACGTGGGAGTAAATCAGCTGACCGGCATGGTGTCTCTCCAGGTATCGTTACAGAGAAAGGCGTGAGGCAGGAGGTTCCTCCGGTCCTCCAACATCAGATACTGCTTCTGGCCCTGGAGCTGCCTGCCAGCAGGTTCTCCTGGTTCAGAGCACAGGTGAGCATCGAGTGGACTCTCAGTGGTTAGTGACCACCTTGTCTCCGACAGCCGCAGTCCCATGGGGCTCGGGTGGGGGGACACCGTGCGTGCAGAGCGCCTGGGATGTGGGTTGGGATTCCCATGGGGGACCACAGTTCCATGAGCTCATGCTCTCAGGTTATGTTACTTTTGATAAGTGTGTCGGCTGAAGGCCTGAACTGGAAGTATAACATATGTGGAACAGACTGTGTTTTATGGTTCTGTTATTTCCTGTATTGACTTCCATGGCACTGCAACATTGTCAGCACCACTGGTGTTTTTACCTTTCTTGAAATATCTCTCTCCTCCTTGAGTTTATTTCTTAATAGAGTCGCCGTAAAGTCACAAAACATTGCCTTTGATATGCTTGCTCTGGATGCTGGTAGTGATTCCGCCGTTCTCCTGCTGTCTCTCTGCCCTCTGCCAGGACCACGCGGAGATGGAAGCGGCGTCCGGGGAGAGGTCCGTGTTCTACCTGCTCCTCAAGATGTTTGTGAGCAGTAGCAACAGTCACCTGAAGTTGTCCACCCGAAAACTGGTGCTGAAGGTGAGACGTCCCGCCTCAGCTGTGCGGAGTGCCAGCCAGATCCGAAATGGGCCTGTGTTACCTGCATTGCGCCCTGACGACCTATGACTATGGTTAACTGCCCTATCTGTGACCTGCAGGCGCTGAGGGACACTGGCGTGTTTGAGTATACCTGGTCCGAGCTGGAGTTGTGGCTGAGTCACCTGGCCCGGCTGGAACCGGTCCGACAGGACACGGTCGTACAGTTCCTGGAGAGGGTCGGTCACAAGCTGCCTTTGTATTTCACCCGTTGTATAGAATGAAATGGGACGATTGAAACGCATATGTAATTGACTTAAATCGGTTCTAGTCATTCTACCACTCTGAATTTAATTCTAGCCAATAGCCGTAGTCCAGGCTCATAGCGTTATAGTTTCACCTCTGCTCAGTGTTTTCCCTTCTCTGTCTGGGATGGATGGTTTGGGTTGACTGAGTTCATGCGTGTTTTGCCTCTCATCCTGAAGTGTGTGTCGGTCCGTGCTGTGTGTTGTGCTCCCCCAGGTGTTGGTGCGCCTTGTGGGTAACCCCCACGCCTACACAGACAAAGTGGCCAGCCTGGTCCAGGAAGCAGCCTACCTGCAGGCCAACCTCAGTGGGCAGGAGGGAGACGCGGTCAGCATCCCGGTCTCGCACATAGACGGTTGGTGAAGGGCGGCTCACAGCCTCTCGCTGTGTCCCTAATACTTACTTAAACAAAACAAATAATGAACGACTGTTGCGTGGGTGGGTGTTTGTGGGTGGTTGGTTGGGTGCACCCCCACTCTTATACATCTGGATAAAAATTATTTTGACTTTTTAATGGAACTGCTGTGTAAATGTTTTAATTACTGGCCTTTTCTGTTCCTGCAAAATCGTTTATCATTAACAAATTGCAAAACAAATGTGTGGCCTTCCATTTAATTTCAAATCCTGATGTGGCCCCAGAAATGTTTGCCCTCTCCTGGACTAGGGCCATTGGTGACATTTTTGCTGTACTGCTATCATTACTGTGAGCTTAAATGAGCAGACGACATCTACAGATCATTTTTAATATCTGTAAGTTAATGTTTCCACCCTGGACTAGCTAATACCATTCTAGTGTCGTTCTGTCAGGTAGGAGTTGTTACTTTAATGCTTGTGAGCATTAGAGGCAGGATTCTACAGTGCTCCTTTAATAAATGCTTTGTCGTTGAAGTATCATTCAGAGATGCCACCAAGCTGTCGGTTTTTTGAGTTTACCACTACTGACCAAAGGCACATTGATGGGGGAGACAAATCCAGACGTCGGGTTAAAACTAGTGCACTGAAAGGCCTGGCCTTTGACATTGTGCTGCTGCTCTCTGCAGATGTGCTGGACATGGTTGATGTAATCCTGGAGGGCAGCGAGGGGGAGATGGAGGAACTGGGCCCGGAGCTGAGTGACGATCTTGTCCTCCAGACCTTCCCATTTAGTGCTCTGATACCGGCTGTTCTGGAGGCCCGGAACAAGCTGCCTGCTGCCAGCCGAGCAGAACAAGGTAAGACGCTTTGTCTGTCTGTGTTTGGGTGTCTGTCTGCCTGTGTGCAAGTGTTTGGGGGACCACCAGGTGTGTTGTGTCGTGTTTCCGTCCATCCCCGGGTGTGTCATGTCTGTTTCCGTCCCCGGGTGTGTCGTGTGTCTCTTTCCGCCCCCGGGTGTGTCGTGTGTCTCTTTCCGCCCCCGGGTGTGTCGTGTGTCTCTTTCCGCCCCCGGGTGTGTCGTGTGTCTCTTTCCGTCCCCGGGTGTGTCGTGTGTCTCTTTCCGTCCCCGGGTGTGTCGTGTGTCTCTTTCCGTCCCCGGGTGTGTCGTGTGTCTCTTTCCGTCCCCGGGTGTGTCATGTCTCTTTCCGTCCCCAGGTGTGCTGTTTGAATACATCTCAGCAGTACTATGTGACGTGCTGCACTGTCAAAGGGACCCCCTGCCCCTCAGTCTGGCCCTGTTACAGTACGATAAGGAGCTGAGCTCCGGTGGACACCCAGGTTCTCCACATCCCTCCGTCCTCCACCTCCACAGCTACTACTCAACATGGTTGCCTCAACAGACCCGAGAACAGCTGGTCAGAACGCCTCCCTCTCGCCATTCTCTCATCAAGTGTCGTCACGTGTCACAGTGTTAGCAGTGCACATGCAATATAATATGGCTGCCCACATTCATGGTGATAATAACAATGTTACTGTATGTGACAATGTCCATGTTGTTCTAACAGTCAATGTACAGTATGTAAAAGCGTTAATGAGTTGTTATAGCAGTCACCTCAGTAATAATGTGCAATTGTGTGTGATTGCGCCAGTCACAGTTGTTGTTGTTGTTGTTGTTGTTGCTGCTGTTGTCTGTGACCTATAACGCCTCATATTCCTTCTCCTCTCTTCAACCCCGGCAGTTCCAGTCCTGTGGGGTCGCTGCTGATGTCCCTCCCCATTTGGGCTCCTTGACTGGTTTACTGAAGGAGGCCTACAGCCGAGGCTCCTCTGGCCTGTTAGAAGACTCCTTCCGTCAGAGGGTGGAGGAGAGCCTGGCCGCCACGGAGCTCCACAAATTCCCTGTTGCGACCAAGCAGGTCCTTCTCTACGTCAAAACGACAGTGGACAACTTAAGCACGGTAGGGAGATGCGCGTGCATCCTAAAAAGCCACACCGTTCCCAATGCGGCGCATTTAACCCAGGCCCATTGGTTTCTGCTCAAACACAGTGCTATATATAGGAAATGTGCCAGTGTGCAGGGTTTCATTCCAGCTCAGCAATAACCCAGCTGCTAGATAAACTGCCCTATCTAGTTTTCATTAAGCTGTGCCAGCGTTTTGAACCGCTGCCCCTGGTCTCTCCACAGCTGTCCAGAAATGAAGGGCTGCCGGTGTTGAATGTTCTGACGGCAGTCCTTCAGGGGTTGGTGGTGAGGCTCCAGGAGAGAGTGAAGCCAGAAGAACCAGAGCCTGTGGGCCCAACCGAGTCAGCAGGGCTCCGGGCTGCGGGGGCCAACCAGGCATCACTGGCAGGACCCGAGGCCACAGATAAGGGGGCCTCAATAGAAGCAGAACCGACAGAGGCGGCGGAACCTAAAGAGGCGGACCCCTTGAAGGGATCTGATCTCTTCCTGGAGGTCGACCCTTTGTCATCTGGGGCAGAGGACGACGAACACCTGGTAGGGTCATGACACGTTTACTTGAACTTGCATCTCCAAATCATGTTCGGTAACCAAATAAAAAAAACATACTCATGTTGTCGTCTTCTCCGTGGTTTACAGTAGTTGTATTGGACAAAATATATCATAGCACCCGGTTGGTCTTGATTTGTTGGATTGATTTTGTATGAACTATGAACCCCCCCGCTCTCTGTAGGTGGTGTTGTCAGTCCTACGCTCCATCCTGAAGCACCCATGCATTGAGCAGTGGTTCCTGTGTCTGGAGCTGTCCTCTGTCCCTCCCACGTCCCTCAACCCTGTCAGGCTGAAACGACTGTGTGCTCAGCTGTCTGACTGCGTCTGTGCCCTGCTAGTTGCCTCCGCTCCCACCCTCCGGGCTTTGGACTCCCTCCACCTCCTCAGGCCTTACCTGGAGGCTGTGGGCCGGGCCCTGCTCCGGGAGCTGGGGGAGAGGACGAAGGAGCGACAGGAGGAGTCACGGCCTATACGCGCCCTCCTGGCCCTGCAGGCCTACATGGAACCCTCTCTCCTCCAGGAGCTGGTCTCTTCCCTGCTCCTGCTTCCCAAGGAGACCCTCCTGATCCATGGGGAGGGTGACGGGGCAGGTGTGGGGCCCGGGACAACTGAGCTGAGTGTCTATGGACGCACGGCCCTGCAGATCCTCTCCGCGACCACTTCGGCCTCCTCATCCAGCTCCCCGCTCCTCCTCCTCCTCTCTCAGGCCCACCTTCAAGGTCTAGCCACGCTGCTGCTCTCCTGCTCCAGCCCCTCTCTGGAGGCCTTCCTCCTGCAGGCCCTGAAGAGCCAGCCAGGCAACGCTAAACTCATCCACACCGACGTGCTCCTCTACTGTCTCTGCGGAGGGACCTCGGCGGCCGCCCAGGCCCTGGCGGCAGCCCTGCTGACCAACTGCTCTACACACAGGCTCTACTTCGAGGCGTGGTGCCTGCAGCCAGAGCACACAGAGACGCTTGCAAGCCAGACGGACGCATTCTTACCGCTGGTCAACAGCTACCTGCAGACCGCTGCCAGGCAGGACCCAGCCAGGCCCAAAGAGGGTTAGTAGGAGGTGTTGTGACGTATGGTAGACTGTGAAGGTTCGGAGACTGAGATGACCTCAGACTGAAATGGCTCTCTATTCCCTAAAGGTAGATGAATACGACAAGAAGCTAATGAGCAGAGGGCATTGTCTGTATACTGTATTAGTCTGGCTCTCTGTAATGGTAACTTTATGGGGGTAACGGCTGTGCATTATTTAGGAAATAAAATTGAGTTTATGCGCCCTGCACTCACCCTGCTGTGTCCTTGTGCTGTTGACACAGTGCAGATGGCGGTGCTGAAGGCCCTGAAGCAGGCCCTGTTACCCGGGCTGACGCTCTGTGTGCTGGGGCAAGACTCCAAGGTGACCCTGGGAGCTGTGGAGGCTCTGTCCAGCCTGCTCAGACTGGCTGCCAAGGTCAAGGATGTCAGGGGGCTCGTCGATTCCCTTCTGGCTGCCCTGCAGAAGCTGGACGGCTTTGAAAGGTAACCCCTGTGTGATAAGTCGTTCCCCGAGGTACGAGTGCGGTGATCTGGGGCCGTAATGATCGTCAGGGGTCGGTAGAGGCCGTGCTGCAGCAGGCATTGTAATGTCTCTCCACTTAAGGGTTAAATTCACCGGGGTTACCAGGGCTACCAGGGCGGTTTCTGGTTGTCATCAGGCCAATTTGTTTTCTCCCCTCCCTCCAGTTGGCAGTTGGTGGAACCCATCACGACAGTGTTATCTGACTGTCAGGAGGATCTAGTGGCGTGGAGAAGGTCTGTTATCTCTGCTGCCCTCCGGTGGCTGATCTCTTCCTTCAGCCATAACCGAGAGCCGAGCGCTGCAACACTCTCCCAGGAGGACACCATGCTGAAGAGGCTGACCTCACTACTGGTCAGCGTCCACTTTCTAATAGATATCACAGCCGTGAAGGAAAATTGGCCATATTTTGTTGTCTTCATTTAAAGAGTAGCGTTAGGTGTAAGGTTTAGCAGCATGATTGATTTTCGGGTCCAGGTTCTTCAGAAGATCGCTTTTTTTCCAAAAAGAGTAGTCAAGGTTTTATGACATCTGGTATAGACTGGTGGGTATATGGTCTATCATGGTAAAACACATGAGCACAAGCACACACTTTCTTCTGGAAATGTACTGTTTTTTTTCCCCCTTTACCGAAGTTGGTAGTTTAATGTCGGTTTTGAAGTGACTCATAACAAAACGTTTTCCAGACACTACCGGAAGACGTCGCCGCAGCTGAATGGAGCAGCTTCATCAAGACCGGACTAAAGTATGTTCCTCTCATCTTCTTACAAACCGGGAACATTTACCTCAGGTGTTTGTGGGTGCCCTAAACAGCCTTTTCTTCCTCCAAGGTGTCGCTACAGGGACCCCAACTTCCTGAGCACACTGAACGGCCAGTTGGACCTGATGTATGGTGGTAGCGGTGGACCTAAGGACCTGGTGCCTCTACCCACCATCCACATGATGGCCTCCAGCCACTCCCTGTTCCTGGCCACGATGCTGGGGATCGAAGGGGACCTGTTGAAGAACGCACAAGCTAAAGGTGCAGAGTTGAGGCCAATTTTGCTGTTTTCCATTGAATGTGTTTATTTTTTTGTAATTGCCCTCCTGATTTTGGAAATCCTTGGTCCATGGAATTTGTTCCCAGACACAGAACATTCCCAGAACACAGTACTCTGCTGTTGTCTTTATACAAACATACATTTTTTCTGTAGCTCCAGTTATCTCACGCGTGTTTTGCGTCACCACTGTGTCAGGATTACGCGTGGACTAGAGTTGAGTGTGGCTAAACTCAGGCCAATTTACACTGCACGTTATAACACCTTTTCTGTCCGCTACCTTTTCTAGAGGCCCTAGTCACCCTGTTGCTCAACCTGGTGCAGAGATGTCCTGCTGTCTGTAACGGCAGCCATTTTGTGGTCCTAATGGGAGCCTATGGAGCAACCCTGAGCGCTACAGGTAAGGTGGCTTTTTCCTCTGAGTTTTTAAAATGTCTTTCCATTCTCTTTAATGTTTACCCCCCTATCACACCCTTCCCATGCAGATCAGAAACTGTTACTGCTGCTGCAGGAGTATGAACGAAACAACATCAGTCTGGTTGACTTTCAGTAAGTCTCATTTCTTCAATGAATGGAGTGTGTGTGTGTGTGTTATTGTCTGCGTTATTGTGTGTGCGTGCGCGAGAGCGCATAATAACAAACCGGCTGCTTCCAATCCTGAATGGTGATTGGTGGATAGCCATGGTCCTTCAGACCGTATACCACAAGGTATGACTTACATTTTCACTGTTCTAATGGCTTATAACCACGCTAAGGCATTTCCGGGGTTTGTAACGTATTGGCAGTATACCTCGGCTAAGCAGTGCATCCAGGAAGAACGGCTCGAAGACGTGGTGTAATTGGTCAAATACCAACACCCCCTTGTGCCTCGTTGCATAGGCGTACATGCTATTACAAAACAAGTACGTGACCTGCAGGTGCCTGCTGTGGGGCCCGGCGGCCGTGGAGCACCACAAGACCCGGAGAAGCCTGGGCGTTTCCTTGTGGCAGCAGCCCAGCTCTGAGGACCTCCTGGCCCTGCTTCAGCCCGAAACCATGGCCAACACTGTCAGACACTTCCCCCTGCAGCGCAGGATCATCATTCAGGTGAACGTTTTGCTCTGGTGATATGATAAAACGTGATATATGAAACTTAACTGGATATAATGTGATGTACGATACTAATGGGATATGTAATGTTTTCTCAACAGGAGAGTAAAGAGCAGATTTTTAAAGACTGTGAAGTGAAGGATCTTGGGAGCGTGTACGATCCGTGTTTCCTCCTGCCCCTCTTTAGTGCCATGCTCCAGCCAGGTAATAACCATTTGAAATGGCCACAAACACAATGTTTGTTTGTATATTATGGTGCTTCCTTTCAGCGAGACCATCCATTGTAATGGGATGTCCAAAGATACATTGAGTTAATGTTGGTACCACAATATTTGTACCACTAAGCCTTGGGCCAAACGCTACTGTTCTCCATTCCCGGTGGCAGAATCCGTGGTAGACTGCCTGAAGTTCGTGTCGAGCCATGGCCTCGGTGTGACGGTGGTGTCACTGAGCAGTTACGACCCAAAGCTGAGGGCTGCAGCCTACCAGGTCCTGGCTTCATACTATCATCACCTGGAGGCTGCCCGCTTCAGAGAAAGGAGACAGGTATACACACACACACACACACACACATATATATATATATATGTTGGGATCACTGTACTTGTGAGGACCAACAACTCATTTAAGAAAATTGAACCTATAACAGCCCGCATTCTGCTGCAGCGTGGGTTCAAATCTGACCCATTGCTCTCGTAACCACAAACAGTCTTTCGTTACATTCCTGTTTCATAAAGCAGGTACCCACCTAACCTGATTCCTAATGTCATAAAAAGCCCTGATTTTCTTTTTTTTTTATAGAAGTCGTGTCTACTCTAAAATGCCTTATACAGAAGTGGTAAATAGGTTTACCCTGTAAGGACAAGCTAAGTAGGTTTTGTGAAATAATAGGCAGTTTCAGACCTTTTAATGACTCCAGCCTCTCTGTCTGAAGCTGTTGTATCTGCTGGATATGGTCAAGAATGGAATCGGACTGCAGAACCTCCGAATGCCCTTCATTCTGACCACATACATTGCTAAGGTGGCTCAGCAGATGCTCAGGCCTGGTGAGTAAAAACACAAAAGTCTCTCTGCCTGCCACTCACGTGAACCACAGACTGTTAGTCCGGTGATGCTGTGATGTTGACCGTAAAATAAACACACCCAGGTGAATTAATCTCCATGGACTTTCTTGTTCCATTTTGAAAGACCTTACCACAACACTGTTTTTATTCCTCCAGAGGAGCACATGTATGTGGTGGTCAACCGGTTCCTGTTGTCCCAGCAGTGTCTGAACTTCAGACGGGTCCCTGAGTTCTTCAAGCTTTTCTTTAGCTGTGACATGGAGGTACTACAAATTACCGTTTTATAGTCAGTCAGAACCCAAGTAGCTTTAGTCCTTAGATGGCCTTCCCACAACAACAGTAGGATTTAAACAAATGAATATTATTGCTTCAAGTAGGAAGTATGTAGTGGAAGCCGTCGGGTTATAGGGGACTAGTCATTGGGGATGTGCATTGGACCATATTTTACACTCCGAATAGTATGTGTTGTTATTCGAATAGTATTCGGTTCGCAAACACATGTGAAGGAGCGCATGTTATGAAAACGAGTTAAAACTTTATACTTTTTTTTAAATGTCATGGTATATCATCATATTTACAAATTATATATTGGAATTGTACAAGTATTTTGAAAAATAACATTCAAGCCTATTTATTTCAACAACAAAAAAATACATACGTAAAAAAAAAAAAGGGGGGGGGGTTAATTGAATACACACACAAGTATTCGAATACTCTACAATCCGTGCCCATCCCTACTAGTCATTATGTGATGTGGTGTTCCCCCTCAGCACAAGCTAGAGAGGGAGTGGATTTTGTCCGTCCTGGAGGAGGGCCTGACAGACAGGCACTGCTATGAGCTGCTGGATCAACAGGGCATCTTCCAGACACTGCTAGGCTTCTGCTGCAGCCCCCTCTGTGATGACCACACTCAGGTGAAACATTATATTAGTTATGTGTAAATATTTTTAAACCAAGTAACCTTGCAATTGCTCAGTCGGAGGTCCTTGCAATATATTTAATATAAGTACGTATATTAAAGATCATATGAGGTGCTTATAATTGTGTGGTTTCACATACATGAATTTAACCTTGAAGTGTGTGGTCTGAAATGGATATATATATATATTTTAATTTTTTTGGCATATCCCACCTCCCCTATTATTGGAATGAGGTTCAAGGGTGGCTCTGGGATTCTAACTAGTAAGCATGTGGTTACTGGACAAACACTAACCGCCTGGCTGGCTGACCTTTATGTTGATGCCCACATTCTCTCCCTGTGGTAGACTCGGATAGTGAGAGTCCTCCACAGGGCGGGTCATGTGACCAAAGCGGCGTACCTCCTGACTCAGTACCATGGGCTCCTCGTCTGGATTCTACAGCTGCTGGAGAGAAGGTGGGTTCATTTCTGTTCTCATCCCTATTCCCTACATTTACAAACAAGTTTGTTAGTCGTGGCTGCCATCTCGAGAATTTAACCAGGGTCGCCCACATGAAAGGCATTTCATGTGGTTGTTAACCACTACGCCACCATCTGCGCACATGCCGGGCATTAGTACAGCCTCTTCGCGTTCTGTTATTTTCACTCCTTAACATCACACCAAGTTTGAATATTTTGTTAGACACCATTAACTAGCGTTAAACTGAGTAACGTTTCTTATTAAGTTTACCTCCACCACAAATAGCATACATGAACTTTATGGCTTTTGCCAAGTGATAAGACGAGATAATCGTGTAGCCAGCGAAGTGTTTGTCTATCTTGAACAAATCCTCAGACATCATTTTTAAATCCACCAGAAATAGTTGCAATATAGTGAACAGTTTCATTTTAGTCTGCCCATGACGTATCTATTCAAGGTTGTAGCCATCAAGGTTTTTGTCTATCCTGAACAAATCCTCTTTTGCCACTGGCCGTTTTAATAGCTAATTAGCCATTTGTGAATGACAGATAGAGTATATATCAATATAGGTGACGAAAAGTGATTGCAATTCAAGGCTTCATTAGCATTATTTTAGCAGCAGGATATTATGCTGGCAGCACTCAGATTTTCTTTATCACAATAAAAGCCATAATTAAAATGTATAAGGCAATATAGTTAACATTCTAGTCTGTGAAAAAGAACAGACAAGAATTACATTGGAACGGACATTAAACATAATATGTACAGACAAGATTAACTATAATTTATAGTTCAATGATGGCTTTTATTTTGAAAAAGGAAATCTGAGTTAGCACTGCTAGCATAACATCCTGATGCTAGAAGAACAGTAATGAAGCCTCGAATGGCCATCACTACCGATAAAAATGTGATAGAAATAACAAAACACAACTTCAAAAATCAAGATGTTTTTTTGTGTGTGTGAGTATGTTTACACTCATGTGCACAATGTTTTGAGGTTAAGGTGAATAAATGAAATTCAAACAGACTTTCATAATCCTCCAGCAGCAGTGTTAGAAATACATTTTGCAAATAATACACGTAAAATAATTTTGTCAACATTTCTGTAGCAAGTCATCAAGTCTAGTGTCTGATTAGTCATGTGGTTACATTTGGTCAGATTTCCGTTCGTTCAGGTAGTGTAATAGAATTGAAGATCCAAATGATGTGTCTTCCAGACAGGTGGACCGGCGGCAGCTGGGAACCATGTTAGAGCTTCTCCACGGTTTGTGGTTCACCAACCTGGGCCAGAAGGAGATCCAGGGAGAGGGATCCTCTTGCTCCACGGCCGAGGACAAACCCAAGGAACACACCCCTCCTAAGGTTCTCCCTCTGCCGCTCATCAACCAGTTCCTCTGTGTGGCCACCGCTATCATCAGACATTTGAGGTAAGACGGATGCATGCACCCCCCCATCCCACACACACACACACACACACACACACTCCTCAGTCGGTCCCATTTCCTTCGCTGCAGGCTGGTGAAGGCGGGGCAGCTGAGCCTCTACCTCCAGACACTGAGCTCCATCCTGCATCATCGGGACACGGCCCTAGGTGCCCACCGAGAGGCGGGCTGGCTGACCTTACGACCCCAGACGCTTTCCACGGTCGAAACGCTTGCACTACTCCAGCGCTGGAGCACACTGACCCATGACGCACCTCTCCTCAGTAAACTTCAAGCCGTGGCAGAGAAACACAGGGTCAAGGAGCTACTGGGTGAGCTATTTCCGGGAGAATAATTCTGATTTAGAACTGGATTTAGAACTACTGACCTTGTGTTTGTTTTGATTGATTGATGTGTCACTATCATGTGTTTGTGTTTAGTGAACATAGTTTTAGAAAGACCTTAGTTTGAAGGCTACCAAACATTCTGAATGTTGACTTGTCCTTAACGAAACTCTGTCCCTCCGTCCAGCTTTGTATTATTCAACACCAGTACAGGATAAGAGTGTTTGTTGTTTTTCCCTCCCCCCTCAGGGTCGGGCAGAGAGAAGGGGAGAGCAGGGAGAGTCTCCTTTCACCAGTCCTCCCGGCTGGAAGAACAGGGAGAGGAAGGAGAGGGAGAGAGACGGGAGGAAGAGGCTCTTCTGGAGGTGTGTACACCTCACCTGAGGAGTATTTTCACCCACTGGGAGCCTGTATCCCCCACGTGTACCTCCTTGCCTCCCTCGGACCCCCAGACTCTCATATCTACACCCCTGGGCTACACCACAGCCCACCTGCTCACCAGGTGGTCCCTCAACTCCTTAGTAGAGGGCACCTCCAATTACGAGGAAAAGGCAACTGTCAGCTTCCTGCGCTGGTTTCAGAAGACTGTCCTGCCTCACCGAGACATAATGGACATGGTGCTGGCTGACCCGACAGTAAGACTGAACTTGCTCCGGCTGTACCATGTGGCGTGTGAGTTTCAGCCCCAGGTCTCGTCCGGACTGGAACACCTCCAGTTGTTCACCAGCATAATGACTCAGCTCCTGGAGGTTCAAGGCTGCCCCAAGGATACCCTCAACCAGGCCGTGCTGGGCGCATGCTCCCTAGCAACAACGTTCGACGACCATGCTACGAAAGGTTAGGGACGACCCATTCAGAGAGAGGTTTTCACGTATTTGTTGTCATAAAGGGAGTTTGCTTTAGTTTTGAAAACAACATCAAGATTTACAAATTCCCAGTAAAACGTTTACATTGAAACTAGCTGTGCCAGGTGTCAGGAAATGCAAGAAAATTGACAAGATCTGAAATTGTTGTTTATGTGTTGTTTATTTCCTTATTGTTTATGTTGTTGTTTGTTTATTGTTTATTACAACAGAAGCGGGTGTGGTTCTGCTGTCTCTGTACATTCATGAGCTATGGAGTGGCGCGGCAAGGCCAGAGCTGTTGCTAAGCCATGCCAGGCTGGTTGCTGGAACCCTGGGGAACACGAGGAGGAAGTCCAAACGCTTCGAGGCAAGCACACCTCTCAGAGCCATCTGTTCTAACATCCTCCTAGGACTGCAGTCTCCTGTGGCATCATAAGAGAAAAGAGTTACATTTACGTGTCTGTGTTTCGCCAAAACATCATCCTTGGTATCATCCTTGGCTTTTTACCGGATGGATGCAGAGTGATGAGAAGGGTTCACGACTCCCAATTGTAATCATAATTCATCAGCATTCTGTACAAATCTCAAGTAGGAATACAGCAGTGGCCGCATATGAACAGTGTTCACAAGTAAAATGCATGCCTTATTTCTTGATCTGGATTGTCTGAGAGTATTGTTTTTGTAAATCACAATATTAATTTAATCTTGGTTTATCTGTTGAACACCATTATCTTTTTTTAATTAATAAAAACTGCTTTCTTGTCTTTTGGAATTAAATGGTAGTTGACTTTGTCCACCTGTTTGTTACTGTGTAATTACATATTAGGCTTTCAATAACTGCTCAAACGTCTTACTAGTTCTTATTGCTTTTGACTCACAATAGAGAACCATTTTGAGACAATCCAATTCTACATACAGACGGGTGACAAATTAGAGGGAAAACCAACATAAAGTGTCTCAGTAAGGTGTTAAGCTTCAATGCCCCTTGGCATGGATTCTCTTAGCCTCTGGAACTAACTGGATGGATGGAACACCGTTCTTCCTAAACATATTCCCTCATTTGATGTTTTGATGGTGGTGGTGGAGAGGGCTGTCTAACACATTGGTCCACAATCTCCCATAGGTGTTCAACTGGGTTTGAGACCTGGTGACTAGGAAGGCCACAGCATATTCTTCACAACATTTTCTTACTCATCTAACCATTCAGTGACCCCATTCTGTGCATTGTGGATGGGCACACTGTCATCCTGGAAGAGACCACTCCAATCAGGATAGCAGGGTTTCACCAAAGCATTAAGGGGATCACTCAGAATAACTTTCTAAAGATTTGCAGTGATCCTTCCCTCAAAGGACAAATGGATCCAAACCATGCCAGGAAAATTCTCCCCACAGCATTACAGCCTCACATTTATTTTATGTTTTTCTTAAATTTGTCACCTATCTGTACATACTATTAGCTTCGATGGGTGTAGAGAACCTGACCTCTATCAGACCTTCAGGCAGAATGGGACCAAAGGCTCTTCTGCAATGTTTTGGAACTATGAGCTCTGTTATGTTAGTATTCAAACATACTATCAAACTGCAACTGTGCACTTTTTCTAAAAGTGCACAGTTGTCATATGACTATCCAATTGAAATTGTCAAGCACCTCCAAAAACATAGACTTTTCTTTCTGGAATATCGCCAGTTATTGCAGTCACAATCAAGATGTGGTGCAGGTGAGCAGCGGGACCTTTGGTGGGGGATTCACAGCTTTCTGTGTCAACAGGACAGAATTGGTGACCCCTTTTCTTCTGAACCAAGGATTTGTTTGCATGGTGGGACTTTAGATTACGAGAAATACTGTACACTGTAATAAATATGTTGATGGAATGAGACTCAAAAGGAATACTCACTTGGGTAGATTGACTGAGCGGGACATGAAAGTCAAAATGCCAAACAGGGACCCCACAAAAGTTGCCAGACTGATCCAGAATATGACCACAATCGAGTCTGAATGGGAGAGGAATGTCAGTACTCAGATGGCTAGAATACGATCAGAAGGTATTGCAAGTAACAGAGTTTCCATTTGGAGTGTCGGTATACTTAATGAAGAAACATTTTGCCATGTCAATACTCACACTTGTTATAATTCAGTTGGCTCTCATCTACTGGAAATGGGTCCAGGTAATCATAGTAATATTCCCACTCGTATCTCCAAGAGCTTTGTGATGAGTTAGTGGAATTCATCCTTGTGATCAGCGCTGTCGGAATGCCTTGCTCGCTCTGAGAGAGTTGTGCTGTCTTTCCCACCCTTCCTTTCCTCCACCCACCCACTCATCTCTGAGACCTGGACCTTTTATCATGGCGATAAAACAATATTAACAAAAGATTGTTTATATTAGCTCAGACTTTAAAGATCTGAGGCACTGGAAGCACATTTTTTTTGCTTGGCTCATAGAATTTGAATATGCCTTTTTTTTTTCTTTTAAATTCCCAAACACTGTTTTGAGTGAGAGGTACCCATTGTTCTGATGCTGAAAAAGAAATGGTCATATGCATTACAATGTCAATTAATAATGCATATGCATTATTATGCATAAGCATGTCAATTAACTGCAACGCAGATTAAAGCTGACGTAAAGGACACGGTCTCTATGTTAACAGAAAGAAAGCGAAAGCATCGCATCGCATCGCATCATCTTCCGCTTAATCCGGGGCCGGGTCGCGGGGGCAGCAGTCTAAGCAGGGATGCCCAGACTTCCCTCTCCCCAGACACTTCCTCCAGCTCTTCCGGGGGGACACCGAGGCGTTCCCAGGCCAGCCGGGAGACATAGTCCCTCCAGCGTGTCCTAGGTCTTCCCCGGGGTCTCTTCCCGGTGGGACGGGACCGGAACACCTTCCCAGGAAGGCGTCCCGGAGGCATCCGAAACAGATGCCCAAGCCACCTCAGCTGACCCCTCTCGATGAAAGCGAAAGCCTTTATAGAAAATAACACTTCCCACGTTCAAACATGGAGGAGGTTTGGTGGTATTTTGGGTTTGCTTTGCTACCACTGGGAGCCTTGAATATGTGCATGGCATCATGATATCAGAAGAATGCTATACATATTGATTCTATAAATGGTATTTATTTGGCTGTTAATATTAAAGAACCTTGTTTTTACTTATATAATATTATCCCAATTATCTGGGTATTCTGATCGTATACTTATTTATATACACATTTTCCAACTCCAAACCATATAAACTTTAATGCTCATTGGATTGAATCATTTTCAGGTGGTAAGTATTTGTGTAATAGGGGAGGGTGTGGTGAAAGTGAATTTTTCCACTGTATGTGAATTTCCCCTTATAAAGTGAATTTCATCTTATGTCAAGGGGTCCATAATTATTAGGCAGCTTCATGACCTCAGGGAAAAAGTGCCAAAAAAGAGATTAACTGACACTGAAAAGTCAAAAATGTCTTTCAGACGGATGCAACACTCTTGAAATAGCTAAACTATTGATGCGTGGCCAGACATTCAAATGTTTTGTTGCAAATAATCAGCTGGGTCACAAAATATGTATGGAGATGAAAAGACGCAAATTAATTGTAAAAGACTTGAGAATAATTACATGTGAAGCTACCAGGAACCCATTATCCTCTAGCGCCACCATATTCCAGGACTGCAACCTACCTGGAGTGTCCAGAAGTACCAGATGTCAAGTGTTCAGAGACATGGCTGAATAAGATTCACAAGTTGAAGTGTATGGATTGGGCAAAGAAATACTTGAAGACAGATTTTTGAAATGCTTTATGGACAGATTAAATGAGTGACTCTTGATGGACCAGATGGATGGGCCCCTGGCTGGATCACTAATGGACACACAGCACCACTTTGAGTCAGACGCTAGCAAGGTGGAGGAGGGATACCGGTATGGGTTGCTATCATTAAGGATGAAGTAGCTGGACCTTTTTGTGTTAAAGATGGACTGAAACTCAAATGCCAAACTTACTGGAAGTTTCTGGAAGATACTTTCTTCAAGCAGACTTGATGGATGGGAGGCTCATGGTAGTTATTGAAAAGAAGGGTGGCTATATTAGTCACTCAGTATTTTTCAAAAGACACATTTATATTGTCATTTTATGTTACTTATTTGTTACACTTTAAAAATGTAGAATAAACAAGTGAGTTGTGAGGAATTATTTTTGTAATTTAGTTGCCAAATAATTGTGCGCACCAATTGTTACCTAATAATTGTGCACACATATATTCCCCTGAGAAAGATCAAAACTCACTTTTCATTTGTTAAACATTAAGGTTTGAGGTTCAGTTATATTTTGGATTGACATAGAGCTTTGGGATTGTTTAACAATAAAGTACATCTTGAGAAATACGATGTGCCTAATAATTATGCACTCCTTGAGAAACACCTGATGATGTCTGAGTGCGATAAGTGTACCTGCTGAATCATCAAATTTTGTGTATAGTGTTTATTTGTATTCATAGTTTTTACATGCATGTATACTGTCTTGTCCTGTATGCCTTGGCAAGTAAATACATGCAGTAAAAACGTACAGCGATCCGGTCAAACCTACCATGGAGGAGGGTATGTCTGCAGACCGCAAGTCGGGGGCGTAACTTAAAATGGGTGTTCCGTAATATTAAGTTACGCCCATTGACGGTTTCCATTGGTGTGGTGTTTTTGTCCATGCGTTTATGAAGGAAGAATTACAGGGTCAATGACAAAGATATTGGTAAGTGCTTCAATATCACAAACTCTAGCTATATATTTAGGGATAGTTAAAGTGTTCACTAGATCGCTTATCTACTAGATTCTTTTAATCTGAGATTTGAATAGCTTGAAAACAGAAAACACAACAACCCTTATAGCTACGTTTAAAGATAGCTAACTATGCGACAAGGTCGGCTACTTGTTAGCCAGCTCTAGTCAATTAGGGTACATAATAACTAACTAAAGACCCATGATGCACCTGTCACTATATGCAAGCAGGCAAGATCCTTTTATTTTTTAGCTTCATATACACTATGTTGTCATTATTTAGAAATGTAAACAAAATAAAAATTTGCCATGGCCATCTTCTGTGTAGTGGTGTAAAAACTAGATGTATTTGACTATGTTCACCAGTTTTGGGAAATTCCAAAGGATGAGCTAAATTAGCTAAACAGAATTCATAAGTAACCAATGACCTTAATTGACCATTTACACTCTTCCTTTTTATTTTATTGATCACTGGTTAATTTTGAACTCTCTTTACCTGGTTACTTAGATCTTAATTAGATACTTCCCTAAAATGGTGAACACAGCCGAACCCAGTTGAGTACTTTTACTTTTTACTTTGTACTCCCCTACTTCTATGTGATTGTTGTGATCTTTCATTTCAGATGCTAAGATGCTTTGTTGACCTGGGGGATGCCTGGGTAAATGCCAACACGGGCCTCTTCTGAGACCGGGTAAAAGTCCTCACCCCCCAAATGATGAGGAAATACAAGGTGCTGTGCAGATGCTCAGATAGGCCTCAACTATAGAGGAAGAACAAGAAGCTCTCTCCCGATTCATGTTTTTGTTTAATAATTTTGAAGACACTGAAATAATGAAATTTTTTGAATATTTGATCGGGTGATTAAATGTTTAATTATCTAACTGGCATATCATTTAATTTTGTATTTTTAGGTTATGCCATTTACTTCATGATTTTGGACTAAATTAATTGACTTTCAGTAATGTCTGTTGTGCTCTTTTGGACCTGTTCTACTTGTAATTTATGTTATTGAATCAACTTTTAGGATAAGGGTTAAATTAGACCTCAGATAATCAATTCCAAGACATGTAACACTTATATTCCTCCCAACAAGTCCATAACCTCGTCATTATTCTAGAATTAAAAATGTGCTTGTTCCAGGCAGTCCCAGAAATTTTTTTATTTCTGTAAACAGATGTTGACCTAACCTCTACATGATGCTAATTGAAACTTGCCACCTTACTTCAACAGGCTATAGAAAATTCAGCACTTCCAGTTACCAGTTTCAACTTTCTAGAAAATTGCTGTTAAATTGAAGTGCAAGTCAAAGAAAAGAGATACCATTACAATGATTTGTATTTGAAAATACCATTTAATTTTACATAATTGGTACAAGCATAATCAGACTAGAGGGCTTGTTCAACACGTAGTCAAAGCAAATACACTTTTGTTTTCTATATCAATGCTTGAACCACTTGAACCTAGTGTTATATCTTGACAAGAGATTTTGAATGAAATCACACAGACTCTGAGATAAAGTTGTAATGTTTGTTAACTCTTCTTCCTCCATTAGCACGCTCAACGTAATGACGTCATACTTGTACATAACACCTAGCGTCGAACCGTGTGTCAAACCAATATGTCCCCAAACTGACCAATGACGAACATCAGTGGGCGTAACTTAATATCCAGGAACCCCCATTTAAACTGACCAATGGCGAACATCAGTGGGCGTAACTTAATATCCAGGAACCCCCATTTAAACTGACCAATGGCGAACATCAGTGGGCGTAACTTAATATTCAGTGGGCATAACTTAATATTCAGGAACCCCCATATTAAGTAACGCCCCTGACTTGCGGTCTGCAGAGATACCTCCTTATTGCCTTATTGGAACCATGCCCTATCATTTTCCAGTTAGTCTCGCGTTACCTCCATACCACATCCCATCTTGTTTTCAATCGGAAACTCTTAGCTTGGCCACACCCCATTTAAGACAGCGGATAGAAACGCGAGGTAGCTAATGTTTGCTACGAAAACAAGCGCTTCAAACTAGTTAGCTACGTATTATGAACTTAAAAATATAATTATTCGGCACACCAACTACTTAGCATGGATGCCGTAAACGCTTTCAACTTGGAGGTAAAACCTGAATCTAATTAATATTTATTCGTAGGTAGTTGTCAGTTTTGGTTACCTAGCTAACTAAAATGTCGGTTGGGCTACCAAGTTAGTTCGGCCAAATACGGTCTGTCTTAATTTACGAAATTAACTGTGTTACTAAGATCGTATTGTGTACCAGAATCAACATGTAGTGTGTTTTTAAAATAACAAACCAAATGTTAGCTAAGATACCCACGTTTCGACCTTTCCAACAACTCAAAGCTAGCTAGCCTGGTATTAAGCTAACGGTAGCATGACAGATACTATATCATGGCGAACTTTGCTCCTCTTCTTGACCTAAAATGGAGCATCAGTTTCTTGCTCAACTCAGTATTCTTGCACCGTTGGTCCCACATTATGATGTACGAACTGTAAATGAGTATTGTACGGCTAGTTATCTGTTTTGGTTTGTTCGGATTGGCCTGTTGGTAAATAAACCAATGGTGTGGCTTGTTATTCTAGCTAGGTTGCTTTCAATCTGCAGATATTATAGCAAAATATAAATTAGTTGAAAATTCAAAGTTTGAAACTATACTTACTCCGAGCGGCTTTTAGGGGCAATTTACTGTCTTGATCAAGAACAACTTAATTGTCCACTCAGTATTTGAACTGGCAACGTTGCGGTTCAGATACTTCGCTGTAAGTTGTCCTTAAGTGAATTGCTCAAGGGCACAACCTGTTTCACCTTTTTTGTTTCGGGATTTTAATCAGCAACCGTTCTGTAACTACACTTTCAGGTTCTACATTGTTACCATGACGCTGTTTTGTATGTGTTTGCGTAAGATGCATTAAACACATTCTGACCGTCTATTGTACCGTAATATACCCAGACTGCGGTTTATGAGTTACCAAATTGGGATCATGTGTGTTAGTTTTTCTTTACAAAAATCCATATTTAATGCTTGTTAAAAATAGCTTTTCAGTAACGAATACCTGTCCCACAGCCCCATCTCGCAATGCTGCGGAGCAAGTATTTTCTATTACTTACAATTTATTGTAAGTAATAAATTCAAGCACAAAACGTTATTTTGCTAGGTGCAGCAGCATCTAGATCTTTACACAATGTGATACTTTGCCTCCCTTAAGGTTCCGCGAAAAGCTGGCTCTGTATATATGGCCTAAAATGTTTTCTTCTTGGGCTACCCTTTTCCCCTTTCCCGACAAGCATGTCATACGTCTTGTGTTCTACAGAGGTTTTCTAGCTATGGCACTTATTGTCTCCCTTTTCCCTCCAGTTGTTCTCCATGATTGACATGAAACCTCCTATATCACGAGCAAAGATGATGTCGGTCACAAAGTCAGCGATCAAGGCTATCAAGGTAAGTCTGCATGGGGTCATAACAAAAACATGTTATTTGCTGCTAGGCCAGAGTTGAAGTACAGTGGAGGTAATGTTTTTTTTAAAATGCTAAAATGTGGCAATCCAAACAGACACCTAATCTAGTTCTGTCGTCCTCTCAGCTGTACAAGCACGTCGTCCAGATTGTTGAAAAGTTCATAAAAAAGGTATGTGATGATAAAATAACTGATGAAAACATGATCTGCTTCTGTTTTTGCTTTGCCACAATCTGTGAGAGCCTAGGCTGTAGAAACCCATAATGAGAGCAAATGTTGTTTCTCTTGCATTCAGTTGTGTACGCTACTGAGTTTTGCGAAGCACACAGTGATTAAATCTGTGACTTGTCCCTTCAGTGTAAGCCGGAGCTGAAGGTCCCTGGGCTGTACGTCATGGACTCGATAGTGCGGCAGTCCCGCCACCAGTTTGGTGTGGACAAGGACGTGTATGGACCCAGATTCCAGAAGAACTTCACCCCGACCTTCCAGAACCTCTACCTCTGTCCTCACGATGACAAGGTGGGCCATGGGTGTCACTGTTTTGTGCATTGCTTCGCAGAGCCGGGCATGCTTGTTTTGTTTACAGCGCTAAACATCTTACAGGCGCAGTCCCTATTAGTGATGAACTCAACTCGGAACTACATTACATATACATTATTTTCTCCTAAGGGTTCTTATGCTTGCTGTGTCTGTCCATCCCGCAGAGTAAGATCATTCGTGTTCTCAACCTGTGGCAGAAGAACTCTGTGTTTGAGATGAACGTCGTCCAGCCCCTATTGGACATGGCCACTGGCTCGTTCGTCCCAGTTCCCTCCCCTCAGGCAGATCGGCAGGCGGCAGCCCAGCATGAATCCCAGCCCCAGGCTGCAGGCCAGCTTGAAGCCCAGCACCAGGCTGCGGCCCAGCATCAAGCCCAGCCCCAGGCAGCCACTCAACTGCTCACCACAAGTGCCTCGATAGCCGCCGCCCTGCCCCAACTACCCCCACAACTCCAGAACCCTGAGGCCCTGGCTGCCGTGGCACAGCTGTTTCAGTCGGGACAAGGACACGAGGTGAGCCACTCTACCACACAGCTATCGTGCAGGATGGTCTCTGTGACACTATAAGCTGATTCATCGCAGGATCACCTCTGTAGCACTCCTATTTTTACACGCCATGGATCATCTCTCGCAGAAAGACTTGACAAAATCAAGTGTATAAGCCGCGGCTTATAAACGGGAAATTGCGGTAATCGAGAGTCAAACCGAGATCTTCATTGATAGATCTTTTCACTGTTGGCAAAGGTGCATAAATATTGAGAAAATCTGACATGTCGTTGTGTTTTTAGCACTAGACATTTTTTAACCTGTCTCTTGACGTGGTTTAATGTGCCAGTTATTTTACTTAAGTTGCTACGTTCTTGGATCTAGAAATAATGTCCTTTACATTTAGCTGATTGTGAGTTTATCACACGCGTAACAAAGACAGCGTCTTAAAACATACTTATGCCGCTGTTCCACTGGTGCTTAACCCCAGCACCGGGGTCACACCTGTGATTTATGCTAATGTTGGCTCCAGACTATTTTGTTAAACTAGTAAACTGTCAACACGATTTAGTTTTCTGGTTACAAATAATATTTTATTTCTGGTAGCAAAATAAACAATAACGCCGTGCTCAGTTTGTTTACAATATGGTGTTTGAACTTGAGTAATACAACTAATTTGTTCCTCAAACCCTTGTGACCGGCTCCTTCTCCACATAAGCTCGTAACACTGCAACTGTAAGCCAATGTATTCCTTATTTAGTTTAATAAGTATTTTGTCAGAACTATCTACGTTTAATAGAAGGATTTGGGAGACTCTTTAGGTGATTTTGTGGTGTTATAGGTTCTGCAGGCTACGTCGCAGTCTCAGCTCTCCGTTTTTCGGTTGAGTCAATGGCATCGTATCACCTTTTTCTGTTCTAAGTCTTTGCTGACCTGTACTATTGCTTTATTTTATCTGGGATCTGTCAGTTCGAATGAAAATTATTACGAGAAGCCTGAAGACTAAGCGAATGATAGGCTTCACATCGCCATTCCAATAGAACAACATGCCGCGTTTTCACACCACGTAATGCGTCAATTCACAAACCCTGCCCTAAGTCCTAATAACTAGTCCGGGACTTGGCACCAAGTGAGTGCCTGGCTACTGGACCATGGCCGACTGGCCCTGGCCCGTGCCAGTGGAAATGAAAAAAATCCAGATTTTAGGGTAAAACGGCAGTGTTTGGCACCTGTGGAAACACGGCTTTAGTGAATGTGAGCAATTTGTGGTATGTGCTGGGCCTCCATTTTTATGCTCCTTTGTCATTGTTCAAGACTTGTATTCAAGCTGATGATCCCATTGTTCAAGCTGCTTTCCAATTGATCGGTTTGGTGTGCAAGCTTTGTCGATTTTTGTCTTTGGTTGTTTTGGTGTTGTGCTGTTTGTGCTCGGTCTTCACTGTCATTTATAGCTCTATGTATTCATTCTCTGTATCATCATTGTATGTGTGTTCTTCAAAACCTGACCAAGGGACTAGTGTTTAGATTAGATTCCACTGTCATTGCACAAGTGCAGTACAATGAAATCCCGTTTACGTCTAACCAGAAGTGCAAATAGACTATATATTTACAAGTATATGCATGTACAAGTGGAATGTATGGATGTGCAATTAATGCAAATGCAATAATTACATATGGCAATTCTAAATGTGCAATGGAGGCAAATAGAGGAGGGCAGAAAATGTACAAGTGTTAAGCATAATGTATGTACAAGTGGGATGAATAGTTGTGCCGGTACCAGTGGCAATATTCAATGGTGTTCTAAATGTGCAATTTAGGCAAGTTGAAGGAGTAGTGTAGCATGTGCAGCTGAAATGCAGGTATAGCAGCAATGACACACAACTGAAAACATCTATCAATTTTGTGAGGTAGTGACAGTCCCCGTAGTACAAAGGACTTACCTCCCTTGCCAGGTAAGTCCAGTAGTTGAATGTTCCATCTGGCTAAAACCTTTACTTTGACTTAAATGTTGATTATTGTGCAAGAAATAGTGTCTGATTGTAGTGCAGAGTGCACAATATCTTGGAATCAGTCCCGGGATTTTACAGCTGGTTGTGAACGAGGGTTCCCGATCAGGGTCCAAAGTTGGCCTTGCGTCATCCAACTAGGGCAGTTTGTGAGTTTTTGTGCTCTAGTAACTCCTTGTGGTTTGTCTGGCCCCTGCATGTTGCTCAGTTTTTATAGTATTTTCCTTATGGAATCTGAAATCCTGTGTGTTCTGGATCAGGTTCTCTGACCTGTCAGTATTTTTACTCCGTTCTTCTTTCCCAGTCTACTAGTCCCTGCTGTTGACAGATATCCCCATAGCATGATGCTCCTGCCACCTTGCTTCACCGTAGGGATGGTATTAGACAGATTTTGAGGTACCTTGCATTAGACCAGAAGTTTTCCGCATGGTCTCAGACTCTTTCAGGCAGTGTTTCATATGCCTTTTACTCAGGTGTGGCTTCCATTTAGCCACTCTTCTTTAACCCAAAGTGGTCGGTGGGAATTTCGGCCGGATTTCACTACTTGGACATTTTGGGTCCTAGATTAATTTCTGTAACAGATACAACCTATTATGATGTATCCTGGTAATCACAACCCCCTTGGCTACAATAAAAATACATAAAAACAGACTTCTGGGTCAGCATTTAGAATACTCATCTATTGGAAAGGCAAACATTTTTTGGGGGGGAAACATTTATGCCATTCAGCATAGTGATATATATATATTATATATATTTTTTTGAAAGCATCATAAAGTTTTGTCAATGGTATTCCCTCATACTTTCATGCCTTTACTGTCAAATTACACTGTATTGGGTTGAAACTAATGAAAAAAACTTAATAATAGAAGCTAAAAAATATAGACACCCTAAAAAAAATTGGTTCTTCTACCTAGAAATAAACCACTATAAAGGAAATAAAAATAAGCCTATCACTTCTTTCTGCATGCAATGACGCAGAACGACCACCAGATGCCAGCACTAGATCGCTAGTTACGTTTGGATTTATATAATTTATAAACTCAGAAAAATGATCAACGTCTTCCCAAAAACTCAAGAACACCCCCATACTATGTTGACAAAATATTTTTTTAATCATATTTATAATACAAACGATGTATTATGGTTCAAAACATCATATATAGTGATGTACACCCTTGTAATCCCTATTCTTGTCTAGACATTAGCCTTTCTAAGATGCATGGTCAATGTTGTTGCCTGGTGAAAAGTTTTCTTCCTGCAGGCTGTGGTTCCCATAGCAACCCAAACTATACTCTGAACGCTTCTCGAAAGTGGCTACAAATAATACACCATTGAAACCGGGCAATTATGGCGATGCGATTTTCATACATTTTTATGCGAATGAGCAACCTGGGAGTGTTAAGGTCTGATTGACGGAGTGCTGCATCTCTGCTGATAAATTTTAAATCTCTGTCAGAGTAGCATATTGGGTTCTTCATCACCGTCCTGACCGAGGCCTTTCCTAGTTATTACATTTGGCTGGATGGCAGCTCAAGGAAGGCGTCTTGGTGGTTCCAAATATCTTCGATTTTACAATAATGGAGCCCACTGTGCTCCTGGAAACCTTCGGTGCTTTAGTCTTTTTTTTTTAATTAACTTCACAGATCTATGCCTTCATTTATTCCTGGACTTCAACAGAGTTCCTTCGTGACTTGTTTTTTTGCTCAGATGAGCTCTGTAATGTGTGGGACCTAATATAAACACTTTTTTGAATCATTTGAATTAGCAGGAGGTGGACTCCAGTTAAGTTATACATACATGGTCAGTTGGGGATGATAAAACGACACAGGATATATCTGTATACTTGTATAAAGACAGGGTATTCAGGCAAAAGGTCTTGTAACCCAAAACCATTTGGGCAATGTGAAGGGCACTGAATACTTCTCCAAGGCAATGTTCGTACATGAAGTGAGTCACTAACAGTAACTCTTCAACCGAATGTTAAAACAGCAATAGTTAGTGACTTAATTCCAGTACCTCAAAAACGTCAACCTGGTTCTAGACTATGTACCTTAAAAGCAGGCCACATAGTGTATATGTGTGCTGACGTTGTTTTTGTAAAATCATGAACAAAGCTCTGGGAACACCTACATCTAAAATGGTGGCTTAACAGTTTAAATTACTACTTCCCGTGTCCAGCTCCAGAAGTTGCTTCAGAACTTCCAGATGGGGCAGCAGATGCCTCCTGCTGCTTCCAACATCGTGGTGACCCACCCACAAGTGAACCAAGACCCGCTCAACACGCATCTTCCTGTGTTCGACCCCCCTCCCACACAGCCTTTGGAGCAGAATAACTTACTGGCCAAGGTAATGTCTTACTGTATACCAAGAACAAGTCATTAAGGCTCTTTGTGGTAAGTGTGCTACTTCCACAGGTTCAGGTGAACACGCAGACACCTTGTTGCGCGGGCTTGCATCCTGTATGGCGGCAGTTGGTGGTTGTTTTGTAGTTGTTCTTAATGCGCCAACGTTAAATCATGGTATTTTGATAATCTGTCTATCTTCAGAAACTCCTGGATCGCTTTGATTATGATGACGAGCCCGAAGAGGTGAAGAAAGACGAGATTAGTTCTGTTGGGCAAGGAAACCCATATGGCCAGTTTCCTGGCACAGTGCCGACTGCCGTGGAGCATCAGTTCCAGGGCCACATTATACCTGGCCTCGCAGGGGCTCCGCAAACTGCCGGTGTGGGATATTCCAGTCTAAATGAGGGTTACGCCCAGAACCAGGGAAACTCCAGGGAAAGAGAAGATCCATCTGGGAGGAGGGAGGGGCGGCAGCGTGGCAGTGGTCATGCCAGAAGGTCACGGTCCAGGTCGGGCTCTCGGTAAGACACAATGTGTCCACTGTTCATCAGGTTTAAGTTTTATTTTTCGGTCGCTTCATTTAGCGTGACAGGATCCTCTGTAATGTAACTTGTTCCACAGTTGCTGCTACTACACTATTTTTTAACAATTAGCCGCTGTCATCAGAATCCATTCCTGTCTCTCTAGTTCTCCCAGGAAAAGGAGGTCCCGGTCTGGCTCTCGTTCCCGCAGGCCTCGAAACTCCTCCCGACGCTCCGGGTCCTGCTCCAGGGAAAGCAGATGGAGCTCCCCACGCTCCCGGTCGCAGGAAAGGAAAGAGAGGGAAACGGACAAAGAGCGTCGACAGAAAGGTCTGCCTAGTATCAAGAGCCAAACTCTCAGTGGTATGTATTTTCTGATGTGTATAACCTTTGTGTCATAATGTAGTGTTTTAATAAGATACAGTACATTCAGGAAATATTCTGGTCCCATCTCTTTTACTTGAGTTCATTTTCTCCCACTCATCAATCTACACAATACCCCATGATGAAAAAGCTAATTTCTATTACATAAGGGTATGACAGAAATTAGTATTCAGACTTTGATCTGCCACTGGAAATTGAGCTATGGTGCATTCTGTTTCCATTCATCATCCTTGAAATGTTTCTAAAATGTATTTTATTTTAACTGTGGATACAATTCTGGCTGCTATATCCATACATACAAATGAGGTGAGCATGTGTATGTTTTAACTAGCAAGCTAGATAGTTAGCTAACTGTCGTCAAGCACACAAACTTGCGGCTCCTTGAACGATCGTTTCTCCAGTGAATGGCACTACGGTCTACTTGGGTGTACACAGTGAGTTGCAATGTTTCACGATGCAGGGCGAACAAATGTTTCTCATTGGCTGACTTTGACCACAAGGACGGTGCGCTCTGTGTTGTTTTTCAAGTCTCATGTGTAAATGGTAGCACAAGCTCCAAAACCTCAAGAATAGAGTTGTACCCTGCCCGATATACCAGTCAAATGCAATTCATGTCTAACAACGGTTAATTTTTTTGTGTGCCTTAAATTCATTTTTATTCTTGCCCTTCACATGATATTGCCTTTAAAATGAACGCAGCTGTCACGCTGTAATTAATAGCTGTGTAGGGTAGGTTGATTTTAAATAAATAAATAAAAACATCTATACCATATTTTTAAATGCCCAGTAAACAAATGGGGTCACCCTTGTTGTCTGCAGTAAAGAAAAGAAAAAGTGAGTAAATCCTTGTTTGCTTAGCTGTTTTAATTTTTTTATTGACAATAATATACACTGGAAACTATAATACTATGCTAGGCTTTGTGGCTATAAGCTTATATTAACCATTAAGAAAATTACTTTTATTAAGATTTCTGTTCAGGAGTGGTGCCCATTACGTCTACCTGAAATAAAAGGGCTATTTCCAAGCCAATGATCAGTATAACAATTTATTGTCTTTAACAGTAAAGTTAAACCAAGTATGTGAGAAATTATCTTTGCTTGACTTGTAGCGTGCCATTGCAGTACATTAAACTATGTAGCTACATTTAAGAGTACTTAAGTACTTATGAAAAATTTCATTATATCCAGCCATTGAGTAGTGGCACTTGGACTTTGAGCACTTAATAATGTGAATTCTGTATGGCATAAAATCTTACATGGATGTGACCAACATACATTTGTAGAGGTGTTAAACATCACATTTTTGGTCTCATTTGAGGAAAGGAGGAAATGTTCTTAAGGGGTATGCAGGCCTAATAGGAGCACTTAACCAAACAAACATGGCTCTGGTAATATTATTGGACATTAATTTTAAGTGATTTGCACCAGGTCCCCAAGCGTTGATTGTCTGTAAATGGGTCCACGTAGAGTCACTGATGCTTGATAAATGTTGTGATCTGGTGGCGATTACCTTTGTCAAAGAACAACAAGCGTTTATATAACTTGGGTGTTATAAACTTGTGGGTTAATAACCCAAAGGACAATGTCATGGACACTGTGTTTCTCCAGTGTCTCTCCCTGTCATGTGTGTGTAAGACATTCTCTTCTCTCTGTAGTTTGCACCACCACCCTTTGGGTGGGACAGCTGGACAAGAAAACCAATCAGCAGGATGTCATGTCTCTACTGGAGGAGTTTGGACAGATAGACTCCATCAATGTGAGTGTCAGAGGGTACCCTGTTTCTAGTAGGACATGCCCGGTGCCACGTGGATGAATAGCTGATAGGGCTTATCGCTATATGGAGACTAGGGTGAACTAAGCAGTAAGCCGTTGTGTGGACAAACTGTGTTTTGCGCTGGCGTTCTGGGGGTGATGCCAACGCTGATGTCTGTGTCTCTCCAGATGATCCCTCCTCGGGGATGTGCCTACATAGTGATGGTCCACAGACAGGATGCTTACAGGGCTCTACACAAACTCAGCAGAGGTTCATTTAAGGTCAACCAGAAGGCCATCAAGGTACAAAAACACCTTAATGTAATTGCTAATGTTGCGTGATACATTTGCGTGATTTAAACATGCATATGACATCGCAGCGCAGTCCATTTCAACCAGAGGTATCGACTATTTTATTTTTTTATTTTTTCTCGCCTGCATGTATCACCTCCCTAACAAAATCGGAGAGAACACTTTGAATATGGTTTATTTTAACCAGAATAAAGACACTTTCAAATTAAAGTAACTTCTGAAACACCAACATTGATTACTCTGTGGATTGCGTGGGTGTTAAAGGGTGCGTTGCTTTGTGTTGCTGTGCCGGTGACCTGACGATTGTGCGTCCGTGTGTAGATAGCGTGGGCGTTGAACAAGGGAATAAAGGTGACCCATAAGAAGTTCTGGGACGTGGAACGCGGTGTTACCTACATCCCCTGGAGCAAGGTGAAGGTGGAGGAGCTGGAGGGCTACAGGGAGGGAGGCATGCTGGATGCGGACACGCTCTGTCCAGGTAAACACAAAACCGCCTGGTGGATCCCCTTTCATTGCCTGCAACAGGACTGTAGTTGCTGATCTAGGATCAGGACACAGGTCCCCTGTTCTGCTGTTTTAGATTAGAAACCGATTCCAGAGCCCTCAAAACATACAGTTAAAAGAGAACAAGATCAGAACAGGGCTTTGACGAATCACAGTAGATTTTTCACATCAGTTTGTCAGAGCTTATCTGACTGGTCCAAACAACCAATTAGTGATTTAAGCTGCGTAGTCTTGTTTACCCTTCAATGCGGGCCCAGGGGTTTTCCTGAACTGTGTAAATATGTTGTGTGTGTTTATATTTATGTATGCTTTTCTGTCATTCAGAGTGGGGAGAGAAAGTGAAGGAGCTGACTAAACCTGGAGGACTGAACAACGGAGAAGTGGACAGCATGCAGATGGAGGGAGCTGGCTCCGCCCATGTGCAGGTAACACCCATAGGGTTCCTCGTGAGATGCCCTGCTCTTTGTCTGGTCGTTTTGTTCTCTGTGATCATGGCACCTCACAATATCTTTCCTTGTCAAACTGAGCCTGTCCTCAAAGGATTCTGTCTAAGTTGTGTGTTTGTTGTATTTATATACATAAATCTTTTGATTAAAATTTCAGGATTAAATTGTGTTGGTATAGATGCGCATACACCTTTCTTTGAAACACAATTGCTACAGAGAAGCTTATAATAGCTAGTATTTCCTCACTACTGTTGACTGCACCTCAGAACAATAGTGATTCTTGTCATGCGTGTGTAAAGGTGAAAAGCAACTAGTTTACTGCATGCTAGAGGCCAGTTTGTAGACATGATGTCTTAACTCTGTGTCACAATACTCACCAATGAATGAAAGGCGACTTCGCTTGTCAGTCCTCGTCTTTTCACCAGGGAAACTTTTCTTACCTGCTGCTCCCTCAAGTCCGGTGTTATGAAAAGGTGGTGTGACATTAAAGATGCAGTCCGGGGATCTTATGCACTTATTTGCCTTCAGAATGGTTCGGATTTAAATTAAAGTATTACACAGATTACTTGATATAGTTATGAGTTTGTAGGACATGGCATGATACGAAATGAATGTGGTACAAAATTGTACAAAATATTCAGGGATACGTAATTTTACTTACTACAGACTGATATTATACAATGGCTTGGAAGTATCACTTTAAATAGGATTGTGGGTCATATTGATACAGGTGAGAATGTTTTTATTTTTTGTTGTATTAAAATAAAATACATTAATACGAGTTTGGAATATGGAGTTTCCTACTGCTTAGCTAACCATCGCTGGTCCCACCGTGTTTCGCCCTCTGAGATTTGTTTTTCTGTGTTTTCCTGGTTTATTTGTGAGTCAATTTTCAAGCCGAAAACTGGGACTACTTTAAGAAGAAAAGCAACAGATCACTGACATTGGCATATAACATTAGAACAGTGTCCTTCTGAGACATGTGGGGACTTAGTGCCCTAACCTTTTGTCTATCCTGAATGCATAACGAGTTGGCTCTTGAGCTAAAAAAATTGCACAAGTTCAATATTATTTCTAGTACAACTGTGCCAGAATTTTCTATGCCTGCGATTCTCACCTCTTGAGTCCATCATTGTCATAATCCCTTGGATAATTTTCATACTTTTTAACTAGTCTACTAAAAATAAATTTCTCTCATTTTATTTCTCTTATCAGGGGATAAAAACATTGTTAGATAAAAGCCCCAAAATAATATTATAGGATTGGTTACTGATAACATTTGATCAGAAATACAATCCAAATCATGACGACATCCTGGAGGATTTATTTTCCTTTTTAGATTTTTGGACTAGAATCATCAATTGTTATATAGCTGTCAAACTCAACAGCGGACCTTGAAGCCAGTTCCAATCAGTTTTTTTTTTCATATCAACCCTCTATTCAGGGACTTATTTAGACTTGGGACACCAGGTGGGTGCAATTAATGATGAGATGAGCTCCAGACCTCATAGGTTAAGAGTTGAATACCCCGGTCATATAGTATGCATTTTGTACCTTCTGCTTCCTCAAGATGAATGGGTTTGACCTTATGAAAGGCGGATTGCTGTGACTCAATGCAGCTGGATAAAAAAAGATTATAGGAAATGTCTATTTTCCTGTGCTGTCACATTAGCATTGCCTTTTCATATCTGATGTGTTTTAGGTGTTGATTCAATTGAAGCGGTGAGAAGTGTTATTGTAGCTAATTACACTTGGGCTATAAGAACAGCGACCACGGGTTTGTCTTATTAGACGTTAAGCCCGCTATCCGCACCTTTTATGCACTATAGCAGCCTAAAACATTAAGCTAAGAGCTTCTATCCAGGATATTTCGGTTCAGTGACTCTTATTGAGGATTAATTAATTAAGCTTATTAATGATAGCATTGATATATGAAGTTAGGAAGACAGCAAATCCACAAAACATTTGCAGTTTCTTTACCAATATATGTATGCATGTTGTGATCAAATTCAAGTTTTTTGGGGGGTTATTTCAATGTTCACGCATGCCAGTTTTAATGTTCCCGAGTGTGAACATGTTGTATTCTTTCACCTTCCAGTTCAACCTATTGAATTAAAAAGCTTCATCCTGTTGGGTAATAATGTTTCCAAATTCTGGTCAACAGGGTTGTGAAGTAGAATGTTTGCCCTTATGCACACACTTGGTTTGAATTTAAGGGCTAATAAGTTGATTTAATAAGTGAATGACTTTCTATGGCAAAACAGAATTGCACCTCCTTTGGTCTCATTTCATTAATTGGGGATGCTGGGTTAAACCAATAGCAGTCCTCCTGTTGTTCATTTTATTTCCTTGCAAAATGTTTTGCAATGAAAGTGAGTTACTATGTGATTAATTTGTTTTGGTTCTTTGTGATATTCCTAGTGAATACATCCCCTTGCCCATTACTACATTTTCACTTAAAACTATTTTTTAACATGGCTTTCCAATTGGGCGTGGCTAACCCGTTTGAATGTGGGTCATATTTTAATGTGATGAATGAGGAAAATCGATTCGTCAGTTAGCTGGCTAACAGGCTTGTAAGATGCCCCTTAATGTTCAGGAGAATCTGGAATTGGTACCAATGTTTAAGCTAGCCATCAAGCTACAACTACTCATGTACTTCTCTCACTAATGTCATGTAAGGAAATGCTGCTCAACCGGTAGTGGGAAAGGTCGCTCTATCAGTGTCATTTTTCAGTTGCTATCGACTTTTTTGTGCCTTGCTGACATGGGACCTCATACTAATTGGGTAGTCTGTCCCAAATAAGATTTCACACCTGCTCCTGGATTAAAAATATATTTTTTAACTCAAAAGACAGTTTAGGCTTCCTGCACCACAATATTAAATGTACATTTTATTCATTAAGCAAACGCTGTTATCCGGAACAACATACAGGAACAGTTATGGTTGGCTTTCTTCCTCATCTGTTTAAACACCTCCATCCATGTGGAAAGTCTCCTTTTCAAACAAAATTGATGACACAAGCCTTGGATACAAAGTAGACAACCCCTGAACACTACAACAGAAGGCCTTGAATGATGGGTTTTACAACTTTACATTCGCATGTACTTGCATGCAGGGCTGTCACCAGAAACCCTGGGCCCCCTAAAACGATTCGTGCCTGAGTGATTCGCTACACACTTCAGGAGTCTGACCAGTGAGGATAAAATCTGACGCCCTTACAGGCGTGTCGATAATATTTCACTACAGTTGATATTGTGGGTGATGTCAAACCTGCAAATGAGTGAGGTTATTCATTTATCTCAAGCTAAATCGAGGGCTGACTGGGTAAACATTCTGTGGAAGGCGGGTGCTGAGGGACTCTGCTTTGTGACTGTAGTTCAACCAAAGAGTCATCCGGTTTCAAGCCCGTCTTAACTGAAAGAGCCGAGCGTCCACTTCCTTAGTGGAATCACTTTCAAACAATGTGAGGTCACCTTTTGAGAGGCACTTTGCTGTGTGAATAGGGTTATCGTGTAACTGTTATTCCTCTTTAAATGCATTAGGTAGTCATAGTTGTCAGGGTTTGAACCTGTAAATCAGTCATTGTGATTTTTTTAAGGGAATAGGGTAGCTTATTCATCTATTGTGGAATACACTTAATTTGATGTATTGTTGCAAACCTAAAGAAAAGTGTTCTGCCATCTAAACATTCTCCCTGATATGAAAGCGCATAGAATTTCATTAAGAAACCAAATCCATGCAAAAAATATAAGGGAAGGGTGGCCCTCCCTCCCCCTTATTCTGCACCCTCACTTTCATTCAAGGAATTTCTAGGAGAGTCAGGTGTCCATAAATTAAACAAGAACTTGAGTATAATATGTTGCATGTTGAGTTTACCCACATTAAAATGATCATCAATCCAGCCGTTGCACATGATTTAGTTGATCACAGTGATACAGAAGAGGAATCGCATCTTCACTTAATATTCAAAGACCTGGACTACTTATCAAGACCTACCGGTTGGTGCTTCATGGGAATAAATAGGTTGGACCAGAGCCTTCTGTTGCAAAATACAAGGCTGACTCTGATTTGCACTTCTACAGACGACTTTGATTCATACGGTGTTCATGGGTCTTACACGTAAACATACATGCATGAGCATTGTGGTGCAGTCAAACATGCTTTTGTGTTCCGGACCAGGGTGGAAGCTTTATTTTAGAAGAGGGGAACAGCGTTTTCATGAGCGGGTTTCAAGATGATCCAGTCGTCTAAATGTTCTCTTTCCAATTGTTATTTCAGTTATGGAAAATTATGCTCTGATGGTTTGACTTTTGAAAGACCTATTTTAAAATGTATGTTGAACCCAGAGTGCGGAGACGATTTATATTTGTATATACGTTTTTTTTTTTTAAACGTTCCTAAACATCCTGGTCTACAATCTTTAACTTAATCATTAGTAGAACCGTCAATATGCCTCTCGGTAGCTCAACCGAGGCTTGCTAGTACATTTCAAATGCTGTATAAGTTAGCGATATTGCTGTAACAGTCCACAAATTCACATGTTTACCAATGTTATTGGTAGAAGACTCAGAATAAGCAAGGCTTCAAAATCCCAGGTGTTCTAATCATGATATCTGGGCAATGTGGGGGAAGTTAACATATACCAACGCTAATCTCATACCTCGTATATTAACTCTATCTGGACCATACAGTTTAACGCCCTGAAATCGACTCCTACTTTGAAGTGGTTTATTTTAGTCATCCAACCAGCGTGAGAGTATTGACCAGGTATGTGAATGAGGTGAACCTGGAGGATGCATTTCGCTAAAAACAGCTCTTGGGTTTTCCTGGGGCGGGGGGCCGTGGTGGCCATTAACCGAATTGATTTCCACGTTAGCCACTTTCCTTTCCTTAATACAACTCAACTGTGGCTCTATTCACAACACCAGATAGCTCCAGGATCTTCAGTCTCTCGTGACCCCTCACAAAGGTGAGTGATTCTGGACGCGCTGGATTGTGGACACCGGAAGTCCCTCGCTTGGGATGTACTGAGGACCCTCCATTTGCTGCAAGGTAAAGGTAACCTGCTCACTCCCGTCGGGAGTCGCTCTAGAGTTTGTCGCGAGGTTAACTCCTAAGAAACCCTTGAATTAGCCACAGTAGCTCCGATCGAGCAGTAATGTCAAATATATGCGGTAGCAGAGAGTTGTGCTAAGTCCGCTCTGTGGTATTGGATAAAAATCTTCAGTGCTTTATTTACGATGTTCCACTTCCCACACGTGTAGGTCTCTGGAGCTCTGCGGGGCAAATTGTGAAGAATAATTATCTTCTAAATGCACCCAAAAACAGCTGACTAGTATAAAAAGTGAAAGGATGTTATTTCTTGAAACACAGAGCTAACACTAGTAGATGTCAAAAGATTTAAATGTACTGATTAAGTTCCATAATAGGCCAGCTGTACATATGTATTCATCACTAACTGGATATGTAGGCTGTATACAATTTTGGAATGTTTGTGTTGCCTGAAGTGAAGTCACTGTCCCAGGCATTGACTTTCAGTGCTGTAAGGTAGGAGTTACTGGGAGGCGAGGTTGTGTTGGTCCCTCAGTGCCACTCAGCCATTTCACTGGAAGCAGGAGCCCAGGTTCCTCTGCCGGTGGAATCAGAGACCTGGGTAATGTGGAAGCCCTTTTCTGCCCCCGCAAAGAAGAGCATTTAAAAAATAAAAATTAAATTTAAAAAAAGACAGAATTAAGTTGTTCTATCAAAAGATGTGGCAGTGTGAAATCAAATTATTGTTAGTGAATTATTAGTGAATTCAAATGATTGTGTTCTCAATTGTATGCACATGAATGCATAAGAATGTCAATGTGCTCAGGATCTAGAGTCTAGACATTACTTGCGCAAATACAAATCCAATCGTAGGCTAATGTTAATTTGTAGCTTGTGGATCATTTTACTTCAGGTCAAATTCTATTGAAATGACTCTGTTTTATTTTGCAGTGTGCTTTGAGTGTAGGTTTTTGTGTGAATGGATGCTTTTGTCTTGAAATGGCAAGTCACATTTCCTTTGATTATTACTAGTGAAAATACATTTGTTTAGTGATGTATCTGTTACAATAATGGCTAGCTTCATTCATGCTTTTATGCTCTTAGAGTTTATATTCCCATTTCTCAGTTTTAATGATTGCCATAACCCTGTTAATTCTGTAAAACGTTATTAGAGCAATTGGTGAAAGATGCATGTACAGTTATATCTAGAATCAATTGACTCTTGCAAAATCATAATTAGTTATTTTGTTAATTAGTTATTTAGGTATAGCTAAATAGGTATAGCTTTTCCAAGTACTTTTCATTCACCCTTGGTTAGTGAGTTGAAAAACATTGTAGGAGTGGATAAGTGAGGAAAGGTAATTGATGGACTGTATGAACTTAGTTTTTACTCATCTGTTTTCTCTTTCCATTTAATGCCTGTTAAATGGTTAATAGTATCCAGATAACTGCAAAATGTGTTAATTAGTGAAATTCAAAGCTATTTTAGGCATTAACAGGTGTGCCTCTTTGAACAGAGGCAGTGGGAGTCAATTGGAATCCAATGCAGTAACACGGGCCCCTGGGTTACCCTGTTGTCTTTTGAATATTTACAAAATACTTGAGCAATTTGTAAGGCTAGATTCCATAAATGAAACAAAGTACTCATCCCACTATTTTGGTGAAAATCCGCTAGAGAGCTATGGATGCAAGGACTGATCATCATATTTTGATTCTATACAGTGTTTGTATACATAATTTACAAGCTTTGGAGTGATTATAAAGCTTTTGTTTTGGGTTTTAATAAGGTGTCACAGTTCAACTCAACTGAGGAAAAATGTAGGTTATGTCTTTTAAGAATCAGTGGGTACATTTAAAGATTAAAAAAATTAATCTTGTAGCCTGAATTTAGAAAGTTTTACTTTATTTTGATACAAATATTTTTTACTCATGTCTTTTCAGTAGTCTTTCTACTCCAAAACTCATCCTTGGTCCAGGGCTTTTTCTGGCAGCAATGCAATGTATATGCTGGCAAATCTAGAAGTGCAAAACAAGTTTCCCTCAACTGTTTTTGCCAATACTTTAGGTAGTTTTTTTTGTCCAAGTAGTATTTATAACATCTGCATTTAATTCTACTCTACTTTTACTATTCAGTATCTTTATTTATTATTATTTTTTAAGAATGCAAACAAAGGTTGTCATATTAAACATTATCACTAAAATCTCCTTATGTTAACCCTTCCCATCAAACCTCTTAACTCAAGTTCAAGTTCAACTCAAGTTCATTGTCGTCCTGAAATCAGTACTTTGTGTGGATACAATGAAAAGACAGGTAGGTTGTTGATACCGTCGCTGAAATTTTCCCATCAACTGCATAGCTAAAACATCTCCGGTTATAAGCATTTAGAGACTATTGTAGAACTAAACGGGGGTATTAAATGAATTTGTTGAACTTGATAGACATATACGTCTTTGTGAATTCCTTTACAGGCAAGTTAGGGAATCTGTTTCTCGGTTTGAGGGATGTGTTCAGTTATTTGCAGTGAAAGGGTTGATCACAAAATTCTTGAATTTACTCCAGTAGTGTTTACTTTTGATATTGTTGACCAACCAGTGTTCAACCTTTTTATTTGCCCTGTATTTAGATGGTCAAGTCTTGTTTTATTAAATGGATACATACTATACTGTGCAACTGAGCTATATTATTGGTTTTCAACAATTGGTTAGAAGTTTTGTTTAAAATTGTATTTTGTCAAAGATTGGCACACTTAATAATAATACTCCCAACATCCTTTACTAGAACAAAAACATTGAGCAGATTATTTTTTTATTGTTTAGATATCTTTGACTTTCATACAGAATATCCAGATATTCTATAGCCTTCGTCTGGGCCTATGGACTACTTCAGTACAAATGTAACTGGTTTTTGCAGTTCAAATCGGTTCTAAATGTTGTGGTCAATATTGGTACCTTGGTCAATATTGGTATGTGCTTTGGGATTCTTGGCTTGCTCTAATATCTACTTGTTGCCAAGGTTTTTGGTAAAGCAACCTTTTACTGTGTATGTTGTAACGTTGTCCTTAATCTGGGTCCCAGGACCAGTGAAAGCAAAATAGCCTCATAAGGTCAAAGATTCACCAACACTTTTTACAGTAGGTATGAGGTACTTCTCTGGACATGCTTCTACATTTTCAGCCAAAATGGGTGAATGTGGTCAAAGATCTCTACTTAAAGGGGTCTTACCTAATATAAGGTGAAATGCACTGTCACCCTATGAAACTTTTAAATCCAAAATGTAACATTTTGACCAACTCAATATGCATGCGCGTAACTCAACTGAGCTCTCTATATATAAATATAGACTTGATTCCACTGGTCATTAAACCCTTGAGCAGGAAATTGCTGAAACGAAAATAACCATGCCTTTGCCTCTAAGAATCAGGATCTGAACGAGTAACCACGCTAATCGAGAAGTCCGTTATGGCAGAATTTTTTTTTTAATGTACTTTGATGTCTATGTTTTTTGGCCTCTATGGGTCCACCAGGGATACAAAGTATTTGATCTGTTTTGTTTTTCTTGCACTTCAATGCCTGATTCCACTTGTCAATTGTCCATGACTAGGGGACAGGGGGTCTACAACATTTATAAAATATGCGATGAAGAACTGCAGGGTACAGTGTGAACAAAATAAAACAACTGTCAGTTGTGTTGAAATATGCATTTTGCAAAAACCAAACTTCCAGGGGGGGCAGGCAGGCAATCTGAAATGGACTATCTTAGGAAACCGTCTCTTGTCTTGTCAGGTAAGTTGAGTTAAAACACTACAATTGATCTAGGAGCACTTGATTTCAACTGCCCTACTCAGGGAGAATGACAGGTTTCGATTTCTTTCTGATTTTCTAACCTCTCAGTTGCTGGTCAGACTGAGCTAACAGCCAGACCAAAATTATTCATATGAAAAATATATTCTCACCATTTATCGGAACCATTTTAGTCCACCTCGCATGGCTAAAACATTTTATTTTTGTCCTTGCCATTTAACTAAAGACTTGTTTTTCATCTGAGAAACCAGCTACATTTTCCTAGCTGTGTATCAATGGGTTTTGTTCAACGTAGTGTGAAAAGCTCTCGCGTGGACATCTGAAGCTCAGTTGAAAGAGCATAGCTCTTGCACTTTCAGTATAGGGGGTTTCGTTTTATGGGACCACCGGTCTCTAGTAAATAATATATATGCAAACGCCTTGACATAGCTATAAAATAACGGTCTGCTAACTGCTGTTTTTATCTTCTATTAGACTCTAGCCAATATGAAACATACATTGGTCAAAAGGAAGTACTCAAGAAAAAAGAAAAACCAGCTGGCAGGTGTATGAAGCCTGAGGGTGTGACACCCCATCCTTTACAGACATCAGAAAATGACATGAGCTATGGGTCTATTGTTTATAGAACTCTAGCACACCCTACTGAGCAAAGCCTCCGATGGAGAATCGCAGATTAAGAAGTGATGCCCTTTTCCGCCTCACATTCAAACTTCACTTGACATCAATACCACTGCCTTTGTCTGTTATCCGTTCCTGCCGTGTAATCGTGGCTCAGTTTAGACCTGGGACACAAACTGGGAGGACTAACCAGGGCCGTAGCTAATGCAAGGAAAGGTGGGTATGATTCATGGGGCCTGTGGTGTGAGAGGGCCCATGGCGTGAGAGTGCCCACTGATCGTAATTGTGCAGATTTCCAATATAGAAGTGAGGGGGCCCAGGGTTCCGAGACGCAGCAGTACTCCGCACCTCGTAGACTGATTTTTGAACTCCTGGTCAGCTGGTCTTACCTTTGTACGTCAGACTGATAAACGTTCCTGGTGTCTGCTTGTCACAGCAGCCATGGTTTTATTCGTTCAGTGTCCACATTTCACATCACTACCACAGTAAGGTTACATTCCTCAATGAGCTGGCCCAGTAAAATCAAACTTTTGACATAATGTGAGCATGCTTATCTACGCACCTCAGTATCCCATGATTGAGGAATTCATAGAATGCCAATCGCATAGTGATGGTAGTCAGATTGCAACTATGTCAACTGACCTTTATCCCTTTGTCTGTAATGGCACAGGGGCCGCTGATAGTCAATGATGGCCACAGTCCCTCAGGCTAATTCGGGATTTGAGCATTTTGCTCAGTAGCACCGTAACTCTTGAGAGGCCCCAGTCCCATCACTGATTTGTCTATTGTGTATTGCTATGCAAAACACGCTCTCCTAACTTTCATTAGGTACACATATCTAACATTGGGTAGGACCCCTTTTGCCTCCATCTGCTTTGGGGTTTGACGTGCTCTGAGCTCAGAGTTGCCCTCCTGCACCCCTCGGTTCTGTCAGCTCGTAGGTGTTCAGGCATTGTCCTCTGACCTAGCTCTCATTAACAAGGTGTTTCTGCCCACTGACCTACTGCTCACTGAACGTTTTTTTTCTTCTGTTCATCTCACCATTTTCTGTCAACTTGAGAGACCGTAGTGCATGAAAAGGTTTATCTATGAGTTACAGCCATGTGATTCGCTACTTGGCCATTTGGATTAATGAGCAGGTGTACCTAATAAAGTGGCTGATGTGTAAATAATGAGTGTACCACAGAGATCCCATTAAAGTGAAGGGGATATATCATAATCCTTCCAAGTCTCAGAGCGTGGTGTAATGGCAGCCATTTTGGTCAGGGGGTATCTCAACCCGGTCTCATTGGAATGAATGGGAGTAATGAAAATAAAGGCATCTATCAAAGTATGCAATTCCATTGTTTATCTAAAATATCGTCATGATTATAAATGCAGGTTTTATACAAATGTCCTGTTTAATTAGCATTAAAATATGTAAATATGGTTTCCTGGAAAACTGTGATTGACATTATACAGCATGATGTAGTATCTGAATGTCAGTTACAGTGATGTTTATGGCTGACATGTTATTGTATCATGAGGAGGTTAATGTCCATGCAAATACTATGCAAATACTATGGATATTGAGTCCACCAAGGCTAATGTATGGGTGGATCCCAGAAGCCTTGAATTCATTTCCAGTTCTTCCTTTCCAGAGTGGTACACAGGATATCTGTATGTGTTCAACATACTTTATCAGGACCACAAAATAAAGATGTTCATGAGACCACCTGGCTGGGATTACCTGAAAGCAGATTTTTTATTTGCTGGGATTTCTCCTAAAGTTCATCTAGTCCTAACTGAGATGGTTATGTTTCTCCAGGTGCCTTCAGCCCAGGCTGGCGGGACCATGGGGAGTCCCCCAGGTTTCCCTGGCTCGATGGGTCTGCCTCCCCCCTCCCTCAGCCCCGGGGGGCCATCTTCCTTCATGCCAACTGGTTTCAACCCCACACAAATGCCTCCCGGTAATATGAACAGTTATAATACTGTATCACAAACAGACATTGTTTTCCTGTATAATACCATTGTTATTTCTGTAAGTACACTCTTTCCACCAGATGATTGACAGATCAGCTACATTGCCAAACCAAATGTAAACTCAGCCTGATCGTAAACATCTTTGAAGTTAGTTTTTTGACCAGGTAATTGTTCACCATTTGTCCTAAACCCATATCTGCGCCTTCTGCAGGGTTCCATCCTCCAGTCGTGGGAGGCCCAGGGTGCACTAAAGAGGAGCAACTTTCAAAAGACAAACCCAGGGGGAGTGGTTCCTCCTCAGACAGTGGTTCGGACAACCAGCAGGGAGCTCCGGGACCAAGTGGGCCGGGGCCTGTGATGAGTCCCCCTGGCCCAGCGGGGCTAATGCCTCCAAGGCCGGGCATGCCCATGGGGCCTTCCCAGGGACCACCACCCCCACACCTTCAACCCCACTTCCCCCCTCACATGCCACCCCCCAACATGCCCCCAATGATGATGGGCCCCAGAGGCCCCGGACCCATGTTCCACCCCAGAGGGGGCCCTTTGGGTGGGTTCAGGATGCCCATGGGCCACCCTCCTATGGAAGATTTCCCCTCCTACGGACCTCATGGGCCCAACTTCCAGCCCGGTCCGCCTGGCATGGAGGAAGAGGGCGGTTGGGAGGACCGGAGACACTTCCGTGGTGAGAGATCCGGATTCGGTGGTCGAGGCATGGGCAGGGGGGGGTTTGGAGAGCGGGGAGGACCGTTCCCCAGGGGAGGGGGTAACGATTGGTCCAGAGACGGACCCGAGGGGAGGGGCCGCTTCATGAACCGACGGGATAGATATGAACGGTGTTGAAACCGGTCACCAGGTGGTGAAGGACAGACTGGCTCCTCGTCCTGGGTCCTTCTCCAGGCAGGAAGACATTTGTTAAACAGGAATGAACTACTGAACACCATAAACAACACAATTCAGCCAACATGAGACGGATATGCCTGAGAACTACCTGGAGACTGACAAAGTCAGATATAAACAGGTCCCTGATGGGTCCCAACACATTAGGACTTACACAGAGAACATGGCTGGTTTCCCAAAGTATAGCCCAAGTCCTGGACATAAAAAGCAACTTCACAGGTCTCCGTCCAGAAAAGAACCCTAAACAAAAAATCAGTGTAGAGAAAGTCAAAATTTGAAGTTGAGTGAACAGCTTTGTCCCTATCTTTTGACAGTGTGTACTGACTGCAAACTACAGACGGATATTACTTTGTAAATACTGTATGGTTGTGCTGAAGGCCAATATCCTTTTTGTAAATTTTTAAGTGGACGTTTATTCACGCTCCAGTGTTTCTGTCACTAGGGTAGTGGGGGGGCTTTTGATTTGCTCAAAATATGATTCAGAATTTAGATCGTCAGCAGTTGGTTTTGTAGTAAAAATATCTTTGTACAAATCAAATGTGTCTTCATTGAGAGTTGTGTATGGGTGGGTACACTGACTGTAAGTGGTTCTGGATAAGAGTGACTGACTAATGACTAAATGTAAAATTGGCAAAGCAGTTCGATACGATTCAGTTAGAAACTGGTAGTTAAGCATACTTGTAATGCCATAATTGTGGTTTTGATTCCAGAGGCTGCTTAAAAAAAATGAGGCAGAATAATTTTTTTTCTTATTTTAATCTGCTTTTTAGTTTTATATGATTTTTTTTCCCAGTCACTAAGATGAAAGAACATTATCTACCTATAGAGAGCGCTGTACCTCTGGTTTCCTGGCCGATATCTCAGCCAGGCTCCCATTGCATCCATCACTGATCAACCAGGGGCTGTCTGTGCAGGGAATGCAGTGACATTTGGGACGTGAGGCCTCGGTTGAGGAGATGGGCAAGGCCCTCTACAGAATTGAGTTTGATAGACTAAAGTAGACGGAGGGGTGCACCATTTAAAGATTTCTTCACCACACCTATAACTTTTTTTAGTTGCAATGCCCTTGCTTAGGAGACCCAGAGCCTTTGATTGTTGAATTAGTAATGTTAGTGGTAGGCCAGAACAAAACGGTGGCACATCTTTTGTGTTTCCCTGGATCAGAATCAATGCGAAAGGTTGGATATTTCCCAAATTGAACTGTATTCCCTAAATAGAGCTTTGGCCAAAATACGTGCTCTATAGGGAACAATAATTTTCTTTGTTACATTCTCTCTACGCTCAACTTGTGGTCTTTTGCCTCACCCAGATGGTTCTGTTTTGGACATCTGTTTACAAGGCCTGACCGCAACATTTGTATTATTCTCGCCTGGCTCGTAATCTGGCTGTTTTCCTACCAACACGCCTTTAATTTAGGATGAGTGCGTCCAGTGCCCGACTGCTCATGAAACAATGTTGTCGTTGACATCTCATAGTCTGCATCTCATGACCCCCTACAGCCTGAGGGAATTCCTGCTGGAGAGCGAGACAAAGCTTTCACTGTTTGTTCCTCTAACTTTAGAAGATAAGTGGGAATAGTTTAACATGTTTATTTGAACTCTGTCTTCGCCTTGGTGGTCACATTTCTTCGTGTGTTCCTTCAAAGTCAGCCGTGTGATGATGGGACTTTCATTGTTATATAGTAAGAAAAATTACATACTTTATATTTCACCTATACTTTTACAGTGCATACCTTACCGAAGACGGGCAATTTACTGGTTCATTTATTGTTTATTTACTGTTTGAGGAATTGATGCATAAACAGAGAAATAAAATATTTCCAGAAAATGGGTATGAGGAGTATAAGTGTATACTTAGTGTGGTTATTGATTATCCAATTTGCCCAAACATTTATAGAGATTTTCTGGTGTCCCGTCTTTGGGATTGGCTCGAATGATCATTTAGTAGCACTCTCTTGATCCATCTGCGCGCTGTCTCCAAGGGCCGCGCCGCCCCTCCCCTCCTCGCGTCGTAGAAACAACATGGTAGCGGCAACAGACGGGGCTTGCCGCTGCCGCGTCAAAGACACATTTTAGCTATGGCATTATTCTACACTGCGCGTCCAATACGCCGCACACACTGGACGGCACCTACAACAATCCACTGAGTAATGACAGGTATGCTTTTTTTTAAGGTAGAATATTTGTTTTTTCCACATCTTGTGTGGAAAAATAGGTTTCTGTTTGACGCCGTCGTACCCCCGGGTTATTTAAGTGACCGTATAGAATGGCAGTGACCTCGTCAATAAGACTGACGAAGACACACCACCTTTCCGTAGAGATGATATCTACCGTTTGTCTTATTTTTCGTTGGAAAAGCTAAACGCGCAGCTAGACTGCAGGGTGTTTGAAATGTATTGCAGTCACCAAAGCTGAAAAAACTGCGTGAACCACGTTCACTAGTTTTCTATTCATAATCGACGGGCGCATTCGTCTCCATTCAATAGCCCGGGCGTCATGTCCAATACCTGCATTACGTGAAGGGCAACTATAACTACTCGTTAAAATCTATTGGCTACATCTTGCACGAATTCACATAACAATGTCGTTCGGCCACTCCCCCACTTATATGAGAGGTAAAACCCCGTTGATGTGTAATGTCTGTATTATCATCAATGTATGGGAGTTCAGGGTGACACCGATGACTTGCCGGCCTAGCTGACAGGTTTTCAAATCAATCTGACAACTACTCTAATCTATTGTAAGTTATCGATCAAACAGAATGGACGATAAAAACATTCCAGTCAATAAATATTGATGAGAATTATTTACTGCGTTTTGATATAACAATGCGTTTGCAAATATCAGGCCACTCTAATGGTCATTTAATTAATGAATGCTCTCAGAATGTATTCTGCTGGAGAATGACAACCAAATATTAAGTTAATTAGAAGTGTAATAATTTCAGACCCTTGTCTGTCCTGGCAGTCGACAATGGATGGTTTTTGCAATAACCTTCTACACATCATCATCATCATCTTCAATACCATCACATCAACTCCCTGCTACTATAACAGATAGTCATCACCATTAGCCGAAGCCTGCGCGATTGCGTCTTAAATTGTATTCTACTCCCTATATAGTACGCTACACTTCTTTGACCAGAAGTATATTAGGGAATAAGATGCCACGAGACTGGCTGTGTGAACGGAATTTCACACATTATTTTTGTAGCAGCATTTAACACAAGCCCATGGTGACCTTGCAGGGGGTTTTGGGCTCGCAGCATCATCTCTCTCTCTCAATGACAGACCAGGGTTTCTCTCTCTTTTCCTTTCACTCTCATGACTCTGATCAGGATAGCTAGCCGCAACTCTAAGCCCCTGCTGGTCTCTCTCTACCCGCCCCCATCCCTCTCTCACTCTAGAAACTATAACCACCCTTAGAATAGGAATTGCTGCCAAGACACCCTAGTAAATTCAAAGTGCCCTTTGGCCAAAGGATTAAATGGTCACAGGAAGTTAGAATATAATTATTATAATGTAATGTTCAATAGAGTAGCATAAAAAGGACTTTCAATATACAGTACATTAGGAACTATAGTAATGCAATAATACATGTTGGCCCTGGTTAAACATGGTATACTGTAGGTAAGAAATATGGTGAAATCTGGAGGAATGGAGAGGTAAAGGGTAAAGTTACTGTGATGGAGGGAGTATAGTGGAAGGATGGATGATACACACGTCAACTCACTGTTAGATTGTCTCGGAAGCGAAGCCGAAATTTCCTGGTCTGTGTCTGGATGCGAGACAGACGCTGCTGGGGGTCTTGTAAGACAGGTAGGGAGCGCTCTTACCTCAGGTATGAGGTCACCCCGCAGCTCTTCGAGGTCTGTCGCGCAGATGAAATGCCCACGCCAGACCCATATAAGTGAACTTAACAAATGTTTCCCTGTTTGCGTTTCACTATACATTTCAACAATTGAATGAACATACCAACAGAATCAATTTCAACGCAACAAGTCATAACAACGATTCTTACTTAACATAGGTGTGTGAGTTTTATAGGCAGAGCAAGAACGCATCATTATATGCAGAATGTCTCGAACCGTACACAGACCTGGGCGCCATAGCCAATCACAGCTACCGTAGGGCAATATGCAAATTGCCATTTGCTACACGAGTCGTGTTAGTTACCGAACTGTGTGTTTAGAGGTGGGAACAAAGGCGCACAACTAGATACTTCACTTAAATAGTTTCTTAAAGCCTATGTACAGCGGGAGTCATCTTACATTTGGGAACATTCCAGTCCTGGTCAAACAATTCCGGTAGGTAGACTCCTTAGCGCACATCAACCTACAGTACAGTTCAATATGTTAGAACATCGAGTAGCCGGAGTGTTTTGCTGTTATTTACTAGAGGAAAGAATCTAAATCCTCCAAACCCTTTCAATTAACCAGGTTCGTCGCAATGCACATATATACAACAATAGAAACTTACATATCTGACCGCGGATCCCATGCCAATTCATTTTTATTGACACACGAAATATGCTAACTGTGGATCACATTAAATACGTCTAGGCTAATTGAAACGAGATGGATAGGAAAGTGATTAAACTTTCTAGATTGCTAGTTAACCAGTGTTAACAGAAATAGTGCATTATCCCTAATATTTAGACGCAGGGAACGATGCCTTTCAATTACAACCGGACACCAATCTAAGTTGAACCGCATCAGTCTCTCCTGCCAAGAATGCCTTATACTGTCATGGAATGTTTAGTCAAATATAATATTTAAAAATATTCTTTGTGGTACAGAAATATTGCCGAATTTCATGTATTTTACGCCCCTGTAGGCTAATAGCTTAAAATCAAAAGCTATTTCTATAAGAAACGCTATAGAAACGACATGCTCCACTGTTTGTTTGTAGGGCACTCTTATAACCCTACATTTTGTAAAAATGTACTATCAGAAACTGTAATACTATCTGAAACTCTAACTTGGAACAACCTCTGTGTTCCCAGTAATTGCACACCAAAGGTTTCACAAAATTAGCCAACATTAAACTTTCTGCTCAAGATTGTAAACATTTACTAGGTAATGCAAAAAATGTAAGGGGACATTGCTCAGGTCCAGAGATGATGTCTCAGGGCCTTGAAGTTGAAATTGCCCCAAATCAGGAGCAGTTTTTTGGATTGGACATTAAATGCCGTCCTGACTCTTTAGACAGAAATCCTGTTGCACTTATCGCGAGAGTATCAATGTAAATGTTCTAATCATAGCCACTGAATCATCCTAATTGGTAAATGCAAGTTGTTAATGGGCGAGGTGACCCCCTTCTCCCATATTTACCTGTCCATCATCCATCCATCCATCATCATCTACATTCCCAGTGTTTTGACATTGACTCAAGTTTTGTTGTTTTGGCTCGGTACTCCAGAACTTTGGACTTGAAATTACACCGTAATGATGGGGTTAAAGTTCGGACACTCAAGATTTTGTCAAATCAGAATAGATCTGTCAGAGGTGTAGCTAAAACATTTTGGGTACCAAAACTAAATATATTTTTGTTGCATTTAGAAGAGCACAGCTAGGGAAAATGTGACTTTGTAGAACTAGAAGACCTCTATAGTGGAAGAACAAAGAATGCTCACCATAATCATTGACCCCACAAATTCTGCTAAAGCAACCAAGGTGTTTTTCAGGACCAAAAAGTGGGATGTTCTTGGTTGGTTTGACCTGAATCTGCCTGAGCGTGCGTTTCACTGAAGGCAGTACGGCCCCAAACAAACTGAAGATAGCTACGGTACAGGTTGGGCAGGGAAAATACCCAGCATCTGCTGATGTCTGAGGATTGTCACAAGATATGAAGGATTAACAACTGTGTCTTAAATAATGCTTGAATTATGTTCATTCGCCCCAATACTTTTTCTTCCCCTAATATAGCGGGGATTATGTATGAAAAGGGTTATAATTCCTACACAGTCCACTGTTTTGGTTTATAAACACCGGTAAGTTGAAGCAGACAGTCTGCACCTTAAAACCTCTTAGTCATTGTTCCATTATAAATTGGATGTGCTGGAGTGCGGAGCCAATCGACATAACGTATCACTGTCCAAACACTTAGGGATTGCGCTGTATGTAATCCAGCTAATATATCTAATCTGTTTATACCGCTATTATTTGGGAGGGATTTGGGGGGGGTGAAGGGAGGGATGATCGCTGTAGTGGAGGTATAATGTCTGGGGTTTCCTGTAGAAGGGCCCCCAGTGGCCTCAGGGCAGAAGATGATTCCTCATGAGTGACAACGATACTCAAAGGGAGGGTCCCTCCCTCCCTCCTCCTACGCCCTTCTCCCTCGTGTTGGGACTGGTTAGGCTCCTCTCTGGCTCATAGCCATGATGCCCCAGGACCGTGACCCCTTTGGAATGGCTTCTTCTCTTGACATTTACCCGCCTGTGCGTTCCAAGTGGCACCTCTTATTCCCTATGTTGCGCCCTATTTTTGATTGCGGCCATTTGTTTCACAGGGCACTGTCGGAAACAGGGGTTCCATTTAGACCGAAACCAACTACAGATATATGTAGGGTGACTACTGGAGGCTCGGCGGGATCTTTAATTTTAACCACACGGACGAGAATGTTGTCTTCAAATTCATATGCTAATTTCTGGGGTTTTCAGTACACTTAAGGACTTGTGTTGTGCCCAACTGTGAGGTTTTGTTCTTTTCTTCTGCAAAAAGCGTGTACTCCCTAACACGGGCAATTGCTTGAAATGCGCATATTTTAGATCTTTAAAGAGTACTCTGTTGTATGTGAGATACATATTTCACCCCACGTTCACATAACTGCTCATGGACTTAATTTGCAAAGCTCGGCCGGGAAAATGATGCACTGTTGTGGCTGAGTGGTCTGTTTGTTCTGTTGAGGACAAACTTTGGTTGGATACCAATTTGCACCCTATTGACTTCACAGTGCACTTATGTTAAACGGTTTATAGCTGGGCTGCCCGAACCTGCTCCAGGAGGTATACTGTCTTGTAGGTTTCCACTCAGTTCAACTCTAATTCAGCACACCTCAATCTAACAATAAGCTGAATGAGAAGCTAAATCAGGTTTGTCACAACTGGGGTTAGAAAGAACCTGCCAGACGGGTTGGGCAGCCTTGGTCAATAAGGATTTGGTCAGGAGAACAGTACTACATGTGTGGTAGTGTGCTATTTGGCACGTGTCTGATTCTGTCCAGCTGTAAGGTTTTTATGGCTGTCTGTTCTGTTGCCTTTGATTGTTGCTTATGTTTTGGTATTCATAAAACCCTTGTCATGTAAAAAATGTAACATGTGGTCTTAACATTTGACATCTTGAATAGAGGCTGTGTACTGCAGATGTTTTGGTGCCGCTGTTCCCTGTGTTTTGGTACCTCCGTTCCCCTACGATTGGGTAATACACTCAACGCATTCAGTAAGCCTCCCTCAGATGCACTGTAATGCCAAATCAACCCGGGTTTACTACCATCGGCACGGTTTATGGAACCTGCACGCAGTCTGGTAACACACACACACACAAGCCTGATTGAGCATGCTTTTTATATGGGGGACCAAAATGTTCCCATTTGAAATGACATTTTCCCAAACCCGACCATGACCTTAACCTCTAAACCCTATTCCTCATTAACATCTTTAAGCGGCTGGTGTTTAAGCGGCCATGTTGGTGCATCCTACGTACAGGCTAATTATCTGCAGGCCAATGGCCAACGTTGTCTTGTGAGAATGACCCTCTCCCACTCCCTCTTTACCAGAACAAGACATTCCTTATATGGGAGCAACGGGGGAGGACCTTGGACACAACTGCCTCTCTCGCCTGGACCAAGAAGTATGTTTGTTTATTCAGCCATTAGTCACAGAATGCTAATGGACTTTATTGGGTCATGTGTATCCAATAAAGCCCATTAAAGTGTACGGGACCTTCAGTGGTCCTTGGATGGAGAGAGGACCACCAACGGACTCCCTCATAGGTCCACCTACCATGTTTTTGTAATCTGGTGGTCTGAGAGGAGCTGTCGCCCACCCCACCTTTCTCCGCCACCCTGCCAAACTGGTCAAAGTATGTGCCGTGCATCAGGCTTACCGGGTGTTGTGAACAGCGGCTGTGTGGTCTCTGGCATACAAGGCCTTAACAGCCCATTAGGGATCCAGTGGCAGTCCACTCCCCTCCAGACAGTGTTTCTGACCGGGCTGGCGGCCGCGTCCGCAATGCTGACAGACGGAATCCATGTGCCTCCACTGTGTCTTTCCGATAGCAGAGGGAGTTGGCCGACCTGTTGTCCATCACGGCAGCCCATTCATCTCCATTAGGTGTACTTGGACTAATGTATCAATCAGCTCCTGCCTGCTCTTCTGCGTCGGCCCACTTTCAGCCGAGAACGCCATCTTGAATATGTGCATTCCAACTGACGCCGTATATGTGGTGTGCTATTGTCAGAACCAGTGCACTGTTTGTAGGGTATAGATGTAGTTTTTTTTATTATAATTATTGTATTAGTTAAGAGTTAGAACTATTCTTCCCATATTCTTTTTTTGCTGATCGGGATGCGGGCATAGATAGAATGGTTGGTCTGCTTTGGTTGATGAGTAGTAATGTAAGGATAGCGTTATAGACAGATGGAACTAGACAGATCATTCTAAGGCCACTTGGGAGGGCTTTAATCATATGCCTTTCACAAAGGATTTCTGGTATTTTACAAACTTTTGTCGCTAGCTCTGCTGGAGGCAGGCAGTATATACATAAACGTATCAGCTATGTTATACACATACATTTATCATTTATATTTGAGAGACACGGGGAACGGACACATTTGATTTGTTTAGGCAGCTGGTGGATGTTTTATTAAGATTTTTTTTAAAAATGGGGTAAGGGAGGAGGTGTGGTAGAAATCAAACTCAAACCTAGTGCTTTGATGCAGAGACGGCCTCATCTCTGGGGGAGGAATGGGCTCTGGTGGTTGTACCTTAGAGGGCCTCCACTCTTCTTCTGCTGGTCTGAGGCCGAGCCCAGGTGAGAGCAGAGTTGCCTTCTTCCTCTGCAACACATAATTTTTTTGGCTTCTGCTTTTACTTTTCCAGCTCACTGGGAGCTTTTGACAAGCTCCTGATGCGTTACTGCTGGACAGGGGTGGGACCAGTGCTGCTGGAGGCCCCTGGAACGCTCTAGAGGCTGCCAGCCATCCATTTGGGGGGCGTTGGTGTGACACTGATGTAGCAGGTGTGGGTGCGTTCACGCTACAACAGTAGGCAAATAATTAATGGCATGGCCCAACTGAGGAGTTTCAGTCTTGTAAGTAATATGAAAAGGGTGCCAGTTATCTTCTACACCGATCAGCCATAACATTATGACCACCTGCCTAATATTGTGTAGGGTCCCACTTTTGCAGCCAACTCAGCCCTGATCCGTGGAGACATGGACTCCACTAGACTTCTGAATGTGTGCTGTGGTATCTGGCATGAAGACAATAGCAGCAGATCCTTCAAGTCCTGTAAGTTGTGAGGTGGGGCCTCCATGGATCGGACCTGTTTGTCCAGCACATCCCACAGATGCTCGATAGGATTGAGATCGGGGGAATTTGGAGGCCAAGTCAACACCTTGAACTCATTGTTGTGTTCCTCAAACCATCCCTGAACCATTTTGTTTTGTGGCACGGCGCATTATCCTGCTGAAAGAGGCCAATGCCATCAGGAAATACTGTTGCCATGAAAGGGTGCACATGGTCTGCAACAATGCTTAGGTATGTGGTATATATCAGAGTAACACGAATGTCAGGACCCAAGGTTTCCCAGCAGAACATTGCCCAAAGCATCACACTGCCTCCGACCGGCTTGCCTCTTTCCCATAGTGCATCCTGGTGCCATGCGTTCTCCAGGTAAGCGATGCACAGCTTTTCCTTTCTTCGACCACTTTTGATAGGTACTGACCACTGCAGACAGGGAAAACCCCACAAGTGCTGCAGTTTTGGAGATGCTCTAACCCAATTGTCTAGCCATCACAATTTGGGCCTTGTCAAAGTCGCTCGGATCCTTACGCTTGCCCATTTTTCCTGCTTCTAACACATCACCTTTGTGGACAGAATGTTCACGTGCTGCCTAATATATCCTGCCCACTGACAGGTGCCATGTTAACGAGATTATCAGTGTTGTTCAATGTACCTGTCAGTGGTCATAATGTTATGGCTGATCGGTGTAGTTCAGGGATCAGAGTAGGGGCGCTGCTTCGGGCCTGGCTTAGAATTAACTAGATCGGCGATCCTACTCTGAGATGCTTGGCAGACCAACATACAGCCCCAGAAACACGTCTGTGGTGTCGTAGATCAGTGACGCACAGCCTTGTGATTCATATGCCAGCCCATTCTCGTCTAACCTACATACGAACCTGAGCCCGGCAAACATGCAAGATTCCTGCTGACTAGTCAAGTTCAGAACTAAGATCATCTATCCATGTGCTTCCCAAACTGACCCCTACTCCCTGTGTAGCGTACTACTTTTGACCAGAGCACTATGGACCCTGGAGCGTGTTTGTATCAGGTCCGGTAGGAAGTAGTGAACCACATAGGGGATGTGTTGCCATTTGGTAACCCGCCACAGGATGTTCGTGTGGAGAGGATTCCACTCAGATGCTTGGCAGGAGAAAGTGACCCATTTTACAATCTCTCCCTCTCTCTCTCCCTGACGCGCGGTTCCCTGATGCGCGGTTCCCTGACGCGCGCGGACGTGGGTTCCCTGACGCGCGCGGACGTGGGTTCCCTGACGCGCGCGGATATGGGGTCTTTGATGTGAAGCTGTAGCATTAGAAGTGGTGAAGACAAGGCAGGTAGGTGTCTATTAGGGTACAGCAGGATGTAGGGGTCTATTATGCCGCATTTTCATTGGTGCGTTACCCAGATACCAGGGCTACACCGGTGATTTATGCTATTTGACTCTAGACTTTCCTGTTTCCGCTACACATTTGGTACCAAGGACTTAAGGAGGAGCTCATGTGGGGAAGGAGGAGTAAACTATCAACACGTTTTGGTTTTCCAGTTACGAAACATGAATGGAGATATTTCTCTGGTAATAAAATAAACAATTACGCCAAGCTCAGTTTGTGCATAATACAGAGTTTGAACTTAAGTAATTAAACTAGTTCTTCTAGTGACTTCTGTGACCTGCTCCTTCTTCACCTACACTTGTGACACTGCAACTGTAAGCCAGTGCATTCATTATTTAGTTTAATAAGTATTTTGTCAAAACTATCTACCTTTAATGGAAGGATTTGGGAGAGCTCTGTGGTAATTTTGCATTGTTATATGTTCTACAGGCAGCGTCTCGTTCTCAGAGTTTTTTATTGAGTCAATGCCATTGTACAACCTTCAGTGAAGTCTTTGCTTCCCTGTACTGTTGCTGTACTGTTACTGGGATCTGTTTGTTAGATTGGATAAAAACTACTACGAGATGCCTAAGACTAAGTAAATGATACACATCGCTATTCTAATAGCACAACATGCAGTGTTTTCGCAGCATGGCTTGGCATCGAGTGAGAGCCGGGCTACTCAGCCACGGCCTACTGGCTACCGTGTCAATGGAAACGGATGTATTTCTGGACTTTAGGGTAAAGCACCAGTGGAAACGAGGCATGAGAAACTCACGTGGAGACAATGGTCGGTGTCTCGTGGCTCGGTTCCCGGCTCGAGCTACCTCGGCGCTGCCAGCCTGCCTGGTGGTTAGCTGTTGGCCTGAATAATGGATGCTAAGTGCTGTAAACCTCCGTGAGGCTGCTGCAGGGACGGGGTGCTCAGGCTACATGGACATGGACCTTTCCTGGGTGGGCGCGACGGAGCTCGTGACTAAGTAGGTTTTGGGTGTAGGTGTCGTCGAGTGCGGGAGGAGGTTCCAGTGGCCTGTGTAGGACGCGCCTAAGTGTCGGCTTGCGTTAGGCACCTCGATGACTCCAATGTGGAACCGGATGTCCGTGGAAAAACCGTAATGATAGAACTCAAAAACGCCACGTTGGCCTTGCTCGGCAAATACGGGCAGTCCGTAGAACATTGACACGTCCTCCTGACTCCTTGTTGGCGCAGTTGATTATTCTTTTAATTTTGCTAGATGTGACCCCTCCGCTCGCACGCCTACCATCTATGTCTGTGCGACAGCGAGCATCCCGGCACATTCGTGGATCACTGAGACACCCATTGCTGGCTATGAACAGGCCCAAACAACCAGAGTTCCTGGGTAAACTGTTCAGGTTAAGGTTAGGGATTTTGGGTTATGGTTAATGTTAGGGGAGGACTTAGAGTAATTAAAAAAAAATTGGGGGGGGGGGTCCTTGCAAGAATAAAAAAAACCTGTGTGTGTGTGTGGCAGCCGGAGCACTATTGCGTTCTTGTTCTAATGATCAGTCGGAACCCAGTGGGCCTGTGGTTCCTAACACTTTCCTCACCTCCTGTAACACTGGGTTGTTGTACCCTCTCTCTAAATGGCCTCTGTATAGAGTGCTCCTCTGGAGTTTTAACTGTGTGTGTGTGTGTCTGTCTGTGTGTGTGTGTGTCTGTCTGTGTGTGTGTCTGTGTGTGTGCGTGTGTGTGTGTTTGAATGTAGAGGACTGTTCTAGTGTTAGAAACCTTACCGAAAGTAAACAACTTCAAAGCCAATAGAGATGTGTGGCCGTATTCCCAATGAAGTGCCCCTGTGGGGTGACATTTGGGACTCAGTTCTTGTGATCCAGTAGCTGTGTGCAGGCAGCAGATGTGACATTCCACTCAACTACAGTACCAGTTTGTGCTGGCAGTGATGAAGTCATGGGTTCTCTGTATTATTGGAGTCTCATCTCTCTAGATCATTTCTGTTCGGAGATAATCAGGATGTTTCCATTGCCCCCAGTTTCCCTGGTGTGGCTTACTTTGGATTAAAGTGTCTACAAAGTGGCATGTGTTACTATATAATAATCTCAGAGAAGGTTTAGGGGTCTACAGGCACAAATGCCTTCAGGCACCTTTAGGCTTGATGAAAGCATCTTGTTGGGAATGTTTTCATTCCACACAGCGATGGTCTGTCTGTTTATCCCTCTATCTTTCTATCTCTCTCATTTATAAATGCATATTTATTATATACTACTTGACCTCTCTGCTCTTGGTTGACATTAGCCAGAGAGATGATGTGATTGATAAATGGATCATGGACGCTGTCGGATTCTGACCTTCAGCAGAGAACGAGCCGTCTGCCTCGAACAAGGTACACATTCAGAAATACTAGGCCACATGTTACCGTTAATTAGCCATACTTGAAATACCGGTTATAACCTACATTTTGCTAATTTAACAATAATATATGTTATTCAAATTTTGTGGACTTTTTGTCTAGGCATCTAATCAACTGTGTTTTATAAAGCCCTTTTTACATCAGTGCTTTATGCAGACACCCAGTCTGAGCCCCCCCCCCCTTTCCCCCCCAAAAAAACAAGCAACGCTACAGTATTGACAGACAGTAGACAACGGACATGGAGTAATATGGAAACTTTTCCAATAAATGTCATTCTGTGGACATAACCTGCACTACTCTCGGATATTGCAGCCTTCCCTCTCCCCGGAGGGTGCGACACCTGGAACATCAGCAGGTTGCTGAGATGCCAGGGACAGTTGGGGCCAGCCAGGGACAGTTGGGGCCAGCCAGGGACAACCAGGGACAGTTGGGGCCAGCCAGGGGCAACCAGGGACAGTTGGGGCCAGCCAGGGGCAACCGGGGACGACCAGGGACAGTTGGGGCCAGCCAGGGACAACCAGGGACAGTTGGGGCCAGCCAGGGACAACCAGGGACAGTTGGGGCCAGCCAGGGACAACCAGGGACAGTTGGGGCCAGCCAGGGACAACCAGGGACAGTTGGGGCCAGCCAGGGACAACCAGGGACAGTTGGGGCCAGCCAGGGACAACCAGGGACAGTTGGGGCCAGCCAGGGGCAACCAGGGACAGTTGGGGCCAGCCAGGGGCAACCGGGGACAACCAGGGACAGTTGGGGCCAACCAGGGACAGTTGGGGCCAGCCAGGGGCAACCGAGGAAGACCAGGGACAGTTGGGGCCAGCCAGGGACAACCGGGGACAACCTGGGACAACCAGGGAATGCAGGGGACCGCTAGATACTGCACGGTATGGTCTTGTCAGCATACTGTGGCGGCCATACGATACGTATTTAGATTCTCATGATTCTGGATCAGGACATTTCATTGCTGTTTGATGTTTCAGATTTTATTGAGCGCATGTGAATAAAAAGCCAATAGGGAATCATGTTTTCATGTTTTTATTTTGCTTTTAAATGTGAAAGGGTGAACAGACTTTGAATTAAAAAAAAGACAGAGCAGCCTCCTGTGATTCCATTTTCCAAATAATTTTTTCACCACATGTCTGCTGCAGAGAACCGAAAGAGCCGTATGAGAAATAGTTTTGATCAGTCATGGAAATTAATGTCTGGAAAATTAATTCCCAATACAGTGTCTCTATTAGAAAAGGATGTTCAAGAGCGAGGTGTGACGTACAAACTGTTTCAGTGCAGGTGCAGCCAACTAGACTGCAGTTATGCTGCAACGTGTTCTCGGCACGATGCAATATCGTCAAAAAGCTTCAATACCCCATTATTATATTTTTTTTACATTGAACCTCATTGATTCCCCTTGACGTCACCAGCTGCTACACGTCTGGAACTTCGCGAAAATCCAACATCCATCCTTTTGAGCTCTGGGGCTGCCCAGCTGTCTGTTTCTTTGGTTTTGCACTGGTCAGCATGCCATAGTAGTGCCTAGTGTGGAGAATAGGGCCCAGTTCGGGGTTTTACATTAAGTGTATTGATGGTCTGATTTGGATCGATCTGTAATTGGAATGAAGACGGGGGTTGATTTAACTGGGTTTGTCAGCGGGGGGGGGGGATAAACGGTCGGCTGATGGTTATTGCACCACGAGAAGAGGTGGCGTGTTTGAGATGCTTGTGGTTCGGTGGGAGCGCAGACGTACGTGCTCCTACTCCAGTCTTTAATTAATCCCGTAAGAACTAAAACCCATATCCACCGCTGCTTGCTTGACTCCCCCGCTGAAATCCGACTCATGAAAGAACCGCGACTGAAATGTCTGCGATTACAGCCCTCGCTTTGTTTGGTTAGATTAGATAAATGAACAGTCACTCAGTCAGTGGCCGGCTGCGGCGGTTGGGGCGTGTCCCAAATGGAACCCCTTTCCCAGGCTAGTGCGCTGCTTTCGGCCAAAGCCCTGCGGGACGAGAGATAGTCCGTCGCATTTGGAAGAGAATGCCTTTGGGCCGGAGCTCTGGTCAGTCTGCGGTTGGTTAATTTCAGATAATGTAAATATATAGGCTCTGTCAACGACCTCTGTCAAGCGGTTGGTTCCAGTGTATCTGATGTGTCGTACAGACGGCTTCCTGAATTGCATCCCCTTAATTTCGGTTTGGGGTTCTGGGGAAAAACTGGACTCAGCAGAGGTTCTGGCCCTGGTCTCTATCTGCTGTTTTACAATCATGTATTTGTTTTTGTGTTGTTTTTTTTTATTGTCAGAGACCATGTGGAAAGATAGGGGAAAGAGCAGTGGGCTGAATCCCAACCCATGATGCAGCAGTGGCTGAGTCCGCCTGACCACTCTTGGCCTCTGGTTATAGTCTTACCTACCTGTGCCTTAAACTGCTGGTCGACCAGATGGTCGGTCTGCTAACTTTATAGGGAGTCTGTGTATTTTTAGTGGTATCCCTTTAGTGCTGATGTGAGGAATGCATTTCCATATGGTGTATTACATATTTCTGATGATACTGAATGTTGTATTGGCCAATATTATTTTTGTCCGGTTGTTGTATCCGAACCAAAGCTTAAAATGTCTCTCCTACAAAACTTCTTTATTGTCTTTTAAACATGGGATCAATTCATCAGCACTTTTAACTCAATAATAAGAGATCAAAGCTGTTTTTTGAGTGGTTTATTTGACCTCTGTAGCAGACGTTCGATGAGCCGCACATTGATGATACAGTCCCTGTAGCCAATCACAGAATGCATAGAACATTCGCGAACTGCGATAGAGATTATATCGGCACCAAAGTATTACGATAGCGTCATGCTGTGAAGTTCCTGGCAATTCCCAGCCCTTCCCCACAAACAGCCAGTCTGACATTCCTTCACAAGCTGTGAACAGGGCGTCCCAAATGACCCCCTATTCCTTTTTACCCTCCTTTTGAGCTGTGTCCTGGGCAGAGATGAGGTTACGAGGCCCGGGGCCCATGTGGCTCTGTTCAAAAGCAGTGGCCATTTAGGGCTCAGACGAAACGTAGCGGTTAAGTTGAAGTCTGGGGTCAGCCCCCTTGGCTGCAGACCGCGCCTCCCTCCCTCCCTCCGTGAGGGGAGCAGCCAGGGAGCAGCCCAACCACAGCGCTGAGAGACTTTTATTTTGGATGGAGTAATCAACCGGTCTAGACACAGATGGCAATTCTCCTCAGCCCCTAAAGGGTACACCATTCTCTATCAGCCGATGTCACAAAAGGAGTGTGTGTTGTACGGCGAAGTGTGCCATTTTGACCACCTTCAGTTAGTCCGAGAAAGGGGAAGAAGGATAGTGAGGAATAGGGAGGGCGGGAGGACACGACCGTTGCTCTGTGGTTGTCAGAACACAGTTCCCCCCGTGCTGCCTCAGGGATGTTTTCAGTGTTGGTATGTGAGAAAGCTCCTCCTGGAACAACATCAACTGATGTGTGTAGTAGCCAGAGTATAGCTGGCTGGCTGGCATGAAAGAGTTGTTCTCTGCATCCTAATCTAGCCCCCCCCCCATACACACACACACACACACACACACGCACGCACGCACGCACGCGCGTGTGCACAGTGTCTGCAGTTCATCTAAAAATGAATGTCTCGGCCTCTGTCGCTGACGTCACAGCAGCCTTGCAGTAACACTGGTGCTTTGACAACAACGTCTCTCCAGCCCTTTCATTCATTCACTGTTCTGTTCTGGTGTGGAACACGGACCAAAACAGACACACATGCGCCGATTCCCTCTGCGTGTCTTTTTGACGTGAGGAGAAGAGCCCCTGTGTCATGTTACATGTTGTGCTGTTATAACAACTTTCCCCGCTAATCACACACTAGATCATACCCCCCCCCACCCCGCATGCGCTCTTTCATTTGGGAGCCCCCAGATGATGCGATGTTTGAGTTCAGCGATGATCCTGAGATAGACATGTTGTGTCTGATTAGATAGGTTAATCCTACGAAGACCTCTAATAGCCTTCAATAGGAACATGAATCGGTATTCCACTTAGGCTGTGTTCGCGTGTGTGTATTGCCAATGCTTGGTTATTGTGATCGGCTTGTCAAATTTCGTAGTGTACAATTGATGTTTCAAACGAGGGAGGTTCCGAGGCAAGTAATGGGGAGAAAGGCTCTGTCGGTGGTGGGGGGGGGGGTGGATAAAAGATGGGAACAGACATTCCTTCTGGCATGGCACTCACTTCTCCGTCCAAGGGGAAGAGATCAGAGAAGGGGGGGGAAGGGAGGGGAGGGATCTTGGAGAGGGAGGGAGGGGTTGGTTTTACAAACAGGCGGACCCCCTCCCTCTCTCCCTCCAGCCTCTGTCCCTGTTCTACTCTATCCCCCAGTTCCTAGCAGGCACGCAACACACACGGCATGCAGCAGCCAGACACACACACACACTACAACGATTCAGCGCTACCTCTGCACAGTTCAAAGACGACTGTCAGGATTGTGGAACCGCTAGAATGGAGCGTGAAATGTCTCTTCAGTGATGTGGTGGGGATTTCTCTCAGTCTGAGCCCGTCTGTGTGAGGACCCAGGTGGTGTCTCGCAGCAAGGTAAGGCAGAGCATTGTGATTTGCTACAGGGGTATTTGTGTGTGTCTGTGTGTTTTTCGTTTCTTCGCAGTGCTTTAGTTTAGCAGGCTGTGTCTGTTGTCTGAGATGGCAGAGGCTTCTTGGCTTTAAAGACATTTCCCTCCAAATGGAGGTGCGAAGAAACCACATCAAAGGGATTTCCTACCTAAGACCTCGCGTTTTCTTTGCAGGCAAAGAGATGTCCGTTCTTATTTTTCACTACTTACCGGAATGGAGGTTTAAGCTTTGCATGAATGACCGACTAGTTAGCTGATAATGCAACCATGTGCTGCGTTGAGTTTATTCTCATATTTGTCTCACCACAATACTGTGAAATTGTTTTTTATTTTGCTGTCGGTTAAAAGTTCACACGACTGACTGTCTGACTGGAGCAAGTCGGTCGGCCATGCGAGCAGCAAAGCCGCCTGCATGCGCAGGATCATGTGGTGTCACTGGGGTCTGCTACATTCAGTGAGGGGGGGGGGGCAGCTCAACCCCAGTAGCCATTCAGGCATGGGAAGTTGCAACACTGCCCTGGCTGTGTTACAACATCCTAATGCTGTTGTTGATGTTGTTGTTTTTCATTGGTCACGAATGCTGGCAGCATGAGACAGCAACAATGCATCAGAGCTAGCTAGCAGTGTTCTGCCGCTTTGGAATGACAAAGCACCAGGCTGGTGGTCGCGTTCTGGAGCCGGGGGAAAGATATGGTGAATTGCAAATGGGCTCGTGGAGCAGCTGCCGCAGGTCAAAGTCAAGCATGGACGCGTTACAGACGGCATCCCATGCAGGGAGATGAGACGTCGCCATAGGGGCCCCACAGGTGAAAGTAGTGTGCTACGTAGGTGGTAGGGTGTTGTTTTGGACGCGGCCAAGCCGAGTCCTCAGTGCCTGTCCACAGGAAGGGCTGGCCTATGTCCCGACGTGCTGCTGTTGTGTTGCCTGATGGCCGTGCGAACAGGTCGCGGGGCATAAAGGGTCGTCTGCTGTCATAGTTATGGAAATGTGGCCTATTGATCGTCCGTGTCCCAGGGCTTAGCAGGACCCAAGGTCAGGTGTCAACTCTCAAAGCCGCACAAAGGCCAGCTGAATGCTTTTTCAGCTGAGATTTGATAAGTGTTAATAAATAAATGCCTCTAGAAGCGATGTCTCGTGTGTGTGTGTGTGTGTTGAAGAGAGATATTTTAAAGGAAGCAGGGCCATATCCTGTAAATACATCGACTTCAGTCTCACACAGTTATTCCCATGAGAAGGTAGCAGTTTCTTTAATCATAGGGTGATTGGGTTTGAGCACCAAATTACACCCATTAATTTTAGTGCCCTTTATACTTTGGTCAAAAGTAGTGCACTAAAAGGGAATAGGTTGCCGTTTGGGCAAGTCTTTATCTCCCTGTCATACGAGTCTGCTGAATGATTTGAATGTAATCGTTTTAATATACTTAAACAACACTATTGTGTAAGCAAACATTTCATATTGTGTTGCTTAGTCAAGATTGTCTGCATTCGTTCAAACGAAAGGTTTTTAAGACCGAATCGGGGATGTTACTTTCTGTACAAAAACAATCTTTGGTTGGGATCCCCCCTGATCATCCATGTTGAGTTACCTGATAATCATCTTTCTCACTGTGACTTGAGACGGCCTTCGCGTCAATGTTCCCACATTTCTTGCTTCAAAAGGCTTAATTTTGATCTGCCATGAACCCTGAGGCATAACTCCCGTCAAGTCAAACATCCCGAGATACCTCTGTGGCATTCCTTTTTTTGTGTTTTCGTTCCTCCTGGAACGGAATGTGGCTCCCTTACTTATCACCTCCGGTGCTTTACGACCATGCCGAAGGTTGGGAAGGCCGTTCCTGTCATGGTAGCGTGTCAACAAGCCTGTGTGATGAAAGGGTAGCTCGCCTTCGGACTCCCGGGCCAATGGACGACAGCGAGAGGGAAATGTAGCAGCTTGCGGAGGACAGGGGACGTCGGCGTGTCTTTTTTTTTGCCCCTTGGCTTTTTGGTTCTACTTTTAATGCTAAAGGATGTGGCATGAAACTAGCATGAAAATACCAAACCGTGTAAAATACTGGATGGGTTGAGGACTGTGGAGTTGAGGACTTCATAGCCTGGCAGCGACGTGGCTTCCTTATCAGCGAAGGAACAGCACGTTGTCTTGCACTGCTGTGGGTGGATGTGTGTGTGTGTGTGTGTGTGGGGGGGGGGGGGGTTGAGGGAGACCAAGACCACGCATGCTACACACGCCACAGCCATGGCAGGCCTGGACGATTCTGTTCCTCCCAAGCTTTGTGTCATGATGTGCGGCCAGATCCTGGTGAGTCACACCTCGGTGCACATGGTTTCACAGGGGGGAGAGGCCTGGGGGTGAGGTTCTGCTCCTGGGTGGTGCGGCGGTGTCGGATGGAGAGTTAGCTCCAGGGGACAAGGTCTGGGGGGGGGGGGGGTGGCTAGTGAGTGTTAGTTTGTGTGGTTAGTTAGTTCCCACGGCGGTGGGGGTTAGCTCCTGGGGTGCTGTGATTGGGACGGGGGAGCCCCGAAGGGTTTCCTGGGGTTTAGTTGGCCCACATGGTTTTTAGTTGAGGGGGGTGCCCGTGCATTGAATGGGCCTAGTTTTAAAATGTGTAGAGATCTGGAGAGGACATCTGGTCGATGAACCTGTAGACACGGCATCATCTGTGTAGCTCTGAGAGCAGGGACACTATCCTCCCTATAGATTTGAGCTGCATAGACAAACCCTCCTCTGTACAGATCTGAGCTGCATAGAAATCAAGGAGTTAGGGTTATAGAACTCCAGATGTCCTGGCTGACTAAAGTAGACTCTTGTCTCTCTCTCCACATTGTCCTTGGTGGAAAATCTGGAGGCGTATTTGGTAACTTTACATCTCAAATGTCACATCGCGCAATCCGTCCCAAATGGCACCCTATTGCCTATTTAATACCAGTACGCTACTTTAGGACCTGGTAAACTGTAGCGAGGTACTTGAGCGCCGTTTGGGATGCGAGCGCCGTCCGAAGAGTTTGTCGTTGTCAGTTCAGTTTGTACCGGGTCACCTTTCTGACCCACGTCTGTCGTCGCGTCACCTGTTGAGGACATCTGCCGGACCAGCTGGGCTCGGCTACCTAGAGGACACTGTCTTTAATACTCCATTGGGAAGCTTACGTCAGCCTGTTGAATCGCTCTCAACCTCTTCATCCCCTGTTTGGACCAAGGTACTTTTACTGAATTGGTCTGCGTTCCAAATGTCACCCTATTTGCCACTCTGTAGTGCACTATTTTGGGACTAAGCCCTAGCCCGTTTCGGACTGGAGCCTTGATCGCCGTGCGTGTTTTGCGTGCTGCATAAAGAAACAGTCAAGCGGCGAGGCGCTTTGGCTGGATGTCGTTGCTCACTGACCTGGAATAGGCTGATCACCTCACTGGAAGGTTTTCCCGAAACGTGCCGGCTTGACAGCGGGCACATTGTCAGTGCATCACTGCAGTTCCCGGCACTGCTGTTCGCCGGCCTCTGCGTTGTCTCAGTGTCCAGAGCAAGCAGTCTGCAACCCAGGGAATGAATGCTGTTGCTAGGGGACTTCTTAACCGCCTGGACGGACAGGCAGGCGGACTGCTGCCACACGTGGGATTAGGGAGAGAAAGGCTCGATTTGACTGTGATTTAGGTGTCTCAAATCGAATCCTATTCTTCGAGGGCCCTGGTCAAAAGTAGTGCGCTAAACAGGGTATAGGGGGCTGTTTGTGACACAGCCTTGGTCAGAAAACTGTTCACCCCACACTGTGCTAACGGATGCCAAGTGCTAATGCCATCAGACACAACGTGTCCTACGCTAGATACTGTTAGCCACTAATGCTAACAGACGTAAACTGTCCAATTCTCTTCAATTCAATGTGTTGTATTCATACCGGATTGGTGGTTAAGGGGGGGTGATGCTTATGCTAAAACCTCTGAGGTGATGGTGATGGGGAAGCTATATGAATGCAGATTCTGTCATGATCATGGGGGGAATTCCAACAATGGGAAATGTTAATTGGCACCTTTTGCTTGAAGGCTTAAGGTGTGTGTGTGTGTGTGTGTGCGTGCGTGCGTGGGGGGGGGGGGGGGCTGTAATTGTGTATGACCGTGTGTTTGGGGATGTGAAGTGTTGCTGATAAGACTTGTGGAACATTAAAGTATTTTTAAGTGTGAAACCGAAAATGGAGGGCGGTGTGAAGCGTAATGGAGGCCCTTGTGTTTTGATGCAGTCTGTGACAATTGGCGTTGAATCACGGCTTCCCATTGTAAATGTCATCCCGCGGCGTGAGGAGGCCGAGGCCTTCGCAGCAGTCATGTGTCATGGTGTGTTGTTTAAATGCCAGTGTGGTGTTCTGATCTTGCTCAAATGACATTCTTATTTGTTACAACTTTACACCAGGGAAATGTTACCATGCCCGCTCTCGGGCTTTACTCGCTTTCAAGATTTGTTTTTTTTGCCATATTTAGCCACCACTCGCTTTCAAACTTACAATTGATTGGCTGAGGTAGGATAGTGATTCTACTTATATTATGCATGTAAAATCTACTTTACCTTGGCACATTGTCAGTGTTTCAGTCAAGTACCTTGTTTTACCAGTGTTTTATTTATTTTTTAATTGCATACATAACACCCAACAATTATTACTTCAGTGAAATTCCCCAGAGATACCGCCCATCCCTGAACAGGAAAAACAAAAGCTCTTATTAACCCTTATTAACTCTGTCGCTGGCATGTTTACCGTCAGTCTGGTTGAGTGACGTATCAAAGAGAAACGGCCTAAATGTTGCTAAGTCTGAAAACACTGTGTCTTTTGTTCGACCGAGTGTCAAACCTCCCCAGTTGGAGGATAATGGTGGCCGTACATCCATGGTAAGCTGTCGTTGGGATGCAGCCAAAATTTGGAGTTGTTCAGGCCTGTCATTCGAAGCTGCGCGTGTCCCCACACTGAGGGCTGTGTATTCCAAAGACCTTCTCGTCTGGCGACATGGCGGTCTGTCCGCCCGAGCAGAGAACAACCCCCGGTGCTTATTAGGCTTCGCATTTCTCCAGGACAGAGCCGCCGTCTCTGGCAAGTGGTGGCCAACTGTGTTGCCGGTTCTGTTCATCCCAGGTATAGAACCCCCCCAGTCACACCGACCCCGCCGTTCCCTGTTCCCATTCAGATCTGTGGCAAGCCACCACCCCCCCGGCCAGTGTCACGCCCCCTCCCCCGTTCTCTCTGGGAGATGTCCGGGTGGAGCTGGGACTGGGCTGTTGTTTTAGGACTTCAAAGGGCCAGAGGGAGGGTGGCTGTGAGGGGCGCGTGTCTTTCTGTGTGTTAAGTGTGCTGTTGGGGAATGGTTTCTCGGGGACGTCCTGTTGTTAGCGTCCTTCCTGGTTCGCCGCTATGTCGGACAGGGTTTCACTCCAAGCATAGAGGTGGCTTCCATGCCACTGTTCCCACCAATCTGTCATATCTCTGTTTCGTTTAAATTAAATTTAATGGGGCTTTCTCTTTCCGTCAGGCTTCATTGGCATAGGAAACATTTGTTTAAATTGCCAAAGCAAGTGTAAAGTAAATCTTTCACTAACAAATTACAGACACAAAAATTTATTATTTTGGGCTATATACATTGTTGTAGCACTGTGCCACTGGTTAAAGTATGAATGACAAAAGTGTATGAACCGATATTGGTTAGGTCTCCAGTGTTACCTGTGGTCAGTGTTACCTTTGTTCACCCATCCAGCTGCTGTGATTGCCTATTAGCCTCTAACAGATATGGTTTATAAGTGTCACATTTGTTTTCAAATTATTTTGGGTCTTTGTAAAATATCTGTTTCTACATTTGGCAGGAAATTGCCACATACTCCACTTGCTGTAGAGTTGTTGACAAAGACAGGCTGAGGAAAAGATGGTTTTAGATTTAAGACATTTCACATTTAAGATGTTTGGTATACACTCTTACAAAGCAGGTTAGTGAGTGCATACATTATTCTGTTGGTCCCTGGTGGGAATTTAACCCGCGACCCTGCCAGCACAACATTTAACCAGCTGAACTACAAGGAACCCCTTGAAGCTCAGTTACATAATTGTTTCAAGATTAGAATATTTTTATTGTGGCAATATACATGCTTAAGCTACAGTATGGCTCCAGCTAATGGTATCCAAATAAACAAACCAGTACATAAACAGGTTATCTTACCCTCTGACACTGGTTGGTGATTTTCCAAGACAATTTATCACAAAATCGCTGTCGTCCCGATTAAGTGTAACAATATGCTTTGCATTGGATTGAATTTGAACACAACACTCATCAATCTGCTCTTCCTGGCCCGAGTGAAAATGGTCTCCGTCACAAGGAACCGACGTGAGCTTGACAGTATTTTGACATACTGTGCATGAGGAAATCCATCTTAAGACATAATATGACAGCGCGTAATTTAAAACATTTCAGAGTCAAATCACAACTCACAACTCTGCCGTGTTCACTTGGCTAGGCCGGTATTCACCCAAATGCAGCTCAGCACATATCCAGTCCCGATATGAATTATGAATTAAACCAAATGGGTTTCCGTCAGGCTAGCTGCTCCAGCGGCCTACGCTGCCATGTTCAGCTTGCCAAGCTTCCTGCGCGCGTTCCAAATGTCACCGTATTGCCTATTCTCTGCATAGGGCTCTTGGCTAATGTAGTGCACCAGAAGTTATGCACTCTGTAAGGACTAATTTGGGACACATGCATAGCCCCACCTCCCGGCATTATCTGCCACTGTTCGGCCCCTGACAGGCAACTTTGTGCCGTTTCTGCCACAGAAAAAAAAACATTGCCGTTTTCATTCTCGGTTTCTAGGGTTACAGATTTCGAAGGCAAATTCGAACTCCTCAGCCAAGATGGCTTTTCATTAGACCGAATATAAAGGACAAACCCCCCCAACCCCCCACACATCTTAAAGATATATTTTATTTAGCCATTGTATGCTACATTGGACATGAAAGACCAGTTGTTTGTATTTGAATCCACGTGGCAGCATAAACACTTAGACTGCTGGACCATCCTAGGCCACGTACATACTATAAATCTTCATTTATTCCTTGAGAAGAAAAAAAATGTTTTATTCAAACCAAGGCCCAACCTGGAGTAGGCCAGATTTCCCGAGCATTTGTTCTTTCTTGCCAGCTCCTTGTCAGTCATTGTCAAGCAATGAAGGTTGCAATAGTAAAGGCGTATCTGGGACCGTGCTGCAATAGTAAATCACAATGCAGATTGAAATGTTTTCCATCTGACAAGAAATCAGTGGTATTCACGTGCCTCCTCTACAATATGCATTATATACAGCGCCTTCTGAAAGTGTTCAGGCCCCTTACATTTATCCACATTTTGTGGGGTATAGCTTTAATTTTATAATTTATTAGAGTTTTTGTTGCCATAAATCTTTAAACAATACCCCACAATAGCAAAACAAGAACAAGTTTGTCGACATTTGATTCACTCCCTCCACTCTGACTTCTTCCTCTATTCCAAATAGATTGTCACTGAACGTTGTTTGAGACATGAATGGGTCAAAATGGTCTCCCCATTCCCTATAATCTGGGCCCTGTATCTACTTGCATAGTGTTTTGGTTGGCTAACAGGTGACTCGAGGATTAGGGTACTGTATGCTTTACTGATTTAAAGAAAGAGAACTACACAGCAAAAAAGACAATAATGAACAATGATAATTTCTTTCAACATATGAAACACAAAAACACCTCCCAAACCTTATTAAGAAAAGGAGAACCCTCCTTAAAAACAGGTGTCACTCTCCACAGACAAGTGCACCCCTGAAAAACGCAACCTGACAACTCCAAGGTGGACACAAGCAGCCAAACTAGCCTAATGATGATGATGATACGAAAGATTGCCACAGTAGCTAGCTAGCATGTACAACATCAGCAAATGAAAGAATAGAAAGTTCATAAATCAAATGTCCCTAAATGTTTTATGACCCGATTTACAATAACCTACCTCTTCGGCAAGGGAGGAGAATTGGGAGGAATATGGACTACAGTGTGTAACGTTATAAGTAATGTTTGATGATGTAGTCAACCTCAGCATTTGAACCAGGTGCGGTCTTTACACTTTTAACAACGCCCCTTCATTACCTTGTTGCTAGGCTCTCTCACGTTATATGTCTGTTATGGATGAACTGCCAGACGGACCGGACACCCTCATCCGTGTTGTCCTACAGTTTCTCTCCCCTGTTCTAGCCCACTGCACTATCATTTCTGACACCTGTGGTGTTCCAACCGAGCTGATTACAGGGCTGCGGCCTCCGTGTCGGGACTAGTCCGTCAGACGCCACACATTCTTGGCTTTCTTTCACCGGTGTGGTTACCGTTGGTGACAGGAGCACAGAGATGTGGTGTCTGTTAGACCCGTTCCGACCAAATGAACTGATGTTGCCTGTCGGCAGAAGGACTGTCGTCGCACTAGTGCTAAGACTGAGTGGCTGTAGGCCGACACTGTGTGGGATTTATTCTTGCCCTATGTCGCACTGGAGATATAGTTGCCTGGCTGTGTGTTTGGTTTGTTCATCCTTATATTCTGAGATGATGTTTTGCACACGCGGTTGGCCTTTCAATCCACTAACCGCTGATCTTACATGTTGAGCGCTTTGGTGAGTGCAGCCGAGAAAATATTGTCTCTTTTTGAAGATCACGAATTGTGGAATGTGTGGCCAGGTGTTTTTGGGTCTTCTCTCGCCCCCCCCGTCTCCTCTCGATCTCCCCCCTCCCCCACCATCGCTCACGGCTGAAAATCCATAACTCTGATATTTTTGCCTCGGGGGCAGGAATTTCAATTCCCCCCTTCGTAATTTTCTCAGTAAGTGTCTTGACGTATTCCGTGTTCCGCTGGGGATAGAATGCTAGGGCTGAGGAAGTATTTGTCCCGGCTCACGTCCAGACAGGCCTGAGCATTTGTCAAATATAAGCCGGCTGCTTAAGTGGCCTTTCATAATGAGGAGCGCTGACCCTACCTGCCGCATGGCTCAGCGGTGATCCCATTCGAACAATCTGAGCAGGTGACAAGGTGCCTGAATAACAACCTTTGCCCCGGAGGGCCCTGGTCCGAGGTAGTGTGCTATGAAGGGAGTATGGTGCGATTTGGGACACGCGTTCCTTTGTGTAGGGCGGGCTACGGCCCGTGTTGGGTTACCCTGGTATTGTTTCCGAGGCTGGAGAACTTTTGGGTCGAATGGTAGAATCTGAACTGTGTATGCCTTAGGAAAAAGATGCCGGCATGAGATTATTGGTAAAACCCAATGCTGGATTGGGCAAAATAATAAATAAACAAGACCTTTCTTTTTTGAGGGGGTCGGGGAACCCTCCGATACTTCCATAAATACACATCCGATGTTTTTTTTACTTGAGATTGGGATGAAGTAGAGATATAGAAAGTCAGAGCACGAGAGAGAGAAAAAGCTCAGGAAAAAATTGCTCTGCTGCATTTTGACATCCTTATGTGCCAGTCAAGCCAAAATGATTGCCCACCTCTGGTCTTAAAGGGATATATGCTTAAATAAACACCCCTGGCCTTACAGGGATATAACCATAAATGAACAGTGATACTGGCAAGAGCCATGTGACCATTTCCTTAAAGATATTGTTTAACCATTCCCACATCACCGGAAAAGGTGGATCAGACGGGATCAACCTGGATTCCTAACTAGCTTATTAAAAAAACAAAGTAAAAATCTGCTATGGTGTCAGTAGTCCTGTCCTGTTCAGGCTAGGAAGTTATATCATCACATACTATTGAATTAATTTGTGTGACAAATTCAATAGACTAGTTTAAAGGCAAAACAGTTTGCGATCCCATTTTTCCAGGAGGTTGGATTCCAGAAAAAGCACAACCCAGTCACAAGTAGTGAGCAACCCAGTCACAAGTAGTGAGCAACCCAGTCACAAGTAGTGAGCAACCCAGTCACAAGTAGTGAGCAACCCAGTCACAAGTAGTGAGCAACCCAGTCACAAGTAGTGAGCAACCCAGTCACAAGTAGTGAGCAACCCAGTCACAAGTAGTGAGCAACCCAGTCACAAGTAGTGAGCAACCCAGTCACAAGTAGTGAGCAATAAAGAGATGTGTGCCATTTCGAATCCATTGATATGCTTATGTAGAGCAGACGAGTGAGAGAGGCGGGCTGAGGGAAAGAGTGGCAGAGAGAGAGGTGAAGGAAGAGAAATGCCGAGAGAAGTGGAGAGAAAGGTGGAGAGAGCAAGAAATTAGAAAAAGAGAAGTGGGACAGAGACAGAGAGACTCCTAAGCCATATTTCATCTTTCCCAGTTCTCAGCTGCTGTGTGCAAGAGATTACATCTCAGCGAGCCAAGCCCTTCGCCTGAAGGAGGGGAGAATCTGAGGATCTAAGAAGACCAGGGAGAAAATCCTGTTTCTCTCTCTGTCCTAGATACTCAAAAAGAGTGGGGTATTGACACTAAATATTGTTAGAGTTCTTCACACAGTAACCTGCTGTTTTTGGATGGTATGGATGGAGGTCTATTGTGGATGTGAACCCATAACATTGATATCTACCTCTACAGTCCTGTTCTGGCCCTTCACTGTTGCTAATGTGGCCCCACAAAAAAGCTGTTCTTCCTCCAGTTGGCTGGAGTTATAGAGTGAATTGGCACACTTTTCACCCTCACCTTTCCTCCCCCCTAACTACCCATCTCTCTCCCTCACCTTCCCTCCCCCCTAACTACCCATCTCTCTCCCTCACCTTCCCTCCCCCTAACTACCCCTCTCTCACTCTCTTTCTCACCTTCTCTCCCTTTCTTTGTCTCTTCCTCTTTTGCCTTCTCTCGGTTTCTTCCTCTAGCTTTATTTGTACCTAATGGCTACATAATTTATTGTATAAATTTTTTTTCTCGTAATATTATACCAGAAGACAGATAATTGAACACAACATACAAAGGAACAGAACAGGGAGAACTTTGACTTTCTTATTTCTGTCTGCTCTATATTCCTCTCACTTTACTGTAAAGTATCTTTTCTCTCTTCTCTTTTTATCTCAGCCTGGGTGCTTGTAAAAGCACTCTGTGACAACTGCTAACGTAAACTCTATAGATTACCTCAATCTTTTACTATAGCTTCTCTCTATTCTATCTTCTCGCTGTCATTGTTCTCTGAGAGCCTGTTACTGTACATATGTTCATAATGAACATATCTCAATGCTGCACCAACTGTCTGTAGCTTTAGGAATGAACAAGTCACTGCTACAGCAGCTAAGCTAGCTGAGGCCTGGAGGAAGAGAAGGAGAAACAGCTTGCTTTCGGTGTGACCAGATTATCCAATTACCCAGACTCTGTCACTATGCCAACACAACATTTTACACTCCAATTGTTTCCACTTAGCAATTTGTGCCCTTAAATCAGAGCAAGATGGTAGAGAAATAACTCTAGAAGTGTGTCAGAAGCAAAGATTGGGAGAGTTACGAGTAGATGGAGACAGAATCAGAAAGAGCAAAAGGGAACAGACAGAGAGAGAAAGGGAACAGATAGAGGCTATAGGCCCTTTGATTGTCCACAGAATTGGCAGCATTCTTTTTTTTCTTCCCGGTTTTAGTCAATCCATTTGTGTAACAGTAATATTAGCCTACTGGAGAGTTTTCCTTCGTGTTTGTTCTTCTCTGTTTCTGCCACACACCAACTCCTGCCGGCTCGGGAGAGTCAACGATCAAGTCTTATTGCACTGCCTCCTACCACTTGGGCCGGGAGTTGGGCTGGTGCGGGTGTCCATTTTGTTGAGGCTGTTGAAGGTGTGTTTAGGCTGGGGGGTCTGTTAAATACTCCAGTGGAGAAAAGGCCAAATGTGTTCCCCCGGAGTTCTTGTTTACCCAAGTTGGCCGTTTGGCTCACAAGGAGGAACCAGGTCGGGGGGAGGAGGGGCAACTGACACGTTCCATTTATTTGGAGGGGGGAGGCATGTTTCTCTGACACATTTCCTTTATTTGGGGGGAGGGGGGGGCATGTTTCTCTGACATGTTTCCTTTAGTGGGGGGTATGGTTCTCTGCTTGCCTTCAGTTTGAGGTTCATGAAAAAATGTGGAAATGTTTCTTGAGTTACACGGAGCCCCGGAAGGTGTTCACTTCTGACTGATGTGTTGTGTTGTAGCCTGCTGGGTTGTGTTGTAGCCTGCTGGGTTGGGTTGTGCTGGGTCGTGTTGTAGCCTGCTGGGTTGTGTTGTGCTGGGTTGGGTTGTAGCCTGCTGGGTTGGGTTGTAGCCTTTTAGGTTGGGTTGTGCTGGGTCGTGTTGTAGCCTGCTGGGTTGTGTTGTGCTGGGTTGGGTTCTAGCCTGCTGGGTTGCGTTGTAGCGTGGTGGGTTGTGTTGTGTTGTGCTGGGTTGTGTAATGTGAAAGTGTATATCACAACCTTCCTGTGGTTGATGATTCAGCACCACCAGAGCCCTACAGAACTCTTCCGGTCATGTTTTAGAAGGGTTCAGCTCCAATCCTTATCCACACACGGCCGCCACCAGACAGGTTCTCACAGGGATCCATTTCAGTGGGTTGACTGTTGTCTTAAGCTCTGGTAGTTAGTGAGCTGGGTGGTCGGGTGGGGAACCCGGGCCCCTCCTCACGTGAGACAACTTTTCACTTTTGCGTTTGACTAATTCTGCAAATGCACTTATTGGGAGTAACGTGTTGTTAGAGTGTTGTTCTCACAGTGGTGAGGTCGAACAGACAGACATGTTGAACTTGTATATTGCTGTCATAGTAACAATAATGGTTTTATTGTCTTTATGTAATAATAATGGTTTCTCACACACACACACACACACGCGCGCACGGATAAACTTGGCAATATTTACGTGAGCAGAACAACAGCCTACTGTCTCGATGGGGGGATGGGTGAGGGGCGTGAAACGGCCTGATAGAGGGAGTGCCTGTCTCTCTGTGCCCGTCTCTCTGTGCCCGTCTCTCTGTGTCCATTGGGCTGATTTCTGCTGGGCCTCTGAGTCCAGAGGTTGATGTAACCAGCGCATCTTCGTTCCCTTATTTCTTCTCTGGCTCCCGCTCCCCCCATCTGTAAGACCGTAGCGAATTACATAAAACGCTGCACTAAAGTCTGGTGTTGCTGAAATGAACCTTACGTGAGTTGACATCAGTTAGTGCAGTGCAGCATTACCTGGGAGGGGAGGGAGGAGGGGAGGGGAGGGAGGAGGGGGGGAGGGGAGGGGAGGGAGAGATGCAGAGCACTATGAAACAGAAATGGTGTAAGCTCCAACCCTTATGTAACCACCCCATTTTAGTGAGCCTGTATGCAAAAATACAGCACACTGTCCTCTGGCCTAGCCTGGCTGCCCTCAGAGAAATCCCCACTGTCCTCTGGCCTATCTTGGGTGCATCCAGAGACAACCCCCCCCCACAAGGGGCCTAAAAACAGAGCAGTAAACAAAATAAATGGAGAGAGTAGCATCTTTGTTGTTGACTCCTCCGGGTAATGGAAACAGGCAGACATCCAGGCAGGCAAACACGGAGGAACAGCCTGCCAACCTTGAAGACAGGGTTATGCTATATTTTACCAGGCATATATCGAAGATTTGAGACGCTAGATTCATTTGCTCTGTACCATATCAGCTATCAATAGTTAGAGACGCCATCTTCTGAGGTAGCGGGCGCCACATCTTCAATATGGTCCCCCCTGGAGGTTGATGACAATTGTGATGACAATGTATCAAGATTGTGTGCATGAGCTGTATCAAGATTGTGTGCAGTGCGCGCACACATCGCCCGATTTTCCCCGCGATGGACAGCCACAATCCAGCGTGGTACGTCTCGAACACACTGGTGTAAATTAAAACGCTATGGACCTGGTCATGCAAACTAAGAAGTCTATCTAGAGTTTTAAGGAGTCGTTTGTCTAGCTTGCATGTGTGTCTAATGACAACAAGCTGTGTAGAGGGTATGGGGGGGGTATACCGGTCTATCGACATGGCCCCCTTTTATGGCACTAATACGTTACTGCCTTTATGCACACACTAACAGTCACACGGCATCCTGATGGCACACATGTTTATATCCATCACACTCACTGTTGTGACAGTTAATTATGTCCTGTTGTTTAATCACCTTTCCCCCACTGTCACTACTATTATTCATTGTCATAACATTATGACCACCTGCCTAATATTGTTTAGGTCCCTCTTTTGCCGCCAAAACAGCCCTGACCCGTTGAGTCATGGACTCCACTAGACCTTTGAAGGTGTGCTGTGGTATCTGGCACCAAGGCGTTAGCAGCAGATCCTTTAAGTGCTGTAATTTGTGAGGTGGGACCTCCATGGGTCGGTCCTGTTTGTCGAGTACTTCCCACAGATGCTCGTATGTACTGAGATCTGGGGAATTGGGAGGCCAAGTCAACACCTTGAACTGATTGTCGTGTCCCTCAAACCCTTCCTGAATGGCAGGACCCAAGGTTTCCCAGCAGAACATTGCCCAAAGCATCACACTACCTCCGCCGGGTTGCCTCCTTCCCATAGTGCATCCTGGTGCCATGTGTTCTCCAGGAAAGCGTCGCACATGCACCCGGCCATCCACGTGATGTAAAAGGAAACGTGATTCATCAGACCAGGCCACATTCTTCCATTGCTCCGTGCTCCAGTGCTGATGCTCACGTGACCATTGTAGGAGCTAGTCGGGAAGTCTCTCTGTCACTCAGCCCCTGTCGCCAGTTCACCACTTTTACTTCCTTTGACCTCTTTTGATAGGTACTGACCACTGCATACCGGCAACACCCCACAAGGAATGCAGTTTTGGAGATGCCCTGACCCAGTCGTCTAGCCATCACAATTTGGCTCTTGTCGCTCGGATCCTTACGCTTTTTTCCTGCTTCTAACACGTCAACTTTGAGGACAGAATGTTCACTTGCTGCCTGATATATCCCACCCACTGACAGGTGGCATGATAAAGGGATTATCCGTGTTATTCACTTCACCCTTTCAGTGGTCATAATGTTATGGCTGATCGGTGTATATTCCTTATCTACTGTGTTAAATTTGGAATGATTATTCCCATGTCTCATTATTTACTCTGCGGTAAAATAACTGTGACTGATTGAACTTCTTAAGTGATGTTAATGGAAACTCAAAGACCACCGTCAAGAGCAACAGTCAAGAAACAAATCACGACTGAGGCCTTCAAAGGAGCGAGGTGGTCAGAAGATGATGGATGATAGGTGATGAAGTCTGCCGGATGATTTTGTAGAGGGCCAGTTTTGGGAACCGTCTGAGTCTTATAGCTGCTAACCCCCCCCCCCCCCCCCCCCTTTGTGACAGCCAGTTGGTTGAGGGAGGTCTCAGCAGCTGCAGGTGACAGAAGGTTCACCACAAAAAGGTCAGAATGGTAGCCAGATTTCATCACTACAAGACCTGTGTCTTAGCGCTGCTGCATTCCTTTATGTCCTCTGATTCTTCAGTTAACTCCTGAACGTGTTCAGGTGCCTTTTCTCTCTAACCCCAACATAGGCTACTGAGGTACGTATGACTGGTCATACTGCAACTTGTCCACCTGCCGGTCAGTTGGTGAATCAGTGGCTCATAAACATCAGACAGATTGTATTTTCTGTTAAAAACTTTAATATCCTGAAGTTAATCGGATCATAATATAACTCGGCCCGCAGAGCAATGCTTTGTAAATAAATTGTGTTGTGTTTACATCTTGCATGGCTTTAACACACGTGCCTGTTGCCCGCCGAATTTAACATGTTTCTGTGGGACGTCTGCAGCTCATTGTCCGTTGTCAGCCACGCTTGTATGTGATCCCAGATCCCCACAGAGCTGTGGTCTATACAGATCTCTCTCATTATTCAGAACCCCCTATTTTTTTTTTTACATACTTTTTTAGAGAGTTTTATGTGTATTTTTTGTATTTTTTATGGCGATATGAAATTTAAAGAGGAACCACGGAAGGTGGCCGAGTTTGCGAGCCAGAAGGGCGTGTGTCTAACTCAAACCCACAGCCAGTCTGCTGGCCCGGGCTTTGTGCCAGAGCCTCCGGCTTTAACCGGCAAACGGCACCGGCCACAGACCACCCCTTTCTGTGTGGTCCCGGCAGTTACTGCCACACTGATGGAGCAGGGAAATGTAATATGGGGCATTTTGACCGCAAAATGTCTGCTACTGATTCCCTGCAGTCTTGCCTCTCTGTTAAAGTCTGCATTCCTCCTGAAAGACTTTTGTTCAACAGCCTGCTACCCTGTTAAACTGGGTTCTACTGTAATGACTTACCAGGGACCCTCTCTCTCTTTGTCTATGTCTCTCCAGATCTGTGGCGTTCGTATCGGCAACATCGGGACTGTTCTCCCCGTGTGATTGGATGGTCGGCCTGTGGGTGCAACTCAACACGCCAGTGATGCCAGCCCAGGAGAGCAGGTTGGTTGACCAGCGAATCTCCATCGCCGATATTCCACTGTCAGACCCAGTGTGTTGTATCCTAGCGGTGAAGCGTTCCCTATGCAGCGCGCTGCCTCTGAGGGACGGAGTGTTGTGTTCACTGGGGTCCCTGTGTTCCTCTCGAATCCGCGTGACGTTTCTGCTCCCTCGTGTTTAGACCCTGAACCATGGGCAACGTGGAGAGCCAGAACGGCGACCACGCCTTCTACGGTGCCCAGCATGGCCACCTCGCCCGCAAGCACACTTCTCGCTCCCTGCGTATCTCCAACAAGCATCGCCCATCCGGCTCTGGTTCCGACCGCCGCTCCCGCGACCGCTACGCCTCGCAGGGGAAAGTAGAGCATCATAACTCGGAGACGTCCACGCGCTCCAGCAGCACTCCCAGCATACCCCAATCTCTGACCGACCACGCCCTGGAGCCCTTCAACCAGACCCATGTCCTGTCGGACTTCTCCTCTCCCATCTGGGTGGACAGAATGGCCATGAACCTCCGACCGCTCTCCTTCAACAACCCCCTGGACCACCCCTCCGTGGGACTCGAGCCAGACACAGCGTCCCCCGGGGCTGCACCCCACAGCCCCCAGGACTATCACGGCCCCCAGAGCCCCGGGGCTGCACCCCACAGCCCCCAGGACTATCACGGCCCCCGGAGCCCCAATTACACAGCAGCGGTGACCTACCTCCAGAAAACCAGAGACGGGCCCAGAGAACACAAGGACGGGGTCAGCTTCAAGAAGAAGAGGTCCAAGTCAGCCGACATGTGGCGGGAAGACAGTCTGGAGTTCAGCCTGTCAGACCTCAGCCAGGAACACCTCACCAGGTTAGACCTAAGACTTAATATGTTATGAGTGACATGATGTGAAGGATTTGTTATGAGTGATATGATGTGAAGGATTTGTTATGAGTGATATGATGTGACTAATATGTAATGAGTGACAACTATAAGCCTGAATTTGGGGGCGCTGAATTTGATGTAGGATATCGAGTATGCTTTATGTGAATGTCCAGGACACACCAATGAGCCGAGAGTAATGTCTGCATACCATACTAATTTTGGTCTACATTTGATTGGCATTGTCAACATTCAAACTGACAATTAGACCAGAAGAAAATACATCCCTCCCATTAACTGTGCTTTAGGTTATATTTGTCTGACTACAATGAAACGACAAATGTATTAGTTTAAGAAACTTCCTGAATTGAGATATACTTGGGGAGAATGCAGTGCTTTGAACATGGAGCGATATTCACCTGAGCTGCCAAGGGTAATTTCAGTATATCTCCAAAGTGGAAGTTCATAAATCATTTAAATTTTAGTCATTTAGCAGACTCGCATATCCAGAGCGACCTACAGTAAGTGCATACATTTTAAAACCACTAGGGTCAAACAACCCCACAGTTTAGTGGTAAGTAGCATTCTAATTGATGAATTAGTTATCGGCAAAGGCCCATGCTGGATAGGTTTATTACCATACAAATAATAAAACGTAACAAAAGACAACAGACAGAGGTGTTATCAGTGGTGCTATTTTATGTAGTCTATGAAAAGCTGAGTTTGCGAGAAACACAAGTTAGCAAGTAGAGGTTTGAAGGATGCTAAGTCATTCTGAAGTTTTGTTTTCCTCCAAGTTTTGTTTTCCTCAGCTGCCCAAAGCCCACTTCTGCAAGCTTGCAGTGAGTCACTTAGCAACGGAGCAGGAGGGGACAGTGAGAGTCGTAGGACTTAAGCGCGGCGTGTAGGGTGGGAGAGGCAGACTCTGGACATGGATGAGAGAAGAATTTAAGAGATGGGAGAGATGATAGGATTGGGGAGAGAGCAGTTGGGGGGGGGGGTGAACAGGTGCTGCAGAGGCCTAAAACATTGGACTTTGTTGACAGTTTATGGGTTGAAGAGCGAGAGAACGAGACAAAGTGGTCAGACGACTAGAGAGATTTGTTGCCTGATGGCATCTAGTAAAGATTAGATTGAGTGCAGTGCCTGCTTTGTGAGTGGGAGTTGACAAGAACAAGTTATGTTCAAAAAAGGAAAGGAGTGGAAAGGAATTCGAGAGAAATGACCGAAGGACAGATGTTGGAAGGCTGAAGTCCCCCAATTATGAGTGGTGAGACATCATCTGGGAATGAACCACTCGGCAGGTCAAGCTCATTGAGGAAGTCACCAAGAGCACCTGGCGAACCATAGATGACAACAGTGTCATGCTTGAATAGAAAGTTCACCGACAGCATGGAATTCAAAAGAGGAAATGTGTAGGTGAGCAAGAGGGAAGAGAAACATTCTCCAGTTTGAAGAAACAATTAGCTCTGTGCCGTGACCAGATGCTCTTGGACTGTGGGAAAACAGTCAGATGAAGAGAGAGTTGCTGATGTAGCAGTATTTCAAACACTCCATCTTATTTTTTAGATTTTGTGGACTAATTGTTTTGGAAGGAGGCTAACCAAAATTAGAGCAGGACATTATGTTCCAGACCAACATTTTGGGAACTCGCGCCAAGCCAAATTACGCGCGGTCATCTCCTTTCTCTGCTACAGCACCCCTCCGCTCACATACTTTGACACATGAAAGCACCCATGTCAAATTACTCATCAGTCAATGGGTCCAGCAGATCTTAAAAACACAAGTACATAAAATGCTTCCTTCCTATAAAAAAATACTGTAGGCTATTAATAAAAACGTTGCTGGTACTTAGGATCAAGGTTAAAAATGTAGCCTAATGAAATACATATGTAGAGTGACGGATTGAGGCAGTTGTGCAATCAGAGCTTCGTCTTATTATGGTTCTATGATAGATTGTAAACGGGCTGCATTAATGGCTACTAAAGAGACGTCTCCTAACCCAGGCTATAGACTGGGATTGGATTCCCCCCCCCCACATGGATATGCATGCTAACCAACTGCAATGTAAATGTAGAGAGGTGGGCGGTAATGTTTTCCCTCCTGGTTGGGTCAATAAATGTTTCTTTCAGCACGGAGGAGATGATAGACACCGAGGAGGTCGACGACCGGGACTTCCCGGATTGTGACGGGCTGCTGGGCCTGGCCTCCCCCGAGGGGCTGGATCCAACCGGCCGGACGAATTCCCTGGACCAGCTGGCCCGGCGGCCCGCTGGACGCTACGCCAAGTGGCACCGTGAGGCCAGTCGGGTGGCCCGGGAGGGGGAGGACGATAAAATGCTTTCCCCGTCGGAGGAGGATGGGAACTCGTACGGGGCGTACACCCTGCCCTGCCGGCGCTCACACTGCTTGTCAGAGGGGCTGAGCAAACAGCAGACTGAGACCAGTACCATCATGCAGGGGCGCCGGGCGCAGACCATACAGGTACCCCCCACACACACACCCTAATACTACACACACACCCTAATACTACACACACACATACCCTAATACTACACACACACCCTAATACTACACACACACCCTAATACTACACACACACACACCCTAATACTACACACACACCCTAATACTACACACACACATACCCTAATACTACACACACACACACCCTAATACTACACACACACACACACCCTAATACTACACACACCCTAATACTACACACACACACACCCTAATACTACACACACCCTAATACTACACACACACACACCCTAATACTACACACACACACACACCCTAATACAACACACACACACACACACTCATCCTAATACTACATTTGGTTTGGAGTTTTGGTTGTGATAAGGTTAGTTAGTATTAGGGCAAACTAAACATTGGGAATACATTTAGGTTTGGAAAGTATAGGATTGTAAGTATGAATGTCTGTGTGAATGCAAGTGTTTGATATTTGCAGGTTACAGGTTAGTGGGTCTACTTTAGTGGGTCCTTTGGCATTTGAATGCAACTTTCCCAACTCCCACGCTAAGTAAATACAGTAAGGATGAAACAAAGCTGTTTTCACAGTTATTATGGTCTTATGGGATTGGTCTGCTTTCACATGTATTCCCTGTTTCTGTGTCGAAAGCTGATAAAGGTGAAGTGCTTCTTCTCATCAACACTGAATTTAACTATGGACTCTGCTTTTGTACGGCTACATTTTCTTTTGCATTATCCGAGTCTGGAAGAGTGACCGGTGCTAGTTGACCACCCCTGACTGCTTACCTGTGTGATTGGGAGTGCTGCTCAGTGTGGTAAAGAAACACTGGTTATTTCACCTGCTGTTACCTTATTGTCTGGCAATCATCTTCGGGTGTCAGCAGCAATGCATCCATAGATTGGCTGTGGATGCATCCCTTTTTGAGCCACATGTGTCTTCTGAGACTCATGTGGTGTGTTGCCTCATGTCGTACCCCCCCGCCCCACCCCCCCTCTCCAGTGTAAAGTTGAACAGTAACAGTGGCGGATTTGGCAAAACACAGTCTGAGAATCGCCGTTCACCGGCTTCATCCAGTTATAATTAGCTTCCCAGTCTTTGTTTTAGCTGTATTTCCTTTTCTTTGTGGTTGTGTCCATCCTGTTCCGCCTAAATCTGCATGGAACTGCATAGTAGTGTTGTGACGGGTTAACATGCACTTGACCCACGTGTGCGCTGTTTGAGTGACAGATTTCAGAAAAGCGTCAGTCCTGCAGTGGTTTGACTTTTGGGAAAACTAGAGCCAATCAAACTGACGGGACATCATCTCGATAGGTGGGGTGTGAGCCCAGGGATTAAAATGCTGTGCAGTCCCACGTGGAGCGGGACGCCTGGTCGCCCTTCTAGCGGGATGGCGAGGACCTTGAAGCATCTCGTACCTAAAACCGTCTCCCAGTTTACTCTGTCTCTCATCTTTTTCCCGGTCTTTCATCTTCCTTTCTTGCTCTCTGCAGAAGCCCTAGAATGTTATTAGAGTAGAAAGGGCTCAGGATTCTGGTGATACCCTCTCCTCTCATTCAGTAGCACTAGCTCTCTGTCTCTTTCTGTTTTTCCTTCTCTATCTCTTCATCTCTCTCCCTGAGCCTTCGTCTTGTCTCTCTTCCCCTCTTTCTGTCTCTCTTTCTATTTTTGCCACTCTCTTTTTCCTGTCTGAGAGACATTCCTGTCGGTCTCCCTTTTTCTATTGGTGAGATACTCACTGTCTTTCCTATTCCTAAAGCTGATAATAAGCTTTAGAAATGGATTGTGTTGAAACAGAAAGCGTGTGTGTGTGTGTGTGTGTGTGTGTGTGTGTGTGTGTGTAGTCCTTTGTTATGATAATGCATGTTACAACAAAACATGGGTGGTGGTCCTGTCGCTATCGGGTTCCGATGTTCTGTGTGTGCGTTACGTGTGTAGTGTGTGTGGTGGCCTCATCATAGGGCATGAGGTTACTGTGGTAACGGAGACCACAGGGCTTGTTTGCATCATGTGAGAGAGAATAAAACGCTAGATAGACTTATCATGATTTGCATAGTAATTTCCGTTCCGGTTGAATGTACTCCGGCATGTTCGAGACGTAACCACGCAGGACTGTGGCCGTCAGTTGTGGGAAAGTCGGGTGATTTGCGTGCACACCGCACGTAATCTAGATCCGGTTCCCTCGGAATTCTCTTCACGCGTGCAGTATTATAGGAAATATGTCACGCGCTACCGTAGAAGGTGGCGTCTCAAGCCATCAATATCTGCAAGTTTACACAAACTGATCTAGCGTCTCGAGTCTTCTGCGGTATGTCTCAGAAAATGTAGCGTATCGCGAAGCCCTTAGAGGGCCAAGACGGTGGCTGAGTGTTTTTTTTTTCTTGTATATTATATTTGATAACCAAAAATTGTTTCAGCAAAGCTGAAAATCTATAACGGCATCTACAAAGGTAGAAGATAATTATTTTGTTGAATTTCAAAAACAAAAAAATAAGGAAGAATGCAAAGGGCAAGCGTGTCTATATACAGTGTATTTGTCTAAGTAAGTTACATCTATTGGGGTCTGTTATGAATGTGGTTAATGAATGCTGCTCATAGACTGAAAGTACTTGGATTTCTCTGGACAAGTCCGGCTTGTCTCCCTGATAGCCTGAGAGGTGAGATAGCTAGTATCATCAACAGCACAGATTCACATAACCAGCGAGGAGAGACAGGCAATATCATCTACCGCACAGAATCACATAACCAGCAAGGTGAGACAGATAAGAAAGTCTATAGCACAGCTTAACAAACACTCATGTGAATGAGGAAGTTGTTTGAGGTGGGGATGTGGAGGGGCCGAACACATCCGATACAATAGAAATACCTTTGTCCCGAGGTGTCATTAAAACAGAAACGGGGGTTTGTGTCTCACCTGTCCATCCGAACCCTTTGTGTGTGTTCCCAGGATGTGACGGCGGGCGAGGGGAGCGAGTATGAGGACAGCGGTGTCGACGTGGCGACAGCCGAGCGGGCGGGGCACCAGGGCCGGCGTTACAAGACCATGTCGATGTCCTTCTCTGTGTGCTCGGCTGCTGGGCGGAGCATGTTCGCTGGCAGCGACAGCGGCAGCAGCAGTGGAGGGGCGCCCAGCGAGGGCGTCCAGGGGGTCTACGAGAACTTCAGACAGGTGTGTGAAGAGGGCCCGGGGGCAACCTGGTGTTTGTGCCTACCTCGTTAATTGGTGTCCTGGGGCCAGAGTTTAAAATCCCCTCCAGAGCCAGAGTTTAAAATCCCCTCCAGAGCCAGAGTTTAAAATCCCCTCCAGAGCCAGAGTTTAAAATCCCCTCCGGAGCCAGAGTTTAAAATCCCCTCCGGAGCCAGAGTTTAAAATCCCCTCCGGAGCCAGAGTTTAAAATCCCCTCCGGAGCCAGAGTTTAAAATCCCCTCCGGAACCAGAGTTTAAAATCCCCTCCGGAACCAGAGTTTAAAATCCCCTCCGGAACCAGAGTTTAAAATCCCCTCCGGAACCAGAGTTTAAAATCCCCTCCGGAACCAGAGTTTAAAATCCCCTCCGGAACCAGAGTTTAAAATCCCCTCCGGAACCAGAGTTTAAAATCCCCTCCGGAACCAGAGTTTAAAATCCCCTCCGGAACCAGAGTTTAAAATCCCCTCCGGAACCAGAGTTTAAAATCCCCTCCGGAACCAGAGTTTAAAATCCCCTCCGGAACCAGAGTTTAAAATCCCCTCCGGAACCAGAGTTTAAAATCCCCTCCGGAACCAGAGTTTAAAATCCCCTCCGGAACCAGAGTTTAAAATCCCCCCCGGAACCAGAGTTTAAAATCCCCTCCGGAACCAGAGTTTAAAATCCCCCCCGGAACCAGAGTTTAAAATCCCCCCCGGAACCAGAGTTTATCCTAGTCCAAGGTCCCTCCCTTTCCTCTCAGCCCTATTCATGGCCCCTTCTCTTTAGACCTTCCCCTTCAGAATTGGGAAAAGATGCATTAAGAGCCTGTGAAAACAGACCATGTAAAGCTAGAAATCCAATGTTTAAACATTTGTCTGTCAAGATTAAAATATGATGTTGTTTGATGACAGTAAAACTTTATTAATTTGATAATTTTTTTGCTACTATGATCAGGAGTTGGAGATGAGCTCGTGTCAGACCGAGAGTCTGGAGGAGGCGGGCTCAGCGCTTAGTGATGAGCAGAGCACCATGAGTTCAGCCTACCAATCAGATCCGCTGCTCAGTGTTGCTCAGGGAACTGTGCGGAAGGCAGGCCGTCTGGCTGTCAAGAACTTCCTGGTTCATAAGAAGAGCAAGAAAGTGGAGTCAGCCACCAGGAGGAAGTGGAAGAGCTACTGGGTCTGCCTCAAAGGTAGGAGATGCCTGCCTAGGATCTGGACACGCTCATACACTAATACTAGACGCTCATACACTAATACTAGACGCTCATACACTAATACTAGACGCTCATACACTAATACTAGACGCTCATACACTAATACGAGACGCTCATACACTAATACGAGACGCTCATACACTAATACGAGACGCTCATACACTAATACTAGACGCTCATACACAAATACTAGACGCTCATACACTAATACTAGACGCTCATACACTAATACTAGACGCTCATACACTAATACTAGACGCTCATACACTAATACGAGACGCTCATACACTAATACGAGACGCTCATACACTAATACGAGACGCTCATACACTAATACTAGACGCTCATACACTAATACTAGACGCTAATACACTAATACTAGACGCTAATCCATCAGGACACACTAACACTAAAAATACCAGACACTAATACTATACCCATCCTTCAGGACACACTAACACTAAAAATACCAGACACTAATACTATACCCATCCTTCAGGACACACTAACACTAAAAATACCAGACACTAATACTATACCCATCCTTCAGGACACACTAACACTAAAAATACCAGACACTAATACTATACCCATCCTTCAGGACACACTAACACTAAAAATACCAGACACTAATACTATACCCATCCTTCAGGACACACTAACACTAAAAATACCAGACACTAATACTATACCCATCCTTCAGGACACACTAACACTAAAAATACCAGACACTAATACTATACCCATCCTTCAGGACACACTAACACTAAAAATACCAGACACTAATACTATAACCAGCCATCCATCAGTAGATAGTAATTATAAATCTAGACAGTAATGAGAGAGACAGATGTGGAAGAAGTGAAGATGGGGGTGAAGGGTAGAGAACCCTCGTCTCTGGCAGTCAGCTGCATATTTGCAGGAGAGTTACTCTCGGATCACACAGGAGTGTTACTCTAATGCTACTTAACTTGAAGTCGTCATTTTAGAATTGTTTTAGTTTTCTGATGTTCCTTTCTCAGCTGGAGAATCCAGACCTGCACTTCAAACCGTTGGCCACTGGAGAGCAGAATTAAATTGATAGAATAAATCTAGCTGTTATTTATTAAATTTTTCATATTGTATGCAGTGAAAATGTCCACATGAAAGATATTTGAAGGACAAAATCTGTTGCTCCATATAAATATAACTTTGTAATTATGCATAATTTGGGTTGTAGCTGCATTTTGCTCTTAATGACAAATGAAATCAGAGAAGTTGATTTGATGTTTGTGAGTAACTTCCCTTGTTGTCCTCTCCCAGGATGTACTTTGTTCTTCTACGAGACAGACGGGCGTTCAGGGATCGACCACAACAGTGTTCCCAAACACGCGGTGTGGGCTGAGCACAGTATCGTCCAGGCCGTGCCTGAACACCCCAAGAAGGACTTTGTCTTCTGCCTGAGCAACTCTCTGGGAGATGCATTCCTCTTCCAGGTGAGCGGAGCTGTGCGTGTTGGCGCATGCGTGCGTGTGTGTGTGTTTCAGTTCTCACGAGGGGGCCAGTGTCAAGATAAATATGCATTCTCTTACTAGGGTTAGTTGCTCTGGATGGGGTACCCTGTTACCTTCCTAAAATGTACTTGCTAAAGGAATGTATACTGTGGAGTGATACTTTACGTATTGGCTTAAAGTGGCACTTTTTCAACATTCAGACAGAAATGGTATCAGCAGCACATTCTATGTCTGTTGTCCATCAACCCTTGACCTTTCATCTTTGACCTCTGCCCCTGCAGACTTGCAGCCAGACAGAGCTGGAGAACTGGATAACAGCTGTCCACTCGGCGTGTGCGGCAGCGGTTGCTAGGCAGCACCACCGCGAGGACACGGTCCGCCTGCTCAAGGCTGAGATTAAGAAACTGGAGCAGAAGATTGACATGGATGAGAAGATGAAGAAGATGGGAGACATGCAGCTCTCTGCTGTTACTGACAACAAGAAGAGGAAGGCCATACTGGATCAGGTGAGAGATTGGTGGGACGGGGAGGAATATGGGACTGATTGAGGGAGGAGGGACAGAGTGGGTAGGGTGTTGGAAAGCGTGACCAAGACCAAGAGGAGAACGTCCCTGATCAAGTACTATAACTAGAGGGGGGGAGGAGGAGGAGGGAAAGAAAGAGATTGAGTGAGTGAGTGAGGAGTAGGAGAGAGTGAGAAAAGAAGGCAGATATAAAGGGAAAAGGGCAAGTGGTGCAGGAAGAGAAGAGAGACATGAAGATGTAGAAACTGTGATGTACACACCCAGGATCTGATAATTTAGCACCTAGTCTGTCTCTATCTCTCTCTATGTCCCTCTGGTCTAGCCCATGGATGAATAGAACAGATGTCCACGTTCAAGTCAAGGAGCTTTTTCTATTCATTCCGTTTCTATGTGTTCCAGTTAATATTGGACATTAGTTGTGATCCAGGTTAGTCAATGTTAGTCGTTGTGTGTTTGGAGACCATCACCCACTTGGCTCTCTAAGACCTCGACCGATTTTTCACTTAATGAATCCCAAAGTTCAGATTGTAATTAATGGCTCTTTTCATGAAAGACATCAAATGTTCTTTTGTAGTGTCTGAGATCTAGTGCCTGTTTCTGGCTGCCTGTTTGCCTGGTCGTTTGGCGCAGGAAGCTTGGCAGTGCGTTGTCCTGAGCTGAATAGAAGTAGGCCTTTTTCCATGGAAACAACAGTCACCATTATGTGTCCCAAATCGCACCATATTCCTTATTTAGCGCACTACATTTGCCTCGATCCTTACGGGGCCCTGATCCGAAGTAGTCCACTATATAGGGGACAGGGCGCCATTCGGATCTTTTGGAGACTATTGTCTCCAGGGAGGAAAGGCCAAGCCCTAAACCCCCAGTGTCCCAAACCATCACATTACCTCCAGGCTGTGCAGCAGGGCTCCTGTCCTCCTTCCTACTGGCTGCAGTCCTGCCTACTCCCAAACCACAAGTACAGAACCGAGGGAGGGAGGGAGGGAGGGTTGGAGGGAGGACCCATGAATTAGGCCAGTGTGTGCTGGTCCAGTGCCCTGGTCAACACAGAACACCATTAGAGCTACAAAGCAGCAGCTATTGGACCAAGACAACAGGCTGGGCAACAGCCACAACAACAAAAGATCAGAGCGGAGCCCAGGCAGAGAACAGAGGAACCACTTGGCCACCATCTGACAGGTCCTCGGGGTCACAGACAACCTCCGCTGTCGGGAGGTCAGAGAGACTTTGCGTAGGACTTGGCCATGTAGGGAACCCTGGAATCCTTTTCAACTGTGTTGTTGCTGATGTTCTCCCCATGTGTTCTAGATCTTCCTCTGGGAACAGAATCTGGAGCAGTTCCACATGGGTCTGTTCCGGTTTCGCTGTTACCTGGCCAGTCTCCAGGGAGGGGAGCTGCCCAACCCGAAACGCCTGCTGGCCTTCGCCTCCAGAACCACCAAACTGGCCATGGGACGCCTGGGGATCTTCTCCGTGTCGTCGTTTCACGCTCTGGTGAGTAGGAAACACACACATACACAGTCTGTCGCCAGACAACCCCTGTACATCGCCTCTCACCCTGCCCAATTGGACTAAAACAGGTTGCTTTTGGCAAAGTAAAGGCAAGCGGTCATCAAATTGGCCCGGGTTCACTCCTAACCTACCAGCGATGCCCTGGATACATCCAATATGTACCCCGCGCAACGCTTCACCGTGTTACGGATGTGTGCTGTTCTGACACCCGCTCTGCCTCCCGAAACAGCGCCTCGCGCGCCGTTTTAAGTACTGCGGTGAGATTTAGTCACCTGTTGTCGGAGCCTCCGTCATGAGGCTAGCCCTGCTCCCCACCGGCGAGGCTGTTGATTCTGGCCGCGGAACAGTGGAAGCGTGGGCAGCGCCGGAGGATAACATTTATTTGGTTCAGACGGCACGGCAGAGTGGAGCAGTGCGTCGGCTGATCAATAGCTTCCTTGTTGCGAGACGCCTACATGGGACCCGTCCCCAGTGGGGCTCTATTTCCTTTGGCCTACTACTTTTCACCAGGGGCCCATGGGGCTCTGGTCCACAGTAGTGCGCCACGCAGGGAACAGGGTTTGGTTTGGGACGCGGCCGTGTTCTCTCTCGGCAGGTGGGAGTCCAAGGACTCTGGGAGACAGCCGGTTGGGGAGAGTAACACAGAGGAGATGTCTTAAATAACACTTTCCCACGAAACACATCTTTGCTCTCTCCTTCTGCGTCTTTCTCTGTCTCTCTGCGTCTGTGTGTCTTTATTACATCTCTGTCTCATTCTCTCCGGCTCTCCCTCCATCTCTCACTCACATCTACTTATCATCACCATGTGAAACGAGTGCAGCGTGACAGAATGATGGTGGGTTGAGTTAGTGGACCCTTCACGTCAACAGAGAATGGAGCTTTGTCAGTCTTTTGGGATCCTCTTCCAAAGCCTTTAAATCACCCATTTTACATACATAATTATAATATACATCTATTGTATTATTTTATATATAGCATATTAGATGTGAAAGATGACATTTTTAAGACAGGTCATTTGTGTTTTGAAGAATGAGTGCTGGGAACAGTGATGGAGATGGAGATTCCGTTCAGACTTCAAGTAGCCTAGAAATGCCATTCTGCATTAAGATCATCATCGACATCCCAGCTTGGGTATGTCATGCCCTGTTTCACACTGCTTCCTCAGCCAGTCCACTGGGCCGTCCTCACCGGGGATGGGGCAAGCAGACACTCAAGTCCGTGTTGTTTTTCCGGATAGATCTTAAGGTTTTACCAACATAGTAATGCCAGCAGCTCTTCTGTTACTGTGACTGATCAATACAAATGTTTTCTATGGTTCTCACGTGCCGCCGCAGCAGACACGTGCTGATCAATGTGTATGGGGACTTGAACGGGAATAAAAGTAGGGTTAAACTAGATTTGAACTGCAAGTAAAGTCACTCCCATCCTCACTGTCCTCACGACCGTCCTCACTGTCCTCACGACCGTCCTCACGACCGTCCTCACGGCCTTGCTGTCATTCTCACCATCCTCATCGTCTTAACCATCCTGACCATCTTCACTATTACTTTCGCCACACTCACGTTGCTCGGGGTGCTTACTCAAGCAGACCCAAATTATATTGACATTTAACTCTATTTTGTTCCCTGCAAAGGATCTTCGCGTGTGACAACAGGTTGATAGGAGACAAAGAAAACATGACTGTGGGTTTGGATTATATCAGGAGCTCATCAATCACAGGCTTCATTCACATAAACTATATACAAATAAAACTACAATGTTGGTGAGTTGAGGGGTTTCATGGATGTTGGCCCCGAAGCAGAAAACCTCTGATAATCGTATACTGTGAGTCTGTGGGAATGTTTGCAGCCAGGAGGTCGGGGGCTAAAGTGGTCATGCAGTCTGTCATGTGTCAATCATTGTGTCTAAAATGGCAGCCTATTCCCTATACGGAGCCTTGTCGGTTTACAAGTAGTGCATAGAGAGTGTGTAGAGAATAGAGGGTCATTGGGGATACAGACGCTGACTAGCTCACTGACCTCACCAGCTGTGTCAGGTTGTGTGGGTGAGGTGTTCCCTGTGTCAGAGCTACGCATCTAACCATCTCTCTCTCTCTCTCTCTCTCTCTCTGTCTCTCTCTCTGTCTCTCTGTCTCTCTCTCTCTCTCTCTACCTCCCTCCTTCCATCTGTCTCTCTTTCTGTCTGTCTATACATCTGTCCCTCACTCACTCTGTCTCCTCTTTCTGCTCCTTCTCTGTGTCCTGCTCTTTTCTAGGTGGCGGCCCGGACAGAGAGTGGTGTAAGGAGGCGCACCCACGCCATGTCTCGTTCCTCCTCATCCAAACGTAAGAGCAGGTTCTCCTCCCTCTGGGGTCTGGACACCACCTCCAAGAAGAAGACTAAAGCCCATCCCAGCATCAACCAGGTACTTGTAACCATTCATCCCTGCCATTGAACCCTTTTCCGGGTTCACTACTATGGGTCTAACTCAGAGTCCTGTGTTTGCTATAGAGACTGATCAGATTTCTATAGAAACTGAACTGCAGAGATCTGGATCACTGCCTAGTAAGAGTATGTCATTGTGCGATCCTTCTTTGTAGCGTAGATGTTTGGAGAGGTTCTGTGTTGACTGTTTGTTTCTTTTCTGGTCCTGAAGGTCTTTGCTGATGGCGAGGAGCCCTTGGATGGGACCTATAATGCCGACTCTGCCAAGGAGAGCGTGGTAAATATGTCTTACACACCCGTCCTCTTTTCAGACCACCGAGTTGTTTTAGACCTTTTAAGAAGCGTTCGAGAAATGGGCTGCAGCTCTCAAGGAGAAGCCAGTTCCACCATTGGGGTAAAAGGGCCAAGAGATCAGAGGTGACAGAACAAAGATCTCTGGGAGGGATATTGGGTTTGAGCATAGCCTGGAAGTAAGGATATGGGGCTTGTGCATAGCCTGGAAGTAGGAATATAGGATTTTTGCATAGCCTGGAAGTAGGGGTGTAGGGTTTGAGCATAGCCTGGGAGTAGGGGTGTAGGGTTTGAGCATAGCCTGGGAGTAGGGGTGTAGGGTTTGAGCATAGCCTGGGAGTAGGGGTGTAGGGTTTGAGCATAGTCTGGAGGGTGGATCAGTCTGGTAGCAGCGTCAATCCAGATGTTCACCATTTTGGCTCAGGAAGATGCTGTGTGTTTGTTTGTGTGTTTAATCTCACACACATACACACCCTCTGCCACTAGCCATCACACACACACCTTGATAGAGAACTGAACACACATGGAATGTCATCAGGTAATGTAGGTGTGAAGTAATGTTAGAAACTCTGTTAGCCAAGTGTTTTCGCCGGTCACACCAGAGATCATTTGTTTAAAAATCCCAGGATAAAAATATTACACACACAAACTACTTTTATCATATGTGAGTAGTATGTGTTAACAGTGTGTCTGCCTCCAGCAGGGTGATGAGGGAACAGTGAAGAGCCTCCCTCGGGTCAACACAGAGAGTACCATGACCGACAGTGACATCTGGGTGCCTGACCACCTGACCCCGTCCTGGGTTTGTCTTCCCAACGACCAGCCAGTCCTCACCATCATACAGCCAGGAGAGTCTGCCCTGGATGCCCTGGAGACCATCTGCAAGGTAACAAATGACCAAGCTTACCCCTTTAACACACTTATACGGAGGCCTTGTTTGCTTGAAGTTTGCTTCTCATTTCTAAAATCTTCATTGTGTCTCTGTGTGTGTGTCTCTGTCTGTGTGTGTGTGTCTCTGTCTGTGTGTGTGTCTCTGTCTGTGTGTGTGTCTCTGTCTGTCTGTGTGTCTCTGTCTGTCTGTGTGTCTCTGTCTGTCTGTGTGTCTCTGTCTGTCTGTGTGTCTCTGTCTGTCTGTGTGTCTCTGTCTGTCTGTGTGTCTCTGTCTGCCTGTCTGTGTGTCTCTGTCTGTCTGTCTGTCTGTCTGTGTCTGTCTGTCTGTCTGTCTGTGTCTCTGTCTGTCTGTCTGTGTGTGTGTTGATGTGTACGGTGCTTTTACAGGCCCATCATCTGGATCCCACCAAACATTACCTCCGCCTCAAGTTCCTCATCGACAACCAAGTCCAGTTCTACATCCCCAAACCAGAGGAGGATGTGTGTGACTTGGTATGTGTGTTTGATAGACTTGATGTGTGTGTATCCGTGTCTGTGGTGGTCGTGTCTGTGGAACGTGTGACGTGGTATCTTCTGATTATCTCCTGTCACACCTCAGTATTCCTGCTAAGACACACACACAACGCTGAACTGTTTAGTTCATTCACAGTCTTTCTCCTTACTTTTATTAAAATGCAGTTCACTCCAGGCCAATTGGCACAAAAGAGACTCTCAAGGGATCATCAGCATCAGATCTTATTCGTGACCTTTTAATTCTTCAGAAATCCATGCCCCAAATTCCACATTATTCCCTACATGGTGAATAGGTAACCACAGTTTTAGTTTTTAAAATCCACACCCAAAATATCACAATATTCCTTACATGGTGAATAGTTTACCACAGTTTAGTTTTTAAAAATCCATGCCCCAAATACCACATTATTCCCTACATGGTAAATAGTTTACCAGAGCTTAATTTTTTTCTCTTCTCTTCTCTGCTCGTGAGTGAGTGTTGATAGAGCAGAACTAACCCTAAGTGTTAAAAGGTCAAAGCTTGCCGTTTAGGTTTTCTGCCCAGAGGAAGGTGCATTGTCTTGTAGTTACTGGACTCTCTGCAACATCTAAAGTTCCAGTAGGAGAGCTTTTGATCAAATGTAGGGTGGAAATCCATTTGGGACTCCCTGACTTAGCACCTCCCCTTACCGTGTGTGAAGACCTTTAACAGTTTTAATGCTCATATGTCCTGGACCAGTGTCTTTATTATCTTGAGTCCTGGACCAGTGTCTTTATTATCATGAGTCCTGGACCAGTGTCTTTATTATCATGAGTCCTGGACCAGTGTCTTTATTATCATGAGTCCTGGACCAGTGTCTTTATTATCATGAGTCCTGGACCAGTGTCTTTATTATCATGAGTCCTGGACCAGTGTCTTTATTATCAACAGTCCTGGACCAGTGTCTTTATTATCATGAGTCCTGGACCAGTGTCTTTATTATCATGAGTCCTGGACCAGTGTCTTTATTATCATGAGTCCTGGACCAGTGTCTTTATTATCATGAGTCCTGGACCAGTGTCTTTATTATCATGAGTCCTGGACCAGTGTCTTTATTATCATGATGTTGTTTTCAACGTGTTCCCAATGGATTTTGAGCTACTAACACATACCTATACACACACATTAGACTGCCTTCTCATTTCATACCTGCTTCTATACGTAATTATTGTGGCACCTCTCTCTTTATCTCTTCACAGCTATATAAAGAGATAGAGCTGTGCTCCAAGATCACCAAAGTCATCCAGTTTGACCGTGATGAGTCCTGCATGATAGGTTACGGTAAGGAAAAGGGCCATGATCCTATTCATTCTGTTGGTTTCCGCATGTTGTGGTGGTATCAGGATGTATTTGTTTGCCACTGCTGTGTTGTGATTAGCAGTGTTTATATTTCTACCAGTGAGTGTTGTGTGGGGATTAGTCACAGCTGATCTATATTCATTAGACGGATCCCTGTCAAGGCAGAGATGATATCTTGTGTTATTTGTTGTCGGTTTTCAGCAATGAAGTTTGTCTCTCACCTCTCACCCGTGCTCCCTCCTTCGACGCTCCTCCCGTTCTTTCTCTGTCCTCCTCCACCTCTCCGTCACCCCTCCTCCCAATCCAGGGTTCTCCATCTCTGTGGTGGAAGAAGATGCTGTGCAGCAGCTGTACATTACTGATGTGAAGGCAGGAGGATTAGCGTTCGCTAAAGGTTCGGTACCACACACACACTACCACACACTACCACAAACTCACTTCACATATCAAACACACCAACCTCATTTGTCTGTACGTGGGAATAAAAAAGAGAGAGACCGAGACAAAGAAAGATGCGGACAGAGAAAATCAGAGACACAGAGGGAAAGACAGATGGACAGAGATAGACCAAGAGAGGGGGAACATCGACAAACAGAATGAGAGATGGAGAGAGAGACAGAAGAAACATTGACAGAGCGAGATGGGGAGAGAGAGAGACGGAGAGATGAAACGTCAACAGGCAGTCAGAGACAGAGGAAGCTTCGACAGAGAGACAGAGGAAATATCGACAGACAGTCGGAGACAGAGAAACAGAGAGATGAAAGGAGCAACGAGTGGGAAGATGCCATTTGATTCGTCCTCTCTATATAATCTCTGCTGAAAAGAGGGTCACTGTACGATCACATAATTACTACAGCTGATGACACACGTGTGTGTGTGTGTGTGTGTGTGTGTTATGTGAATGCTCTTCACTCTGCTAAAGTTGAGGGGGTCAGTATGGGGTTTTTAAGGTATTTTTGAATGCCTATTAATATCCTACTTGATTCAGGTGAAGCCTACATACCTATGAGACCTTGTCAACAGCAATGCACTTCAGAAGGAATCGGAGGCCATTTGGGAGACTGGTCAGCTCAGGAGCCTTCATATGGCTTCATATGACTATAGTTGTCTCTGTAGCATTAGACAGAGTAACGAATGGCTGCAGACTTGGGCGCCTGCAGTAGGTTAATTGGAACAGATGTAGTTCCTCCATGGATGATGTCATCTAGGCCACAGAAACAGACCAGTTGGTCAAGCCTTTCAATCGGACTGGGGTTGGTCAAGCCTTTCAATCAGACTGGGGTTGGTCAAGCCTTTCAATCAGACTGGGGTTGGTCAAGCCTTTCAATCAGACTGGGGTTGGTCAAGCCTTTGAATCAGACTGGGGTTGGTCAAGCCTTTCAATCAGACTTGGGTTGGTCAAGCCTTTGAATCAGACTGGGGTTGGTCAAGCCTTTGAATCAGACTGGGGTTGGTCAAGCTTTTGAAACAGACTGGGCTTGGTCAAGATTTTGAATCAGATTCAGCATTATAGTAAATAAATTGTATTAGTTAGTCCTAAAGGACACAGACTGTCTGTGTATTTACCTTATGCGCTTATATACCGTCTTGTCTTTGTAGGTCTGAATGCGGGCGATGAGATCTTGCAGTTGAACGGGAAGGACTCGCACAGTCTGAACTTCTCGGACATGAAGACAGCCTTCACCCAGGCCTCATTGTCCCTGACTGTTAACACTCTGCCCTCCATGGACCGGCGGCAACTCTGCTACCTGCCCCCTCGACGCTCAGATGCTCAGGACGACCTCTACACAGACATCTTCTCTATGAGCCAGGGTGAATAAAGACCGCTACAGATATCTTCTCTAGAGCCAACCAGATTTAGTCTTCCATTCCACTAGCTACTCTGAAGTCAGGGAGTGTTAAGTAGTTAAATAGACTACTAGTGTGTGCAGAATTAAAAGTGAGCTGGGACAGTCTGGTACTTATTCCTGGAAAATATAGCAGAAAATAAATTGCGGGTGTCTTCTCCATAATGGTAAATTGTAACAGAAAATGAAATGCCAAAAAGAAATGAAGCAGCTGCATAAAAATGTCAGAACTTGAATTTTGGAGCACACTATGCCACAGAATTGCATGGCATTTATATAATGATATGATTATACAAATATTTTTAGTATAGATCTCATTCCCATGAGGGGGAGTGAAAGGGGTGGGATTCAGACTAGACTTCCAGACACCTCCCCTTGTCAGCCAAATATGGTGGACAAATTAAAGATTGACTCAAGCTGTTTACTATCTTCTACTTTAAGAGGGTGGCTGCAGGGGTCCCCTCTCCTGTTCCTTCTCTGTCAGCAATCACACTTTCGGTAGTCAAGATTACTGTAGATATTTAAGTCTGTAAATACTTTGAAGGTATTCATACTATCAACAAACTATCAAAGAACAAAGTGAATGCTTGCTAAGGGTAGTTTTGTAACAACCTTTAGGGAAATGAGTATGGATAGGATGAGGGTTAGGGTTAGGATGAGGTTAAAGGTTAGGGATAGGATGGGGGTTAAGGCTTAGGGATAGGATGAGGTTAAAGGTTAGGGATAGGAAGAGGTTAAAGGTTAGGGATAGGATGAGGTTAAAGGTTAGGGATAGGATGAGGTTAAAGGTTAGGGTTAGGATGAGGTTAAAGGTTAGGTTTAGTGTCAGTAAATAGCTATATGAAATGTCGTTGATAGTCTGTGGGTAGCCTTTAAAGCATCTACAGTCTGACTATCCAAATAGTGTTTCTCTGCTTGTGTTATGTTTGGTGCCGGTCTGTCCTTATGGTGTGTTTGCGTCTGTTTTTGTCACAGAGGAGATTTTGGACGACGGGGTCGGCCTGACCCTGGAGAGTTCTGGAGACAGCCTGGACGATGACTCTGAGATCTTCAGCGAGGTGGACCGATGCAGAAAGGTAGAGGTCACCCCGTGTTTTTAAATCATCTTCATTTCAGTTCGGTGATGGTAGTTTTGACTGTGTGTGGTTCGGTGAACATTGTTCTGGCCAGACCAGGGTCCGTGGATGTTCTAGGGATTAACGTTGGTTTCCAGAAGAGTTGATTATCAGCCTTAACATGGACGATATCCCTGCATCAGCAGTATCCTGCTCCCTGTGATGGAGAATGTGGGGAACCCAGGAGACAGGTGTTCATTCTGAATGTACTGCTTGGGACACGTTCCAAAAAAACAACCTATCCCTGTTTGGGATATGTCCATAGAGCTCTGGTCTGAAGTAGTTCTCCAACAAAGGGAACAGGAAGCCATCTGGGAGAAAAAAACGCAGATCTGCGGGTCTTCTTGGCTTCAGTCTCTCTATCCTTCGCCCTTGTCTGCTTTCTGATATTAAAAACAGAATAATCATACGACGCCCACCCCCAGCTTTCTCTGTTCGTCTCCATCTGCCACCAACTCATTGACTCTTGGCAGAAGAACAAAGTTATACAGAAATTTACATTTTCACCCCTCCTTCTTTTGTACTTTTAGGCCTAAATAAATCTGCATGATTTGGATACACGACAGGCTTTATTCCCCCTTTAGCTGTCATCGCCAGGCTTACACATGATGCAGCGAATCCTTGTGGAGGATTTCAGCGCTCTCCCAAAGCAGCCTCCCATTTCCCCTTCAGTTACCTTATCTGTACAGCACCTTGTGAGTGAGACATCTCTGACTACATATTTTAGAGCGGTGTTCCTAAAGGGCAGGGGGGTGTCCAGGAGCAGGTAGAGGAAACCTCTGTGGATCAAACACGCCATGGTAATGGCGGGATGTGTGGGAGGCCTCGGTTGGAAGGGAACATATGGGAGAGAGAGACGGGGTCCCATTTGCTTTGTCCTGTCTACATTCTAATTGCCTGATTCTAATTGTTATGGGGATTTGGGTTGTTTAATGGAACCTGAGTTTGTTATACTTATACCGTAATAGATTAAAAACAATCAAACTGACTGAAAGAAAGCCTTGAAGGCTGAACAATGTCTATGGCCTAGGACAGGAGTTAGCAATAGGTTTGGCGTTTTTCAGCACACTTCACCTGTTATAGGATGTCTGTATACTTCCTTAATGCATTCATACTGCATATGTCTGTTGTGTGTGCATATGTACATTAGATTTATGTGTTTGGAGGGGTCAGGGAGTTTGCCCAACCTTTAAGAATTAAAAATTGTTCCACATTCAGGTACACATTAACATAGCACTGGTTATGAATTAATGGGCCAAAACACCTTTGGCCAAACTCTGAAGTCACGCCCATGGCCCTTGGTGCCATATCTGGAGCATTGCCCAGTGCTCGCCGGCGTCGTTGTACCTACAATAGTGGGGGAAGCACCCGCAGAAATATGTGATGGCGGTACAGCCTTGGCTCCATAATTAGCAGGCAACAGCTGTGGTACTCCCGGAGTGAAGTAGATCACCCAGGAGTGTAGCTAACGAGATGACAGAGTTCTGTTGAGCTCCACAAAGACAGTCTTTTGGAGGAACAATGTGATTAAAAGGTGAGAAAGAGTGAAAGAGAGAGAGAGAGAAGGTGAGAGAGAGCGTGAGAGATTGGGATGGAGAATGGAGGTACGATTTCAAGGAATGTGGGGAAGAAAGGGAGTAAATTAGGAAAATGCAAAGAGAGGCGAGAGAGAGTGGTAGAGACTGTAGGGAAATAGAGAGTGGTAGAGACTGTGTAGGGAAATAGAGAGAGAGTAGTAGAGACTGTGTAGGGAAATAGAGAGAGAGTAGTAGAGACTGTGTAGGGAAATAGAGAGAGAGTAGTAGAGACTGTGTAGGGAAATAGAGAGTGGTAGAGACTGTGTAGGGAAATAGAGAGTGGTAGAGACTGTGTAGGGAAATAGAGAGTGGTAGAGACTGTGTAGGGAAATAGAGAGTGGTAGAGACTGTGTAGGGAAATAGAGAGAGAGTAGTAGAGACTGTGTAGGGAAATAGAGAGAGAGTAGTAGAGACTGTGTAGGGAAATAGAGAGTGGTAGAGACTGTGTAGGGAAATAGAGAGTAGTAGAGACTGTGTAGGGAAATAGAGAGTGGTAGAGACTGTGTAGGGAAATAGAGAGAGAGTAGTAGAGACTGTGTAGGGAAATAGAGAGAGAGTGGTAGAGACTGTGTAGGGAAATAGAGAGAGAGTAGTAGAGACTGTGTAGGGAAATATAGAGAGAGTGGTAGAGTGTGGGGAGGGGGGAGACTGTGTGGGGAGGTGGAAAGAGACTGTGGGGGGGGGGGACAATGTGGGGGGAGAAAATGTGGGGAGGTGGGGGGAGAGAGTGTGGGGGGGACAGTCTGCTCTCCTCCTGATGGAGACTGGCAGCCTGTCAAGAGGCTGGATCTCTGTGGATAAAGATTGGTCTCTCTCTTTATTGTCTGTGTTCCCTCTCTTCTCTCTATTGGCTATACTGCATATTTCCCAGCATCCTCTCCCCCTCTATGTTCTGCCCAGAGGTGAGGAATATATTGGAACCACTACACAGAATAACCAATCGGTTCTGGACCAGGGGGGGGCGTCGACGTACCTCGGTCCCCATGGCTCTGTTGGATTATGCAAAACCCACCAATCAAAGTACTGGTGGGCGGGACGCAAACCAACACATTTGGGTTGTTTCTTCCTGTTTCACCTGAAACGCCGGGGGATGACTGTTTGAAGACGATATGTAGCCCTGGTAACCCGTGATTACAGGGCTACCGCCCAGTCAGCAGGGTCAGTGGTCCCAGGTGCTGATGTTCTTCAACACACTGTCAGCAGTACCAATGTCACAGATACAGGATGCCCCCCCCCGGACCCAGAGTGATGTCAGACTGATAGTTAACAGCACGGCCAGAGACTATAGGAGCGTTGTGCTTAACAATTCACTGTATATGCGTGGATGTTTGAAAGGACGCTGCATGAGAAATGCAGCTGGAGCTCTCGTTACAGATTCCCCTGGCTGCAGTGTGGGTTTGGGTGACTTTCAGTCTGAGCTTTAGGCTTCCTATTATATTTCCACCTGACGTGTCCTTGGTCTACACCTGCTGGGCTTCTCTGCTTCTCATTGGTCATAATTTTCACAGCCGTTATTCTCTATTGCAGTCTTTTCTTTCTCTGCCCTCTCCGCTCAGCCTCTCTCACCCTCCCTTTCCCGCTCTCCCCTCTCTCGCTCTCTCTCTCGCTCTCTCTCTCTTTCTCTGTTGTTCCCTCTCCCATTGCTCAGTATTAGCCTTCTCCTGTCCCCGGGTCAGATTGCCAGCTGCTGTGTTTATATGAATCCTTCAGGTCAGTGAAGCAACAGCTATGAGTTGTGTTCCAAGGGCCGCCTTACTCACTGTGAAGCACTGACCCAGTCTAGAGCACTACCAAGGGAATAGGGTTCCATTTGGGTTCATCTTAGAGCACTATCAAGGGAATAGGGTTCCATTTGGGTTCATCTTAGAGCACTATCAAGGGAATAGGGTTCCATTTGGGTTCATCTTAGAGCACTATCAAGGGAGTAGGGTTCCATTTGGGTTCATCTTAGAGCACTATCAAGGGAATAGGGTTCCATTTGGGTTCATCTTTGAGCACTATCAAGGGAATAGGGTTCCATTTGGGTTCACCTTTGAGCACTATCAAGGGAATAGGGTTCCATTTGGGTTCATCTTTGAGCACTATCAAGGGAATAGGGTTCCATTTGGGTTCATCTTAGAGCACTATCAAGGGAATAGGGTTCCATTTGGGTTCATCTTAGAGCACTATCAAGGGAGTAGGGTTCCGTTTGGGTTCATCTTAGAGCACAATCAAGGGAATAGGGTTCCATTTGGGTTCATCTTAGAGCACTATCAAGGGAGTAGGGTTCCATTTGGGTTCATCTTAGAGCACTATCAAGGGAGTAGGGTTCCATTTGGGTTCATCTTAGAGCACTATCAAGGGAATAGGGTTCCATTTGGGTTCATCTTAGAGCACAATCAAGGGAATAGGGTTCCATTTGGGTTCATCTTAGAGCACTATCAAGGGAATAGGGTTCCATTTGGGTTCATCTTAGAGCACAATCAAGGGAATAGGGTTCCATTTGGGTTCATCATAGAGCACTATCAAGGGAATAGGGTTCCATTTGGGTTCATCTTAGAGCACAATCAAGGGAATAGGGTTCCATTTGGGTTCATCTTAGAGCACTATCAAGGGAGTAGGGTTCTATTTGGGTTCATCTTAGAGCACTATCAAGGGAATAGGGTTCCATTTGGGTTCATCTTAGAGCACTATCAAGGGAATAGGGTTCCATTTGGGTTCATCTTAGAGCACAATCAAGGGAATAGGGTTCCATTTGGGTTCATCTTAGAGCACTATCAAGGGAATAGGGTTCCATTTGGGTTCATCTTAGAGCACTATCAAGGGAATAGGGTTCCATTTGGGTTCATCTTAGAGCACAATCAAGGGAATAGGGTTCCATTTGGGTTCATCTTAGAGCACTATCAAGGGAATAGGGTTCCGTTTGGGTTCATCTTAGACCACAATCAAGGGAATAGGGTTCCGTTTGGGTTCATCTTAGAGCACTATCAAGGGAATAGGGTTCCATTTGGGTTCATCTTAGAGCACTATCAAGGGAATAGGGTTCCATTTGGGTTCATCTTAGAGCACTATCAAGGGAATAGGGTTCCATTTGGGTTCATCTTTGAGCACTATCAAGGGAATAGGGTTCCATTTGGGTTCATCTTAGAGCACTATCAAGGGAATAGGGTTCCGTTTGGGTTCGTCTTAGAGCACAATCAAGGGAATAGGGTTCCATTTGGGTTCATCTTAGAGCACTATCAAGGGAATAGGGTTCCATTTGGGTTCATCTTAGAGCACAATCAAGGGAATAGGGTTCTGTTTGGGTTCATCTTCAGATCCCCATTAGCTGAGGCCGACATACTTTGTAGCTTACTGTCTGAGCTGTGTTTTTATTAACTGTTTGAACAGGCTGTTTTGAGTCCTCATCCACCTCTTACCTAATCCGTGACTCAGTGCCTGAGACCCCGTACTGTCATCATCGGTCCTGTTTAGGCTGCTGTTGTGTTGGGAGTTTTGGTGGTTTCTGCGGAGGCTTGATGGTGGAAGACTCCAAAGCCCCACTGGACAGAAGACGTATTTCCATTGAAAGGAGTGGGAGACAAAAAAGTCAGTGTTCCAAATTGCACAGTATTCCGTGTGTCACTAGAGGTCCTGGTCAAAGGTCGTACACTCAGCAGGACATAGGGTATCATATATGACAGTCGCCATCTTGGATTCCTTGTGAAATGCAGCCAGCTATTACTAATGATTGATAGTCCCCGCCCATTGTCAGCCCTGACCCCGCCTTCTTCATTATACTGCAGAAAAATGGTTCTCCTTCTCACCCTCTCGGATGTCTTTCCTCTTTTGTCCTCATCCTCTCCTCTCCGTCCTCTCCTCCGCCTTGTGGTGCTCTCTGGTAGTGTAGTTTCCCTGTTTCTGGGAGGGTTGGAGGGGAGAGATGAAAGTAGGGGAGGGAGTGGGAGGCAGGCATATGTTGCTTGGGTGGGGGGTCATAACCAGCCAAGACCTGGGACCCGGCACCAATAGCAACCTACTCTGTATATAGTGCACTACTTTTGCCTGAGGCACCAAGAGCCCTAGTGGACTTCGTAGGGATTGGGGTGCTATTTGGTACTCCCCCTGCCAGTGTTTTCATTTTGACCTCAGAGCTGCAAAACAAGAAGTACAAAATCAAAACTGTAGAATTGATAATGGATTTACTGTTTGTTTATAATGATCAAAATGGAAATGAAAGACAGTCCAGAACCAAGACAGTTTTATAAATTTTTAATGGCAATACATTTTCTCTGTAGCCTCCAGAACTTGTAACAAAATCAGTTTGACAAACTGAAAATGATATCAGGAACAGGCTGTCGTGACCGACGTGACATGTCTGATGTGGGCATGTTGAGAGCCTTCTTCAGATCATGTCATTCTATGTTATTTGAATCCTGCGATCACATACGGCTGTTCCACCTTTCGTTTACCTCTCTTTTGATCTTTTTTGAATTCCTTTTCATTCATTTTCGGGGCTGCTTTGGTAACCTTTCACTGTCAGGTTCTCATTTGCCTTTTTTCTGCAGTGCACTCCCACTCTCCTCTCTCCTCCTACCTCTGTCCTCCTACCTCTCTCCTCCCACCTCTGTCCTCCTCATTGCCCCCTCCATCCTCCAAATCATACATTTATATTCCTCTGCTGTGCAGCCGTGTGTCTTGCCCAGCCAATCCTGCTCCGCCTGTAACCTTGGCGAGGAGGGGGGAGACTTTCCTGCCCCTCACCCTTTACTCCCCGGACGGGGGAGAGGACAGGAGTATTATTATCATGCCTCATGGCTACCCATGCTGCTGCCGTCGGACAGGCCCTCCCTCCCTCTTTAGGAGGAGATGGATTGAACACTTTGGAGAGAGCGGGGGGAGAGAGGGAGGTAAAGAGAGGGAGATGGGGGAGAGAGAAAGCCAGGGAAAGAGAGAAGGTGGGCGAGAAGGGAAGAGAGGAGAACAGAGGATAGGAGGAATTTGTTTCGAAACGGCTTCGTCTGGCGCTTAGCCTTCCCTGCTTTCATTCACATCATCACGACCCAGTACTCTTTCCTTCGTTATCCCGTGTTTATTCATTTTTTAATGAGGAAATAAAGCGGAGGAATGCGCTGGAGAGTGCAGGAGACAGAGACGGCTCTGCACTGCTGAAGGCTGGACTCTCTCCTCCGCTGTCAGAGGATTTGTCTTGACTGACAGTTTTCTCCTCCTCTCTGTCTCTCCTCCTCGCCTGTCGTCCTCTCCGGCTGTCCTCCTGCCATGTCTGCCCCGAAGAGGAGCAAGCGCTCCTCAGAGTCCATCTATGACGTGCTCCATCTGGTGAGCTGCTCTCAGACAGACCTGTGCCTGACTCATGTCTTTGCCTTTTGTCGCTGCTTGTCTGCTTGTGGCTTTGTTGTTGTTTCGTCACACCATACACGTCCGCTATCATTAAGCGGTTGGCCGGACTACTCCGTACGTCGTATAGTGCCAGGAGACTGTCCCTGCACGTTAACTCGGACTAATTGACGGCTACCTACTGCTTTTGTGTGCCATTTCTCCTTCTCCCGGTCCACTGAATCATGTATAGCTGTGATTCACACCCCCGGGCCGTCCCAGATGACACCCGGTCCCCCCTACACTGTACCCCTACATTTGACCAGAGACGTGTGAAGCCTGGTCAGGTGTAGGGCGCCTGTGAAGGGAGCAGGGAGACGTTTAAGCCCCGGCCGTTTCTGAGCTGACAGGCTACATTACAGGAGACTGTGACTCACCTCGGGGCCATCAGCCACCGCTGGTCTCCAGCCCGTCACCGCAGTCCGTCTGCAGGCTGCTCTGGGATGCGCCTCTCACCTGGATAATTGCTGCACCGTGTACTCAGAACTGCTCTGTGAACCCCAGTCGGTGACGGGGAGCTTGGCGAGTTGCCCCCGAGAGGACTGTGAGTTTAGTTTCCCACATGGTTTTTAGACTGGATGTTTCTGTGGTGGTGGTGTTTTTTTTTTTGGCTTGACAAGTTGGCTTCGACATCTGAGCTCTGTCGGCGTAGTGTCCCGATCGCAGATCTGTTGAGGCCATCCTGCCAACTCCTTGTCACGCCTTGTCCAAAGTTGTTGGCATGGCAACACTAACAGGTCTCAGAACAGGCTGGTAGTGTTGGAGGTCTGGGCGCAGACATTCCAGTTCCTCAGTCTCTCTGATTCGGATGGAGGCAAAATACTTGCCTCCTTAGTGCTCCTTTGCACTCTTCCTCCTTCCTTCTTCTACCTCCACCTTCTCCCACCTCCTCCACCTCCTTGTCCCTGTCTATCTCCTCCGCCCCTCCTCAGTCTCCTCCCTCTCATCCTACTTTGTCCTTCTGCTCCTCTTTTCTCTCCTGCTTCAACTGCTCTTCAACATGCTCCGTCACATGATGGAAAACATTCAGGGGGATTCTTTATGCTATTGAAAAAAAATATTATCCTCATTTCCGTGCGTGCGGTATAGAATACCTGAATCTGACTTCACCCAGTCCAGTTGATCCTTGTTTATTACAATGTTATGGCTCAAGCAACGCTTACCTGCTGAGTTAGAACCAGGCGGAGAATAAAGTTGTAGGAGAAATAACACAGCTTCATAAACCGAAAAATGGGTTGCATTTGAACTCCCAGGAGTATAAAATCCTTATCTACTAGTGAGATAGAAGAAAAGGATTTGTGACTAGTGAAAATGGTATTGTGGTCTGGTATTGTGACTTTACCGTTAATTTCAGAGTTTGGAGGCACTGAGACTTTTTAAATGAAGCAGATGTTGCAGTGAATGCAAATGTGGCTTTGCAGTTTACTGGACGGCCACTGTAAATAGAGTCGATCAGTAGATTATTACATGGATTATATCCTGGATTACTTAATCTCCATCCACAGACTCTCACATATACTTCAGTCTCAATCTGCTGTCATTTAAAATAATTTGGGTAACACAGGTTTGGGTGAAAACAGAATCTGCAACTAGTCTCTAACCAATTTCAGTATTGAATCCAAAGGCGTACTTTGACATGCCTTGGGTTGTTCCCGCACCAGCCAGGTCAGAAGGAGAGGATCAGGTGATTGAGATCAGTGGGTCAGATGAGTTGCACAGTGTTGATTTACATGAAAGGGATCGCTTGCTCTCCCTCACTGTTGTTTGCTCTGCATTAGACCAATGTTTATTTACATGAAAGGGATCACATGCTCTCCCTCACTGTCATTGGTTCTGCATTAGACCAGTGTCCTGTTCAGGAGATGTCAAAGGCATCTTATACTATGGGTTATTTTAGTGTTGTGAATGTGTTTATATTCTGTATGTTTAAGAATATATATTGTTAGAAACTAGCTTTTCCGTTACCTGCTACTCTGTCAGTAGCAAGTCTTGGTGTTGGACCAAGGGCTTAATGCTCTGATTGCATATCGATTGCTTGCCTATGGGAGAGGGCTACCATAATGAGACACTAAGGACTTCGTCACGACTTTTACACTGTTGATGAAACACTTTGGGTTGTTATAATGAACGACCAGGTCTCTATGTATTCTTGAATTTTAAGAAGTTATTTGTATTAGCCTAGGTGGCGCGAAAGAGCAAGCAATTTAGCCAGTCCCTGCCATCATGGCGAAACCACAGGGCTAGAAAAAGAGAGATTGGTAAACAATACATCCGTTTCAAACAAGCTATCAAATTACAGAGGACTGAGGAAAGCTCTTAACTGGAAAGCTTGGCAGTTTGCAACTCAACTATGGTAACGAAAGCTAACGTACGATGCACCTACATTGGACCGGAAGAAGATTTTTGAAGTGACTTGACTACTTTCGAGCTTTGAACTGGAGGAAAATTAACCAAAGAATTAGAAAATGGTTTAACTCCTATTTGGGATTGGTACTTTGATGTTTGGATTATGCTTTTGTTTTGGCTCCTGTAGCTAACTGGCAAGTCAGCATAGGTAACAATGTCAGACAAGGGGTTGTTTGAGTCACCTTTTAATAACCATCATATGTCTGATGTCTCCAAATGCAGACAGTGACAAATTAAAGGAAAAACCTGAAACTGACATTATTGAGTTTCTTCCAGGATGACCGTGTCCCCATCCACAATGCATATGGGGTCACTGAATGGTTAGACGAGTAAGAAAATGTTGTGAAGAATATGCTGTGGCCTTCCTAGTCGCCAGGTCTCAAACCCAGTTGAACACCTATGGGAGATTGTGGACCGATGTGTTAGACAGCCCTCTCCACCACCACCACCATCAAAACATAAAATGAGGGAATATGTTTAGGAAGAACGGTGTTCCATCCATCCAGTTAGTTCCAGAGGCTCAGAGAATCCATGCCAAGGGGCATTGAAGCTTAACACCTTACTGAGACACTATGTTGGTTTTTCCTTTTATTTGTCACAACTTAATTTATACCTTTTGTGATGGAGAATCCCAAGCTGGCTAGTTATTGCTGTACTAGCTATCGATCTATAGTTATTTTCTGTGAAGCTTACACATTGTTGTTTTTTTCTGTACATTCTAGTGTTCTGCTGTGTTGTAGCATCATGTGCCATTGTTAACATGTCAGTCATTATGTTGTGAGCTAAACCCATGTTCCCTACAACTTTTACATTATTCATTTAGAAGAAGCTCTTATACAGAATAACTTACAGTAATGAGTTCATACATTTTTTTTCAATTAAGCATTTCAAAGATAAGTCCCCCGTTGGAGGCAGCAAGGCTGTGAAAACATTGCTATCTATTAAATGAAATCACAGCCGCGGAGTGTGAAGCTTTTCTTTTCTAAGTGTCCTTCTCCGCCAGCCAGCACTTATCTCCAAATGAGGCATTTCATCCACATCTGAGCAGAGACCGCCGGCCCTGGCGAAGGCAGTAGGTGGAAGCAGGGAAGTGCTGATGGAAGAGGTCTTTATCTCTCAAGTAGCTCTTCAATAGATGGCAGAGAGTCTCACTCGGGGTTGGTCTTCAGGGATCTGCTACTCTGTCTGTGTCCCATTTAGTGCACTACTTTGGTCCTGTTTCTCGTCCTGTCACACTGATTCACACCTGAGACACCAGATGAGGGCAGGTAACTCCAGAAGGTGTCGCTGCCCTCCAGGCCTGGAGTTGCCTGCCCCTGTGGATCCTGGTCAGAAGTTAAAGACTGTGCCAACCGTTGATGACGAGGGCACATAACATTCTCCTGCTACACTGACAGGACAGACAAGTGGATCCCTACAGCCTGGATCCCTGGAACCCTGTTGTCCTATTTGGTGCCCAACTTTTGACCGGGGCCCTTTTCACCCGGGCCCATTGGGAGTTTTGCTACTGGTCACTTTCAGTTTCAAGTTCTTATCGGCATGTGAATTTATTGGCATGTGAATTTATTGGCATGTGAATTTATCAGCAAGTGAATTTAATTAGACTTGTGCATCTCCAGGTATTTTGGACAATGATATAATTCTGAATCAATCGCATTAGTGCCATTTTTATAAAATCAATATTTATTCCTGCGGCAACACAATGCCATTATTATTTTTTTATTTAGTGCCAGTGTCTTTAGGCCCAAAAAAAAAAAAAGACACCAACCTACACACATCAACAGTGCTGGTCTCCTAGGCAACGTGCTATATCTATTTGGACAAAACCTCTTATTTTTGTTTTTGATTCCCTGAATGTAGTGAGATTACCTCGCTTAGCCACCAGTAGGAGGACAACAGGGGAATGAGAGATGGGCAAAGGGTGGAAGAGAGCGGCCGTTATGGTAGGCTGAAAATAGACAGAATGAGTGCAAAGGAGTTTTTTTTACACTCCCTCTCCTCGCGCCGTCCTCACTGTTCTCCTGTCTTCTCTGCGTTGTCGCTAATTGCCAGACGGCTCGTGGTTAAAGGAACTGACAGAAAGTGACATCCATCTGTACCGTTCCTTCCTTCTGCTTGGCTCGGAGAGACTGATCACGGGGGGTAGAGAGCAAGAGGAGGAGGTGAGGGAAAGAGAGTGAAATAGGAGAGAGAGAGAGAGAGAGAGAGAGTACCAAAGAGAGGAGGAGGAGGAGGTCGGCCGATGAGAACAGATTCTTCAGTCGTGTTTATTTAGTTCTGCTGGTCTTCATCATCTTTCCCTGCGTTGACTGAGGTGTAAGTCGTCTCACTGAACGGTCTGTTCTCCCTTCCTCCCTCTCTGTGTGTCTGGTCTCGATGTTTCGCGTCTCTCTCTCTCTAACGTTCTCCCCTTCTCTCTCTGCTCTTCATCCATCTCTTTCCTTAGAGCACGGAGCAAGTCGCAGCTTTCTGCCGCAGTCTCCATGACATGAATCCTTCGGAGGGCGCCGCGACGTCTTCATCCCCCAGTCCGGACTCTCCCTTCCCTCCCGCCCTGGGCGCCGCCACACGACAGCTCTCAGACGCCGACAAGCTACGCAAAGTCATTTGTGAGCTGGTGGAGACAGAGCGCACCTATGTCAAAGTTAGTACCCGGGGGTTGGGGGGGGTGGGGGTAGTGTGTTGGGGGGCGGGTTAGTGTGATTTGTGTGTACACCCTGGTGGACTTTGTGGCACACATCTGTGCTCTTGGCACACACAATGAAATACTGCCTAATTACATTATTCAAGACAAACGCGGCCGGACCGGAGTTATAACTGAGTTATAGAATGCGTCAAAGCAAGACAAATTAGCAGTATTATAACGGAGTCACGCTGATGCTCTAAGATGTCAAAGCTAATAAATATTAGGGACTAGGCAAATTGGATCCTGGATGCTGATTGGTTGACATGTTTAAGAAATCACCAACTGGGATGTTTGAATCCTGAATGCTGTTTGGCTGGAAGTCTTGATGTATGTAAGCCGTAAGGCTATGTCGATCTATTGGCCATGTACCACAAACTTCCAAGATGCCTTAATTCTGTCATAAACTGGTTACCAACACAATTACAACAGTGAAAGTTTTTTTATTGTCATTGCCAAAGGTAGCGTGGCAGGAGGAGCATCTGACTAGTAATAAAAAGGTTACCTCTGTAAGGCATTTAACTGCTGTCAGGTTGTTGCTGTAAATGTGTTAGACAAGTTACCTGGTAAATTGTGAAAATAGAATATTTTGAAATATAAATCTATGTAATATATGTGTATATGTGTGTGTATTTAAGTCTGTGACCAACATTCTAACCAAGTGTTGTTCACTTTTGTGTTGTAGGATCTTAACTGTCTCATTGGGAGGTTCTTAACCCCACTGCAGAAGGAGACCTGCCTCACTCAGGATGAGGTATGACAGTCTGTGGGAAGGGGAGGGGTAATGTAGCTGTGGGAAGGGGAGGGGTAATGTAGCTGTGGGAAGGGGAGGGGTAATGTGGCAACCTTTTAAATATCTCTGTATTAGCAGGTTTCTTTGAGTGGCTGTTGCATAACCATGTACAGGATGTGTTATGTGGGAGGATGTGTGAGAGAACGAGCGAGAGGAAAAGAGAGAGGGGTGAGAGAGAGCTGGAGTAAAAGAAGGAAGCAAGGAAAGAGAGTAGAGGTTCAATTAGAGGGAGAGAGAGAGGTTCAATGAGAAGGTTCAACGAGAGAGGATAATGAAATGGCTCTGAGGCTGAGATCGGTGCAATGTTGATAGAACACAGATGTGTCTATTGCTATAATAAAATGTCCTTCCCTCAACACCATCGCTGGCCTAGACCCACATAACACACAATCTATTCCCCATGTGCCCTGTTAAAAAGTAGTGTGCTACATAGGGGATATGGTGCCATTTGGGAGGCGACTCCCTCACTGTAATAGAGCACTTGAGTGGTAATGATATTTTGAGAAGTATCACATTTCCCTCCCTCCTTTGGCGCTGCTCCAGCTGGACATTCTGATCGGGAACCTGCCTGAGATGGTGGAGTTCCAGGTGGAGTTCCTCAAGACCCTAGAAGATGGTACCAGATTGGTTCCAGATCTGGAGAAGCTAGAGCGAGTGGACCAGTTCAAGGTACAAATTAAAAGCCTGCCTGGAACCAAATAACAGCCTGCCTGGAGCGACAAAATAACAGGTTGCCTGGAACGAGGACGGGAATCTGTCAACTGAATGTCAGGGCAACATCTGGCATTTTAACGGTCAGCCTTTTCCCATTCACGTTGTGTAACCCAGCCCCTCTTGCCTTCCTCTCGTCCTTGTCTCAGAAAATCCTCTTCTCACTGGGCGGCTCATTCCTCTACTACGCGGACCGGTTTAAGATCTACAGTGCGTTCTGCGCCAGTCACACTAAAGTGCCCAAGGTGCTGGTGAAGGGTGAGTTAAAGAGAAACAGCCTGAGTGTGTTTGTCCAAGGTAGAGCATTCCTCCCTGTCCCGTCTGTGGGTGTTTCATACCTCCTGCCTGCAGTGCAGAGGGGATCCATGTCACAAAGGACACCCTGTTCCCTTCATAGTGCGCTCCATTCCATTGGAGCCATGTGGGGTTAGGGCCAGGTGTTTCAGTACATTTGCCAGGCTGTAACACAACCACAATGCCTTACATCCCATTATGGCACTGGTCAAAAGTAGTGAGAAAATTGGGGACTAATGGTAGCAGGTATCTTGGGAAAGTGTTCTTAACTTGGGGGGCCCTCAGGGTGGGGCCCAGATGGGTCCCAGAGGGACCTATGCATGGCTGAAGGACGATGTCCTGGGTTGGTAAATTTCAGCCCTGTAAATCAAGGGTTTGATAATTACCAATTGATTGTTAGGATTACTTAATAAGCAGAATTGTTCAGCTCCCTCCTTGCTGTGAAAAGTGCTGCTGTGAAAACCTCTCCTCGTTGCTTCAAAGAATGAAAGTTCCCCTTCTTGGATCAATTCCGCTGAAAGTATTTTCGATCTTTTTTCCTGCTTCCAGCAAAGACAGATGCAGATTTCAAGGCATTTCTGGATGAGAGGAACCCTAGACAGCAGCACTCCTCCACGCTGGAGTCCTACCTGATCAAACCCATCCAGAGGGTCCTGAAGTACCCCCTACTGCTGAGGGAGCTCTACTCTCTCACCGACCCTGACAGTGAAGAACATTATCATCTGGACGGTAAGGTGGAAGAGAGGTGTGTGTGTGTGCGCACGCGTGCGCGTGTGTTCATGGGGGGGGGGGGTCAACACCCCCCTTGTCGTATTCTCATTTTACTGCCTTCAAATTAAATCTACATAACTGCAACTACTTCCATCAACCCAGTGGGTGTTTACTCTGCAGGCTCTCCCATCATGTGTGCTACAGAAACACGGCTAAACAAAGTTCTCACGCTAGAACTTTAATTATTGGGTAGCTTTAACCCCAACAAAATGAAAATCTGATTCTTCCCAGTATGAATTGCGTCCTGATGGGCTTCAAGTATTATTAAACCTAAAACCTACTCATCCCTCAGCTTAAGTTCATATCATTTCTGCCCCGCTGATCACCCTTAGAAAATAACACTTTCCTGTCACCCCACGTCTTTAAAACATAGGAACCAAGCTGCTATCTTATCAGTGAACCTGATGAATTCCCAAGCATATCTTATATCTTGCGATATATGGTGTAATTTGATGGTTGTTTCCTTTGGTGGTAATTTGTTTTCATACTGTTTACGTTTTTTATGTTGTGTGTGTTTGTGTTGTATTGCCTAGTCCTCGTCCAGTTTGGCTTCTCATTGAAAAGGAGAGTCAAATAAATAAAAAAAAAAATAAAATCACTGTAGGCTTAGAACATCTAATTTGAATTTCTATATATTCTTTTGAAAGTGGTTTTGAGAGTGAAAACCATAAAACCTCCTGGTAAAATGGAAACCTGTAATAAACAGATTCAAGACATGGATTCAGGGAAGTGAAAAAGATTTGATAGGGCCTTAATTTACACTTTAGGTTCTTCTGATGCTGCCAATATACTGAGTGTGATTTTCTCTTCCCAATCCTGTCCAGTTGCCATGAAGGCCATGAACAAGGTGGCCAGCCACATCAACGAGATGCAGAAGATCCACGAGGAGTTTGGAGCCGTGTTTGACCAGCTAATAGCCGAACAGAGCGGAGACAAGAAAGAGGTATGTGGTTGACATGTTGTATTTTACGGCCTTTACATGTGTTGATGTGATGGTGAATTAACCTTGTCTTTCCAATGTGGTATTAGAGAATCGCAGTTACTGGGTGTCATGTTCAAATATAGTGTTATTCTTTATACAGTATCTTTGACAAGGGAAATAGGCTATGTTTTAAACTTTTTCAGAGTGTGTTATAGGGAATTGGGTGTATTATAAGACTTTCCCAGAGTATGTTTTAGGGAATAAGGGTTTTTCAGGGTGTGGTAAGGTATGGCAATGTTGTTATAATAATGTGCCATGGCCTTGGTGTAACTAGCATGTTAGAACAGTGGTGTAAACACTGGGTGTGTTGTGCTGCTGGTGTAACATCGGTGAACGCTGTATTTTTCCAGGTTGCTGATCTGTCGATGGGTGACTTGCTGCTGCACACCAGCGTAGCTTGGATTAACCCGCCGTCCTCCCTGGGAAAGTGGAAGAAAGACCCACAGTTGGCTGCTTTCGGTATGTCAGGAGCAGGACGTGGTATGGAGCCCGAATGGCTCTCCCATTCTCATTTAAAGCACTTCATTTGAGCCCAGCCCATTTGGGAACTCGATTAACATAATGTACTATGGTAAGGCTTAGGGCTTACATTACGAGAGAGAGTAAAAACCCTAGATATGCTTATCTTAGTTGGTGTAATTATTTCCATAGCGTTAAAATTTACCCTGGGTGTTCAAGACATACCATGCAGAATTGTGGTCGTCAATAGAAGGGAAAATTGGCCGACGTGTGCGTGCCTCAGTGAAACCTTGATCGAAAATGTCTCGAGCTATCGATATACGCCAGTTTACACAACAAAAATAAGTCTCTTGTCTTCTTCGATACGTCTCGGGCAATGTAGCGTAATGAAAACAAGCCCTTGTGTATTGGAAAAGCATAACGCGCATAGTGAGGTTGTTTCTTGTCGTCGCTGTGCGTGGCCTTTTCACTAACTCTCTTGTAATTTTCTTCTTGCTCCAGTCTTCAAAACAGCTGTGGTGTTTGTGTGTAAGGAAGGCTCCAAGCAGAAGAAAAAAATTGTGAGTTTCAACATCTGTTTCTGTTCCTTTGTGGCTTCTGCATGGGCAGCACCAATGAGGCCTGTTAATGTCCTCCTTCACAAGTATAATTAATTGTCTGATCAGTGGTGCTACCCATGCAGTGTGTATAGGTCTGCTATTGCGGTGTGTATAGGTGTGTTATTGCAGTGTGTATAGGTCAGTTTTTGCAGTGTGTATAAGTCAGTTTTTGCAGTGTGTATAGGTCAGTTTTTGCAGTGTGTATAGGTCAGTTTTTGCAGTGTGTATAGGTCAGTTTTTGCAGTGTGTATAGGTGTGTTATTGCAGTGTGTATAGGTGTGTTATTGCAGTGTGTATAGGTGTGTTATTGCAGTGTGTATAGGTGTGTTATTGCAGTGTGTATAGGTCAGTTATTGCAGTGTGTATAGGTCAGTTATTGCAGTGTGTATAGGTGTGTTATTGCAGTGTGTATAGGTGTGTTATTGCAGTGTGTATAGGTGTGTTATTACAGTGTGTATAGGTGTGTTATTACAGTGTGTATAGGTGTGTTATTGCAGTGTGCATTGGTCCATTATTGCAATGCTGTTCAGTATGTATCTGTCTCATGCAAACCCAGTCTGTCAAAATTTGTATGACGTGTTTCTTAACTCTGTGTGTCTCTCAGGTTGGCTCCCATCGGGTGTCGTCAGGTTCCTTCGAAGACAAGGACCCATTCCGCTTCCGTCACATGATCTCCACAGATACACTCCAAGTCCGAGCCCATAATAACCAAGGTACAGTTCCTTCACCGATAGTCCGGAGATACACGTTCCACTTGCATTATATTTGTTGTTCGGCAAGATGCTTCAGCGACTTACATTTTTAAGCAATTTTTTAGGTCCTACTCAGAGTTTAAAAATAAATTCTCTGAGAAAAAGAAAAATATATGGATAAATTAGCTGCAGTGTTCTGTTTGCAAGGTCACAACCCTGCGTGTGTGCATGTGCATGCTCCCCACAGATGGAGAGGGTTCTGCTGTGTGTGAGATAGTCCATGTGAAGTCTGAGTCTGAAGGGCGGCCGGAGAGGATATTCCACCTGTGCTGCAGGTGAGTCTCGGCGACTCCTGCTGACTTCCTGTCAGGTTTGACAGTTGGATTAGCACATCAGCCTGAATGGAATAAGCTCGCCATTCTGTGTGTCATCCTCTGGCTTTGTTTTTATTGTCCGTTGCTGCTGATGAAATGTTCCTCACCCTGTCTTCTGGTGACGTTTAATTAATCTGAAGTAATTACATTCGACCAACCCGTCATGTCTCGTCCAGTTCCGTGGACAGTAAAAAAGACTTCCTGAAGACGGTCCATTCCATCCTGAGAGACAAGCAGCGTCGTCAGCTGATGAAGACCGAGTCTCTTCCTCCCAACCAGCAGTACGTCCCCTTTGGAGGCAAACGCCTCTGTGCCCTGAAAGGTGCCAGGCCAGCCATGAACAGAGCAGGTGGGTGCCGGCGTTGGCGTGAGGGAGTGTGTCGGGGATTAGATGTCATCCATCCGTGCTCAATGGCACCCCTATTTGGGGTACTAGATGTGACTTGACCATTCGTGGGAGTAGAAAGTAGAGCGTTATAAAGTAGAGCATTCCCAGAAAAACTGTCACAGCTATTGTGAAATATCTCGGCTAAGAAAAGATGAATTATTAAATTCAACACGTCCGAAACCTTGAAGTCTGTGTTCCTTCCCTCCTGTGTAGTGTCGGACCCGGCGAGAACCCTGGGTCGAAGAAAGCTGGTGCGGAACCGTTTCACAATTGACACTGACATTGTCTTCGACAACGAGCCGGACCAGCAATCTCCTCTGTCCCCGCTGTCGCCCGCTGATCCCAAGGGGCAGGCGGACAGACGGGGACCGGGGGAACTGCAGGGACAGGCGGAGGTTCAGGCGGGAGACACAGACCGCTGGGTGGAGGAGCAGTTTGACCTGGAGCGCTACGAGGGGGAGCAGGAGGCTCGGCCGGCTGAAGGGCGAGGAGACGCCGTGAAAGAGACCGACATCCTGAGTGACGACGACGAGTTCTGCCAATCGGTCAGAAGACCCTCCCCTGAAGCCCCGCCCACCACAGGCCTGGAGGCCCCGGTAAAGGCCCTGTCCCTGGGGGAGGAGGGCCCGAGGGGGAGCCCTGAACATCCCCAACCCCATGGAGCCACCAACCCAGGGATGAGGCTCTCCGCCCTGGGTAAATCATGTACCCTGGCTGTGGTGAGCGTGGATGACCAGGGGGCACCAGAGGGGGGGGAGGACATCTGGGTACGCAGGGAGGACTGTCCTGTGGTCTCAGACGCTCAGACGCAACATAGCTAGAGAGAGAGAGAGAAGGAGGGAGGGAGGGATGGAGAACCAGACCAGCAGAAAGCTACAGACGGTGTGCCTCGGCCTTGGACAGAGCTTCACGTACTTTGCGTTCCAAGTGGCGCCCTTCTCATTGAGTGCATTTCCTTCAACATAGGTGCCCACAGGGCTCTGGTTGAAAGTAGGGCACGATGTAGCAGGGTGTCATTTGGGACCAATGGGCTTCGGGGGAGGGTCAGTGGACTCTCATTCAGCCAATCAGAAACAGTCCCCCAGTAATGCATGTGCGCACACATATTCACGGGCTACTTCAAGACGTCTCCTACTTTGCTGGTCCGGGTGAATGCCCTGTCTGGTGTAACAGCGTGCTAAGCTGATGCCTCGCCTTGGGGAGGAGTACTGGAATACGGAGAGAGGAGGAGTTTTGTCCCGTCAGCCAATCATCATTGAGGGGTCCTGTCAACCACTGGAAGTTGTGCGAAAGCCGTTCAAGCTGTGAGAGACTGACTGACTGACTGACTGATGGACTGACAGATGGTACAATCATGGAGCCTAATCAATACTGTGGTTTGCACAATTGGGCAAATTCCCAGGGCACTATAAGTTCCTGCCTATTTTTGCCAAATTTGGATATTTGTTAAGTCAAGACATGAAACCTTGTCTGAGAGACTGAGTTGTATCATAACGAAGGGCTGTATATTATTTTAATGTCCTTTAAGAGATGAAATAATAAATAATGGCCCAGGACATACAGTCTAGTCGAGTCTTGCAAAGTTTACTGTACTTGTAGGTTGTCACATTCATATTCTAGCTACACAGATACTATTTGGAGCAGTTTACCTTCTTGGTTGTGTATATAATTTGTACCACATTTGTTGCAAACCGAAAAACTGGGGTGTATTAATTTGTTGGATTTCATCAGACAGGTTTAGTGTGTTGCAAAACATTTTGGAATTAAATGACAAATAACCTACCTTAATGTGACCAATAGAAACAGTTGTTAGTACAACCAGACAAAAGTTTTTACAACAAAATCTGACTACTGATTACAACCCCAAGCTAGCTTTTAAGTAAGACTATTTAGTTTGATAATGTTTTAAAATCCCAATCTTTACAGACGATAAGGTGTTTCAACTGTGTTTTAACTTAACAATATCCTGTTTTACTTGAATTGTGCTATATTTTTTCATTTTTAATGTCTTTCAGCTCTTTTAATTTTTACTTGTCATTTTGTCAACCATGGACATATACTGCTCCTCATTCCATCTTTTCTGATAATATATATACACACACACACACACACAGTAACGTCAAAGCCATGTATTTTCTAAATATATATGGCTGTCTGTTACTATAATTATTAACACTTTGTGCACATTCTTTGTTGTGGAAATCTTGTCACATACATTCATACATTGTTTTTTTTTCTGTTTAGAAATGTTGTTCACTGTTGTTTACCACCAATAATGCATTTTGAAAGCCATGTTTTTATTTATTTTAGTGAATTGGTGTTGATGATTTTTGCCACCAGACCCAAAAACTTTATTCCAAACTTGCTGGATGCAATCAAGATGGAGATGTCTAAACTAGTGGAAAGAAATGTTTAAGAAGAAATCCTATAATAATACTCGTGAAACTGCCCATTGTGCTAAGACTGTCATTTTTATGACTATCTATGTAAATAGAACAATGTATTGATATATCAAATAAATTGGTTTCCTACTTAGCATTTTCCTTCTTTCACACCAACCTCAGACTCTAGAGGACCCAGTGATCTCTGTGTAACTGATGTAGGGAACAGTATCGGTGCTAGACACTGAGACCATGTACATTTCTGGAAGTGCTTGGTAAAATTTCTAAGTGAAAGGGAAATTATAAGGACTTAATTTCTCTAGGTGATCTAATTAGAGCAAATAAGTTAAACATTTTTTAACTGAAGACCCCTGAGCAGCAGCTGGGGTTGAGGGCAGTCACCTGGGGAGGTGGGGTGTCCTGGGTTTGGGTTAGAATAGGTCTGGTCTCCAGGGCTTCTGGGACAAAACGGCCAGCCGGTCTTGGTAATAACCAAACTGAGGCTGCGTGACGGTCCGGTTCACAGCTGGGCCGTGAAAACGCGTCAGCTGTCTGAAGAGGAAAGAGGGCGAGCAGAGGGACACAAGCGAGGCGGAAGGGAGGCCTAGTGCACTGAAGACATTTTGCCTGGTCAGTGAAAATAAGGTAGGGTTTTCCCAGTCTGCTGTCTAACAGCTAAGATCGGGGCTATGTTTAGCAGTCACCTAAAACTTTCAACCGCACGTCTGGTCTGTCCAGTTCTCCCCAACGTTGTCTTTTGGAGCGTCCCCCCTCTCTCTGGGCCCTCTTTCTCTCTACCTTGGTCTTTGTCAATATCTGTCTCTCAATTTTCAATTTAAAGTGCTTGGGAATAGGGATTTTGTTTCATAGCATTACCTGGAAAAGTGGAAAATAACTTAGCTATAAAAACACAATTTAAAAAACATTTTTAAATAAACGTTAATCTAGACTGATTAAGTAAACATTTCACAAAAAGGTTAATGGATTATGGATTTTTTATTGGTATTAGGCTAATTTGTAGTAAATTTGCTAATATTACAAGCGAGAATGACATACTAGATAAAGATTTGAACATGGGTTGGGTTCACAATATTGTTTTTTCCTCATGACAACGGGTCAGATCTTGCTGCTATTCACATTGTGGTATTATGCTACAGATAAGGAACTTCATCAGTGTTTGATTTCAAATTCTTTATGAGTTGTTAACTGAGGTAAATATGTGACTAATGTGGTCTTGCACAAACCCTCTCTGTGTTTGTGTGTCTGTCTCTCTCTCTCTGGGCCTTTCTCTGTCTCTCTCTCTCTGGGCCTTCCTCTGTCTCTCTCTCTCTGAGCCTTTCTCTGTCTCTCTCGGTTATCTCATCCAGACGTACCTTATCACGCCTCCATCTGCTCTCTTGCCTCTGCTCTCCAGCCCCCCTCCCCCCCAAACTCTCTCAGGCACTGTAGGACTCCATCAGCAGGTAAGAGTCAGGCCTTTCTGATGTGTCTACACAGTGCCTTCAGAAGCCAATGACACTCAGACTCTGTCCAGAATGGCACTGTCTGTTTTGTATTGCCCTACATTTCAACCAGACTCCTTGAGCTGCCACTCCATATGTCAGCCTGAAGACCTTTCTTCAATCTCCTTCATTATACATTCCTCTGCAGCTCGGTCTGGCGCACATATACACAAACGGCCTGTCGCTGTCTGACCTCTGAATACCCCTGTGACAAAGGCCCTCTTGGTTCCAGAGATCAGGGGAAGAGGCCTTTCCAGACTCCATCATACTTCTGATCTGCAGTGTTGGGTGGTTGACAGGCTGGGTGGGTGGTTGTAAGTGACTCACAACCTGGCCATGGATACCTCAAAGACCTCCAGCACAGCCACCCCCTGCCAAGATAAGAGCTGGTCCTAAATGGATGTAAGTTCCTGATGTATAGTGTGCTGGGGACTCTGGGTCCATTTATTGTACACATTAGGAAAAGGCTCTACAGTAATCATATTAAACATCCTTTTTGTGACAGATGGGAGAGTTTGAAGACAAACAGGGTTGGGTGGAAGGGAACATTGTATTTACACCGTGTAAACGATTGTTAATGGAAATGTAGCAGTTGTATTTACATTTGTCGGCATTGCAGCGTTTAAAAGCATTTTAATTCAGGTTGATCCACCATATGCAGCATTTACCGGCGAGTTGGATCTCCAAATTTGCAAGACTGGCCTCCCCAAAAGCACATACTACAATTCACAAACAGCAGAGGGCAGTGTCTGTCCACAGTCTGATGACGCTGAGGGCTGTCTCTACAGAAGCCGTCTTCTACATAAGATAGAAAGTATATGCCTACAGACTAAAACCTGATCCGAAGTACCTAACTTACATTAGCTCTGATATATTTCAGATTTATTGTAAATCCAATCATTTTTTTTGCAGCTACACTGCTGCTTCTGATGCACACCATGGCCTTGGCATGGAGTTTAAATCTGTCCCAATGCTGTTTCTGACAAAAACCTATATTTAAAAATAAATATAAAGAAAGGTCACATTATAGAACATGCTTTTATTCAAATACACTGGTTTAGATCATCTGACTGCGTTCTACAAGATACCATTTGGTTGTCAAATGAAAATCACATTGTTAAAAAGCAAGAGTAAAGCGGTGAGTTTAATTCAATCACCTTCTGGGAATCAAATTATTTCTACTTCTAGAAGGTGCCAATAATATTGTTTGGGCCATTTTAGGATTTCTTTGTGGAATAAGCTAAGATTTATTAAATTATAAAATGTTGTTTATTTTATTCAACTGCAAATCAAAGAAATAACTATGTGGATGCCAAAAGATCAGCAAGTGCGTAATGAAAAAATAGCAGCGTTGGATCAATACTCTGTATTGGTAGATGCTCAAAGTTTAATGGCATTGGTATCGACAATGAAAAAGTGCTATTGGTGCATCCCAGACAGCAATACAGTTTTCAAAAATTGCTAAACACTTTTTTTCGCGTTTATATTGTTAAGTCAGAAACACACACATACAGAGAATGAGAATGACATGACATTTTGTAAAAAAATAAAAAATTTAACTCACTGTGGCTTGTGATGCTGGGATTAACCCAGTAAGGTAATTTACTATTTATATTCTTCAAGGATCAGAAACACAGACAGAATTATGCATAATATAAAAGTGGCCCACTCAATTTAACCACAAAACCCTGACAATCAATGTAATTAATCTACACACTCCAAACCGGTTTGAACCAGATCAATCTACATCCACTGACTGACCGGACCTGGCAACCGTACTTAGTTATGATGTGAAATATCTTAGAATATTTAAACTATTTAGACTTTAATCTTTAATTTGAAAGATGCAAAAAGTATTGATGAAAAAGTAGAAAAAGACAAGAAAAACATTCTAGAATAGAAAAGAAAAACGTACTGGACCGTGTTAAATTTTCATGAAGAAACAATGTGAAAAATGTGAGTCTAGGTATAGCTTAGTAGTGGGCCATGTCCAGGGACTATTTGAGTTTACTAAACATCTTAAGTTCTGCGTAAAAGCAAAGCTTCAAAGTTACAGCTGTGGCCTTTCTGTTTTCTTTTAAATATCGGACCTCCCCTGGTCACGGTTGGTTGCTGTGTTAACAGTTGTCAGCCTTTGTAGGACAGACATGTTTACTTCTGAAGGCCCTGTGACACCAGTTTCAGACTGACCCAACTGGTCATGCTGGTTTTTAGTTTCTGTTCCTAGTTTCTCCACTCATCCTCTCCCTGCCTCCTCCCCCCTCATCCCTCTGCGTCCTCCTCATTACGTGTATGTCCAAAATGGCACCCTACATTGCATTGCTTTTTATAGGTCCTGGTTTAAAAGTAGTGCACTGTAAATGAAATGGGTTGCCATTCATGACAGATTGAATGACTGTCGTTAACTCTACTGCAGATCAGAGAACACCAGGGTGTTACCCTTCCTGGAATATCTTCACATTCAAACAAGAGGAGTGGCATTTATTCTGTCCAAATGTCCCCATAACATATAACTCCAAACACTTTTTATACACCAGAGTTAATATTTTGGTGAAAGTTCCTTTGACAGCCATTATGCAGCCATAAAATCAGTTTTTAATGTCTTTGGTGTGGATTTCGTAATTTTTTTTGGTGTTCTGTACTTGAACTTTCAATAAGAAAAATAATTGTATTGTACATTTGTATTGTACATGTCCAGAGCTGTGTTATGTTTATTAAAAAAAATGAACTGTACAACTCTAAATCAATGAGCTAAGTTAGGGATTCAAATCGATATCGAATTCAATGATGAATTTGGATTTAACAATAGATGATTAACAGTGAAATATACTAACATTTAAACACTCACTACAGTAAGTCGCCACTGTAAACGTAAGACAGAGTGTTTGCTTTGTCAACAGTGAAGGGGAAAAGAGTCCTGTTGGCTACGGACCTGAGACACTTGGCAGGAGGCAGCAGTGGCCTCAAAGCTGAAACTGGTCCCTTTCTCACGTGTCCTCTTGCACACCTGTCAACCCTTCAGTGTCCGTTCACACGTTAAGAGACACCCCCGACGCCTGTGAGAAAACAATTACCTCTCACCAGCGTAAACAGATTCATGTTATTGAGCTAGACATGTTAGTAGAGTGATTGGGCCCACCTGAGCGGTGTCACTAGAAACCAGGAACATCCTGTTTCCATGGATGTTACAGTATCTTCAGCCTGGCTTCCTATTGCCCTGGAAACTGTTGTGGTGAGCCTGTTTAGGCGTTTCATATACAGCTTGTGGGTAGTTCAATACAGACCTATTTAGCGTTTAATCATGGAGAAGCCTGACTATACCCTGAGCTTTGACCCTTACTTATGTAAAGAGAAAAAAACACAAGGGTACTTTACTGTGCAGGTGTTTTAATCTTGCAGTTACGATAACTACACTTATAAAGTTTTGGTCTGTTAGTTTCTTTGGGTTATCACTCTTGATACATTCACAAAATCCTGTAACTACTTCCTTCATGTCTCACAACATTAAGTTATTCTGTTCCACCTGTTCCCATTTGCTTTCAAATCCCTTGTTTTGTGTCATCGTTTTACATACTTTCGAGTTTCCGGTGTCCTTCATTCATCTGATGTCATGAAGCAGATGAACCAGTAGGGTTGCATTGCATTGTTAGCATAATTTACAAAGAGTATAACCTCGTCACCTGGCATCTCTTCTCTCATTTTGCTCAGTTCAGCCGTGAGAGAGAAGAGCTCTGACAAACGCCAGTCCTCGGTTGATTCCGTGACCGTCAGCCGGCCAGCATGGAACAATCCTACATGGGCACTGGTACTGCCTACAGTGTCTATGGGAAGCAGCCTCAATCCTACGTGGGCACAGCCTACGACGAGAAAGCGGCCCAGTCGTACATGGACTCTGTGTACGAAGAGAAGAAGAAAGCAGAGAAGAAGGCCCGCTCAGAGGCCATCTGCTGTGAGATCATCGCCCTGGTGTTCGGATTCGTCGGGCTGATCGGCGTCTCCGCCGTTTGCGGCCTGCCTATGTGGAAGGTGACGGCGTTCATCCAGGAGAACATCATCGTCATGGAGACGCGCTGGGAGGGCCTGTGGATGAATTGCTTTCGGCAGGCCAACATCAGGATGCAGTGCAAGGTGTACGACTCCCTGCTGTACCTGCCTCCGGACCTGCAGGCTGCCAGGGGTTTGATGTGTTCTTCTGTGGCAATATCCGCCATCGCCATGATCGTCTCTGCGGTGGGGATGAAGTGTACCAGGGTGGTGGACCAGCGACCGCGAACAAAGCACATTGTCCTAGTGTCCGGGGGATGTCTGTTCCTCCTAGGCTGCCTTACCACCATCATCCCTGTCTCGTGGACGGCCAACGTGATCATCCGTGACTTCTACAACCCCCTGCTCATCGACGCCCAGCGCAGGGAGCTCGGGGAGGCGCTCTACATCGGCTGGGTGACGTCAGCTCTGCTGTTTGTGGCCGGAGTCATCCTACTCTGTCGCCATGCACCCCGGGTAGGAGACGAGGAGGACAGGATGATCTATGACCCTAACGGTCCCGGGTACATCTATCAGCCTGCACCAAGCTACCAGCTTGAAACAGGATACACCTACCAACCCAACTACTCCTACCAGCCCAACTACTCCTACCAGCCTAACTATGCAGCCCCAAACGGGTCTGTGGTCTACGCTCCTAATCGGTACAACTGACCAAGTTCAAACCAACAAAGACTTTGTTGCCTGCTGCCAGCTGGGATCCAAGCATAAATGGAATAAATAGAACAGAACTGGTATTGATCAATAGGATATCATTAATTCTATGTCTGTGGATCCAAGCAATGTTGCACTTTTGGTGTGTTGAGTAAGAGACACTGTATTGTCCAGACTGAAGGAAATGGCCAATCACGGAATATTTTGTTCAGGAACAAAATAAAATTAAGCAGACTGGTGTGGAATTGAGTGGGTGTTTTGTATGAGTTTCAAAGTAATTGACAGTTTTGTGTACAGTTAAAATATTGTATATATGTCCTGTCAACGATTGTGCACTAATATTTTTTTAGGTTAAGGGGGCTTCCTCAATAAACACCAATATTGTTGAAAGATAAATAAATGTACAAATATATAATCACAATGGTCTACTATAATGAACCAACCATTTATTCAGTTTGCCTGCTCATTTGAGAACAATGAGTGCACTAGGCTATTGTCTGATAGTATGAATCTTTTTTTTGTTTTTTGTCAGTGTTTTTTTTACAGCACTAGTCCAAATTAAGTTTTATTGTGGTTCACAATAAAGATATAATTTGACTTTGTTATTTTCATTACTTTCCTTCCTCTTAATCAAAATATTTTGTAAACACAAATGTGAAAAGGAAAGCCATTATGACCAATATTACAGGTTTATCTACAAGAACCAGTAATTCCTTAATGGATCTAGAGTGCCTTGGTGTTTCTCAGCCAGTTCCTGTCTTCAGTGGAATGCTGGGTTTCCAATGACAACAGAGAGTCATTGTCAGTGGAAAGGTACCTGAAACAAACAGGCCAAACCAGACTGGTGCAAACTGACTCACGCACACATGACACATGACAACCATGATGCAAAACTATGGAGCTCAAAAGTATCAGATCAGTATCGCAGAAGAATTAGACATTTACAAACCTGAGGCAGCAGGATACAGACAAAAGACAGACAATCACAGATGCACTCCCAGATGGACTTATACCCCAAAACCATGAGCTTTAGAGGAAGAAGACCAAGTTGAGGTCAAATTTTAATTTGGATTCAGTAAATTCAAGCAGTTTATGAAATGGCTCATTTATCAAGTCAATAATTACATATATTAATTTCAAACAATTTATAATTGTAAACTTGTCAAACCTGAGATAGCAGGCTTTTATTCCAACTAACCAGTCTGAGACCAAAACACTGACCACATATACATTTTGACAGTAAATAACCAAGAGTGTAAAACACAGTTTTAAGCAATTAGGCAAAAGAGTGTGGAAATTGCCAACCCAAAAATAACATCTGGAGATTTGAAGACCTCCTTTGTTGCATCTCAGGATACTGTCCATTCATCTACAATAAGAACACTTAATCCAAATGGCAGTCATGGGAGGGTTGCTGGGAAGAGGCCTCTGGTGTCGAAAAAGAACCAAACTGGCAATCATAACTTTGCCAGAGACCACATAGACAAACCTAAAGGTTTCTGGAATTCCCTTCTCTGGACAGATGAACAAAATTTGCATGTGTGGTTACAATCAAAACCCCTATGTTTGGCGGAAACACAATACCGCCTACCAGCAAACCTTCCCATCAGTCCAGCATGGTGGTGGGAGTGTCAAGATCTGGGGCTGCTTTTCATCCTCTGGACCTGGTCAACTATACACCATGAATGAGATCATGGGTTCTGAGGTAAACCAGGAGATTCTGGAACCAAAAATTCAACAGGCCATCACTCGAGCTAAAGCTGGGCCGAAAATGGTATTCTAACAAGGCAACTCCAGGTTATTGATTACAATGGAGGTGCCATAATCCATTTAATGGATTCACATAAGGGGTTCACATATGTTTTGCACACATTATTGTTAAATAGATCACTTTAATTAAATAAATAATGAAAATGTGTCCATAACATTTGTTTGTTTCCTTTATTTGGAATGTCTTAACTTTAGATAAGGATTTTGAGTTTAATTTGATATTTTTTTGTTAAATAATGAGCATCCCTGTAGTGTTCACAAACTTTCAAGCCACGCTGTAACTGGGTCATCTAGTCATAACTTAAACGTTCACTACATTTCGAAAAGCGAAAACGGCAGCATTTATGCAGGAGTTCCCACTGATACCACAGTTTCCAACAAACAACATAGCAACTATATTTTAGCAGAAATTAACTGATTTCCTTTATATGTACATGTTTCATTAAGTAATTTATGCTTTTTTATATTTGGGTTGCTACCCAGACAATCGATGGATTACTTCTGTATTTAGGGACCCTACCAAGATGATTAGTTCTATATTTAGGGACCTTACCAAGACAAGTAGTTCTATATTTAGGGGCCCAGACGATTAGTACTATATCTAGGGACCCTACCAAGACGATTAGTTCTATATTTAGGGACACTACCAATATGATTATTTCTATAATTAGGGACCCTACCAAGATGATTAGTACTATATCTAGGGACCCTACCAAGACGATTAGTTCTATATTTAGGGACACTACCAATATGATTATTTCTATAATTAGGGACCCTACCAAGATGATTAGTACTATATTTAGGGAACCTACCAAGATGAATATTTCTATATTAGGGACACTACCAAGACGATCATTTGTTCACAATAAAGGCCGGTAACGTCCTTCTCTTGTCAGACTAACCCCTACATTTCGCATGTGGGACAATTATTTTGATCTACAGGCGTAAAAAGGGACAAACAACAACATTAGCAACCATTTACTAGTAGAAATGACATGCTTTACAGACGGAGGGTTCAGACATACAGCAGACAATTTGAAGTAGCCTCTTATCTTGTGTGATAACAATCCAAGATTCTGTTAGTTTACAATTTCTCTTAAGAACCCTAGATCAGAAAGATCAGTTCCATTTCCCAGGGTTCTTCTAAAAGCAAAGTCCAGTTAAGCAGCAATCCCATCAGGAGATTAAACTGATCCCTGTGAATACACAGCCAGCCTGCCCCACAAACTCCCATCCATGTGCACACATACAAACACAAATATGCACAACACCTCTTATCCCCAGGGATTTTTTCCCTAGCAACAGTCCCCTCCCCTTTCATTCACCTGTCTTGACCAGGGGGAGGTGGCTGTCCAGGTGCACACCTATCACCTGTACAGCCGAAGACCTATCAGAGTCTCTCATCTTCCACTGGGATGCAAAACAACTCCGGAGAGGAAGACGGAAAGCTGCCGTTCACCATAGTCTAAACCAACTGTGACTCCCTTCCACCTGTGGACTGTCTGGGTGGATCAGTAAACACTAGTGGTGACGGGGGCCGTGGTAATTTCAAATCTTACATTTGCCAGGACCTTGTCAGCAACTCCCAGCCTGTGGACTATCAGGGCCTAGGCAGGTTGACTAGGACTGAGTGGAATCATGGCCAATTCGACTCTGGAGATCGTCGCCTTGTTGCTGAGCCTCGTCGGTCTGATCGGCACAGCGGCCACCACTGGGATGCCCATGTGGAAGGTGACCGCATTCATCCAGGAGAACATCATCGTCATGGAGACCCGCTGGGAGGGCCTGTGGATGAACTGCTATCGGCAGGCCAACATCAGGATGCAGTGCAAGGTGTATGACTCCCTGCTGTACCTGCCTCCCGACCTGCAGGCTGCCAGGGGCTTGATGTGCTGTGCTGTGGGCCTTGGGGGCGTCGGCCTGCTGATCTCCATCGTGGGGCTGCAGTGCACGGCCTGCATCCAGAACAACGACCGGGCCAAGCGCCTGGTGCTCATTGTGTCCGGCAGCACCATCATTGCGGCGTGCATCTGCTGCCTCATCCCGGTCTCCTGGACGGCCAACGTGATCATCCGCGACTTCTACAACCCGCTGCTCATCGACGCCCAGCGCCGGGAGCTTGGGGAGGCGCTCTACATCGGCTGGGTCTCCGCCGCCTTCCTGTTTGCTGGGGGCTGCATGTTCTGCTGCTGCAACATCCAAAAGGATGAGAGGGAGTACGGCTACGCGTACTCCAAGAACAATGGTAGCGAGTACACAGCCTACACGCCTCAGCCACAGTATCTGCCGCAGTACCAGTTACAGCCGAGGCAGCCGACAAACTACAACTACGCAGGCTCATACCACTACCCCTCCAGGCACCCGTCTGTACACAGCGCCATGGCCTACCTTTGAGCCGTCTGACTGAGGGAGGAAGACTAGCATTCGTGACTGCAGGTGATCAATGGCTACTGAGAGACTTAGGTTCACGTGGGTAGGGCATTTCGGAAATTATAAAAAATAAAAAGATGAAGTGATACCAAACCAGAATATGAGGGTGAATATGTTTATTGTGAATTTGCAAACGAGAGGATTTGAAGAAGACAATCGTGAAATTGGGGGATTATAAGGATTCACCAGTGATGCTTTTCAGCAGTGATCTAATTAATTTCAGCAGTGATCTAATTAATTTCAGTTGTGACAATAATTCTTACCAGTTGTGATATAAGGTGTCTGATTTATTTTTAGAAAGCTTTTTTTAAATACTACATTTAAAATATAATACTGCATTTAAAATATAATAACATGTTTATAATAATTAAATCCTTTTTATATGGTCACCACAGGTGGGGTGTAAGCACAGATGTTTATAGTGATTGACACGTTTTGTTGGTGTTGTTGTGTATTATTGTTACCCATAATTCCCCTTTAGGCAATGTTGACATTATACAAAATGTGTTATTTTATATCGGGAAACATTGTTTGGTTAAGTTCGTTTCCAAACGACACCATAGCTTTTGTCAAAAGCGGTGTATTTCAAAGGGAACAGGTTGCCATGTCCAACTGTGATATTCTTTGCTTTATTCCACAAATTCATTGGTATCTGGTTAGACTTTAACTTTAAGGTATCGGTTGACTGCATGTAGTCACTAGACATTCAGGCAAATGTGTTCTGGGAGTGGCACAGCACTGGCCGTGTTTACATACTAACTCCTCTGGTTACCTTTATTAGATCCCGCCTGTTGCCTGTGTACATTGGTACCATTCTGAAATACCACAGTGTTGTTTATCCACAACAAGGGCACACGTTAATGCTACACCTCAATACATCTATACGTCCACATTTTACATTTAGCAGATACATTCATCTAGCAGATACTTTTATCCACTGTGATTCACATTCAATATTTGGCATTTAACTTTCAATGTATAAATCTCGGCACTTTGGAGAATACATCCTTGACATTCAGACTACAAGCCCCTCCTCACACATTATGAAATAGTGCCTGCATTTGTACCCAGACCAGTGAGAACTATTTGAATTACGTTTATTGCAAAGTTGGGACAAGAATTGCAATTTGGGTCAAACCCGTTTGGGGCACAACTGTGTGTGTGGGGATGTGCTGACCGCCTCAGGCCCATAGGATCAGACAGAGTGAAAGCAAATACATAACCCTGTGTAAAGACCGGTTAGTGAAGGTGTGTGTGTCAAAGCAGCAGGGTGGAACAGAAGACGACAGAGCATACAGAGCAGAGGGAAAATAACCAGGAGTGGGTTGGGGTTTGCATGTCACTTCGGAGAGAGTAAAAGTCCTCTACATTTAAATGTCGTTTCATTTCAATACATTTCTGATCAGCCTTTCAGCTGGTTATAGACAGGCTTTGGCTGGGCAACTCAATGACGTTCTTGGCTCTTGAAGCCATGTCAGAATATTTTCATATTTATCTTATCACCCGCAGCACATTTCTGTCATTTCCTTGAAGCTAATCTAATAAAATGTCTTAATGTTTCATACCACTGTGTATATAAAAGTAAATTATTTTGAAGGAAGCAATGTAAGTATGATATGCATATTTTTGATTAAACGATATATCGATCACCACACTTGGTCGCTTGTGTTATTTAACGGAAGGGACCAGACACGTGTGGCCTGAGTACAGGGCCAATGGGACCTCCGTCCGCTCTCCCTCATCCACTGCCTCTGCTCAAGCCTCCGGCCCTGTCAGGCTGGTCTGGAGTCATTGCCAAATGTTCAAACTGATGGGACTTTGGGCCGGCTGAGTCTTGCCCATTTGTTGAACTGGGGGATTCTGGTGGGGAGAAGTCCTCGACCTCATTTAACCGGTCAGCTGCAAGTTTTTCACCTGACTGCAGTGACTTGCTATCACTCTCCGGCTTCTAGCCCAGTGGAGAAAGCTAGACACTGACTGAGATTTCAGCCACAGAAATGGGGGCACATGCCTGAAGTTGAAAAACTTGTACCCAGCCCTAAAATGAATATTTATGATTGAATTTATTTGGGAGAGATACTGTATTTATTAAATATTTGAAAGGGAGGGCCATTACTGAAATTGAGTACCACAATGGCGGTGCTTCTCAAACAACCTCAGCGAGCCTCCAAGACCCATGTTGAGAACATGCATTGTTGATTATAATATAAAATGACACCGTCTAAACTTCATGGGTACGTTGGCTCACTCTGGATTGTTGTAGGTAAATACGTTTTTTATGTAACAAAAACAAAAACAAAACAATACATATATTTCTGTCTGAGGACTGAATACATTAACTCAACTAACTTCAGTCTATGAAACTCTACTTCAGCTCAAAGGTCAATTTGTTTAGTTGAAGAAAAGAAAATGCAAAATCAGACATTTCCATTTTTCGGTGCCTAAACGCCACTTTGGGCCTGGAGAGTCAATGCCTGCAGCAATCAGGCCCTGATTCCCACCTTAAGTTGAGGCTTCACTAACAGATGTTTTTTGTCTGCTATGTTGTCAGGAAAGAGCTCACTGGCTCCCTCTAGTGGCGAGAGAGGGTACCTGTAACTGAGCCAATGCAATGGGGAGTGTATGGGGAGCAGGCCTCTAAATCAGTGTTTCCCAATCCTGGTCCTCGGGACCCAAAGGGGTGCCTGTTTTTGTTTTTGCCTTTGCAATCACACACCTGATTCAACTTTAAAGACTTGATGACAGGTTGATTACGTCACTCAAGTGTGTAAGTGGTATGGCAACATTTAAAACAGGTGTGTGAGTGCTTGGGCAAAAACAAAAACGTGCACCCTTTTGGGGCCCGAGGACCAGGATTGGGAAACACTGCTCTAAATCATGGTGTCAGGGATGCAAATGGGGATCACCATTTTGCTTTTGCCACTTGGGATGTTTTTGCCACACCTTGATTCCACTATTCAAAGGTTTCATGATGAGTTGGAATCACTTTATGGAGGCCATAGCTATCTCTCCAACAATAAGTGCAAAGTCAGTTGATGTACTCCTGGATAATTTTTACGCCAAAATATTGAATGTCATGGATCGTGTTGCACCGATAAAGGTAAAGAAAACTATGAGCAAACAGAAAACCCCATGGAGAACCACCATGATGGTAAGCACCCGAAAAAACAATGTAGGAAAGCTGAAAGTAAGTAGAGAAACTTCAAATCCACTATGACATCTATAAACAAAGCCTTTGTAGCTTCAACTATGATTTACGCAAGGCTAGACAACAACATTTATAGGGAATGACCAACAAGAATATCAACAATACCCACACTTCGCCATGGTCGACAAGCTTACAAACCCCCTAAAGCAGAACTTTTGTCCATTGAGAAATGTAATGAATTTGCTTGTTTCTGGACCATCAAACAATGGCACTGTACTGTCACTACAATCACCAAGAAATAACGTAGTTATGTCACTATTTAATACAATTGATCAAAAAGCCCTAGAAGAAACAGTTCGACATCTTAAAGCTTCCACATGTTGTCTCGACACACTGCCATCAGACTTTTTTGTAACTATTTTTAACTCTATAACAATGGATCTGCAGCAAATAGTTAATGGCTCTCTGCAATCAGCTAAAGTTAAGCCACTATTCAAAAAGACAGAACACTGGATGCACCTATACTAAACAACTATAGACCTGTATCACAACATGCAGTCAAAGGAGCTCTCAATGCAAGTGAAACAGGCCATCCTTAGGCAAGAAAGAAAAATCCATCAGAGAGTTATTAGGAACACTAGTAGTGGCCCAATCAACAGTTTTCTACATTCTGAGAAAAAAGAACGTACTGGTGAGCTCTGCAACACAAAAAGGCCTGGACGTCAACAGAAGACAATAGTGGTGGATGATCATAGGATCCTTTCCATGGTACAGAAAAACCCCTCCACAACGTCCAGCCAAGTGAAGAACACCCTCCAGGAGGTAGGAATATCATGATCCAAGTATCCCATTAAAAGAAGACTTCACGAGCAAATACAGAGGGTTCACCACAAGGTGCAAACCATTCATAAGCTTCAAGAATAGAAAGGCCAGATTAGACTGCCAAAAAAGCCAGCCCAATTCTGGTACAGCATTATTTGGAGAGATGAAACTAAGATCAACCTCTACCAGAATGAAAGGAAGAAAAAAGTATGGAGTAGGCTTGGAACGGCTCATGATCCGAAGCAAACCACATCATCTGTTTAACACGGTGGAGGCAGTATGATGGCATGAGCATGCATGCCTTCCAATGGCACTGGTTCACTAGTGTTTATTGATGATGTGACAGAAGACAGAAGCTTCCGGATGAATTCTGAAGTGCATAGAGGTATATTGTCTTCTCAGATTCAGCCAAATTCAGCAAAGTTGATTGGACGGCGCTTCACTTTACAGATCGACAATGACCCAAAACATACAGCGAAAGCAACCCAGGATATTTTTATGGCAAGTCAATCACCTGACCTCACCCGATCAAGCATGCATTTCACTTGCTGAAGACAAAACTTAAGGCAGAAAGACTAACGAAAACAAACAACAACTGAAGACAGCTGCAGTAAAGGCCTGGCAAAGCATCACAAAAGATGAAACCCAGCATTTGGTGAAGCCCAATGCGTTCCAGACTTCAAAGGATTCTCGATAACGTATCAAAAATGAGTATTTATTTGTCCAATTACATTTGAGCCCCTGAAATAAGTGGACTGTGTAGGAAAATGGTTGCAATTCCTAAACCTTTCATACAATATTTTTGTTCAACCCCTTGAATTAAAGCTAAAAGTCTGCACTTCAATTGCATCTCGGTTGTTTCATTTCAAATCCATTGTGCTGGCGTACAGAGCCAAAATTATGGGAATTGTGACAATGTCCAAATATCTCTGGACCTTACTGCACACATGGGCTCAGGAACCAGGCTAGTTCCTGTTAGTTAAATGTCATTACAATTTTGGAGAATTATGTCTATCTGGCTGGATGTGTTGGGAGTAAATAACCCATACTGATAAGGAAGGCTGACATACCGCCATAGCAACATGGACAGTACACACTCACACACACACACACACAGGTACCCTGATCCTATAAGCCAACCAGGAGAGAGAAAAACAGAGGTACTCCTATATCACTCTGAAGCCTACCCCCAGCACCAACACACACTGGCTCTATCAAACTGCCCAGACACTTGGAACCGGACAAGTCACCTCTCTGTAAGTGACACTGCTTCAATCTACGTGGTTTTCTCCTGCTTTACTGTGCCCCCAAACGGCACGATGGTCCAGGGCGCGTCTGAGATCGCGGCGCTTTGCGTGGGCCTGGTCGGTCTGATCGGAGCGGCCGCCGCCACCGGGATGCCCATGTGGAAGGTGACGGCGTTCATCGGGGAGAACATCATCGTCATGGAGACGCGCTGGGAGGGCCTGTGGATGAACTGCTATCGGCAGGCCAACATCAGAATGCAGTGCAAGGTGTACGACTCCCTGTTGTACCTGCCTCCCGACCTGCAGGTACGGCGACTCCGCGGTTGCGTCCCTAATGGCACATCTGATTGGCTTGGGTAATGGCGCTATTTAGAGACTAAGGTGCGTTGGGACAAATCCTATGACTTCATTAGTATTCCACCTATGTTATTAGCAGTGGCGTTTTTATATGTAAAAAATTGGTGGGGCACAAACCATTTCAAAATATAGGATACATACCAGTAAAGCTACAAATCTCCCTCTTGCTACTGTGTTTATTTAACACATCAACAAACGTGGTTGCGTGGTTCCACAAAACACTTTTAACAACAGAGCGGCTTGCTTCTACCAGGTGTTGTAGTACACATACTGGAGAGAGAGAGAGAGAGACCTTCGTGTGTGTTGAGTCGCGGCTGTCCCATGGTATTGCGAGTGAAGGTTTTTAACCTCTTCAAGGTGGAAAAGTTCCTCTCTGACTCAGATGTCGTCATAGATGTTGTTATGATAATTTTCAACAGAGTGATGGTCTCAGCAAAAGCCTCCTCTAGGTTGTTCTCATGGATGATCTTAACAGAGACAGGGCCATCTTATCAGTGTGAAGCTCAGTGTGGCGGTACAGAGTGGTCAGCTCAGACCTTAACTTTTCCTTGTTTCCTAGAGGCCATAGTTTCACCGCACATTCAAGCTCAGATGTAGGGAATGACAGGGCAAATTGTGGGAAGAGCGAGTTGTCAACCAGCTTGGCAGCGATCAGGTGATCAGGTGGTGTAAAAACAGTGAACGGTGGCAGCCCATTCATCAGTTTGCTTCTGCATATTCTGGACATTCTCCTTGAAACAGGTGAGTGCACTGCTAATCCCAGATGTATCGATGCTCAGTTTTTGCCGAGTGTTGTATAAAACATCAACTTCTGGCATAAGGAAGAAAAACTATTCCAGCAGCTGCAGAAAGGCTCGGTCCCGGAGTTTTTCAGACAGGCCATATGCCTCATTTATGGTGGCCTCATCCCATCCTGGTTGTGTGCATATGTCCTCCATACACAGGAGCAGTGCTGCGCGGTTTTCCAAAACTGCATTGATAGTTCTACTTTTAAAGTTACATCGTACAGTGGGTGGCCTTGGAATGCGTCTCTGTGTTGCCTCAGCAAGTGCCGCAAAACGTTTTGGAGCACCAGAGAAAAAGGTGGCAAAAGCAGTTAAATCAGCAAAATACACCTTCAGAATACTAATCTTTGCTGAACAAAGTTGCTCCAAGGTCAGTTTCAGCTGGTGAGCATAGCAGTGAACAAACTGGGCATGTGGGTATGTCTCTTTCATAAGCATCTGTACCCCTCGGACGTTTCCACTCATTACAGCCGCACCATCATAAGTCTGAGCGATCAGCTTTTCTCCCAGCTTCAGTGGTTCCAGCACACCCTTGATGCTATTAGAGAGTCCAGTTTTATTTTTGACTTCCACAAACTCCAAAAACCTCTCTGTCACTGTATTGTCAGGCAACATGTATCGCAACACAACCGCCATTTGTGATTTACAGGAGACATCAGTTGTCTCATCTGCCTTTATGGCAACAAATTACGTCTTGTCCACTTCTTGGCTATCTCCTCCCTGTACACTTCATACATACAGTCTAACAGTTTGTTTTGTACAATGCTAGATGTCCCTTTGAAGATGAGCTGAGCGTCATAGTGCCACTGAAATCTCAAATCACCCTCACATAGTCTCGAAAATGCATCTGAATATTCCAGGATTCAGGGAGTCCACCGACTCGTCGTGCCCCTGTAGTGCGGTTTCACATTTTCCACACAGTTTAATACATGTTATGATCCGACTGAGAACGTACCTGTTTTCCTCCACCTGTTTATTATGCTTTTCAATGGAGCGTCAACTTGGGCTGCGACATTTAACCTTCCAAGTAAGCCCAATTTCACAACATTGTCCAGATGACTCCCGCTGCTCTCATGTTTTGCAATCCTCTCAGAAAGATGTTTCAAATCTTTGTAACCCGTCCTCGACCAAGGCCATCTCCACCAAATAGCAGACATGGAAAACAGAAGAGTGCCTTCTTTTGTATGCTAACTGTTTCTTCCGTCATCACTCAAACCGTTTCTTCAACTTTTTCTTCAAAAACCACTCCACGTAAAACCCGCAGTTACTTTTACCAGCGGTTTGAGTGATGACAATATCCCGTGTCTGAAGGGTACCAAGTCGCTTTACTTCAAATTTTTCCTTCAAATTAAGGGTTTCAAACTGGTGCTCGAGTACGAAATCCACTTTATTCATTTTCTCAAGTTATCTGGCTTTGTGAAGCTAACAAGCTAGCTAAGACAATCTACTCTCTCCTCGCTCTTCTTGCCTACTAATGTTGCCGCCAGATAGACAGACAGCCAATCAGGTCTGAAATACTAAATGACGCTGTATTGGGGCTACCGGCTGTCAGCCCCATTTGGCATTTAATTAGTGTGATCTACATTGATCACACTAACATTCTGAGCATGCGTATTAATATTTTCACACATACAATGTGCATTGCATTGTGAGAGAGGGGCTAGCCCTACATTCACGCTTAGCCTATGGCCTACTACTGCAAACTCATATCGGCAGAACGCAGTCTGAAGCAGCAAGGCAGGGACCAATGAACATGAAATTAAATCCTAACACAAATGATATGCAATTTAGGAAGTTGCTACATTCATAGATAATAAATTAAAGGAAGTAATCTTTGAGAAATAAAAATAACATAATTCTGTTGCAGTTCTTTGGGGCTGTGCCCCACCTGCCCCTAATGACCAGTCGCCCCTGGTTATTAGGCTTGACTTTATATAAAATTTATATAAAATGTATGTAAAATTGTGTCACTTTACATATTGAACAGTGACACAATTTTTTCCCATTCAAGCACAATGACTGATATTACTTTTGTTCCATATTGGATTAAATATTTAGAAATGACACCTCTGTTTGTACAAAGTCCCCACACTTAAAAAAGACAAAAATACTGCATAGATAAACACTATGAGCAATAAAGTAGTCAGGTTTAGTGCTTGGTTGTATATCCTTTGCATGCAATGAACTCAACAGTCATTGTATCATATCAAATTGAATACAGAACCAAAAAACAAATCAATGCGTCACTGCTTCAATATCCAGCAACGTTCAAACAACCCCTTACCACTATTCCAAGAGATCCAATCCTGTGAAGAGGTCTCTAATTGGTCACCCTTCTGATCTCACAAGCTTACATAAATATGAAGTGAATCTTAACAGGTCTAGCGATCAGGACATTCTTGGATCAGGACCGTACCTTTGAAATATTATCTTTGTTTTCTTCCCCGTCCACAGGCTGCCAGGGGTTTGATGTGCTGCTCCGTGGCTCTCGCAGGTCTGGCGTTGCTAGGGGCTCTGGCAGGGATGCGCTGTATCTCCTGCATCCAGGATAATGACCACGCCAAGACCTGCATTCTCATGGTGGCGGGAATGATGCAGTTCCTGGCCTCCCTCTGCGTGTTCATTCCGGTGTCATGGACGGCCCACGTGATCATCCAGGACTTCTACAACCCTCTCCTGATCGATGCCCAGCGCAGAGAGCTGGGGGAGGCGCTCTACATCGGCTGGGTGACCGGGGCCTTCCTGTTCGCCTCGGGGATCCTCTTCGTCTGTCGCCACGTGCCCTCTGACAAAGCCTCGCTAGATATCTGCCACCCCGCCAACAGGCTCAACAAACCCACCATGATGCGGTACCGCCCCATCTCACAGAGTCACAGCATAGACGGACGCCAGCTACACAACCGCCAAGATCTGTCTCCTCCGAACCTTCCTTACGGACCTGGTGGGGTGGTTTTAAACACTCCGGCTGCTGTGTATGATTCCAGGATGGTGGAGAGTATGGGGCCGTTGGTCTATCAGCCGTGCAGCCTTGGTGGACAACCTACTTTTTCCTCTCAAAGCTCCAACTACATCAGTAGCCTTTCCACTCATGGCAACTCCTCACGGGTCCTTTTACAGAATCCGTACTCCGGTAATCAACAGACGATTGCTCCGTCCACCGCGAACACCGCCAGTCGACATCCCAGCGCGTACTCCTTTAATCGCCCGGGAAGCACATCCGCTTCGCACAACACATCTTTGCGAGCTGTACCTCGCAATCCCGTTTTCATCAGATATGAAAGATCCACAGCAAAGCCACCACAGTCTTACCACAGTGGTAGCAGTGTGGGTGTGTACATCTGAATGGACCTTCAGATTCCTTCACGATTCCTTCAGATTCTTCATTTAATGTTTATTATTGTCACAATTGGATCTGTATATTAGTTTGCAGTGAAGTTAACTGTCTTTTTGGGGCAGGGGGGTTTGTTTATGTTTAGTGTATTGGAAGGCTAAATTGACATTGCGAAACTTAGCATTTTAGTTTTTTCGGTGAAGTGAGACGTTGTCAAATGTTGTCAATGTAAACACAGGTGAGACTTGTGTTTGTGTCTTAAATTGCAACCTATTTCCTATGTAGCACACTGATGTCTATGGAGCTCTGTTTCAAAAGTGGTGTTTAATTTAGAGAATAGGGTGCCACCTGGAAACAGACATTGGGACTGGGCTTCCATTAAGAATGAACAGGGGCCGGGTCCCCCATGGGAACAGTGAAGAGAATCGAGTGCCATGAGGGACGTAACACAACATTTGTTTTCTCAAAACACACCGACCTATATAGACCCGCTGCAAGAGAAATGCAGAAACAATTATTGTTTAGAGAACATTTTTAGGAGAAACCCGGAAAGCTTTTGAGTTAAAGGGAACCAGGAACCTTTTTGTAAAATACCCTTACAGGCTTGCCTCTTTAGATGTAACACAAAAAAGTAACTGTCCCAACAATGACATTTTTTTTCATGGCTGAAAATGTATCAAAGGTGGTACCCCAACCCCTCGCTAGCCCGTGCTCTATCGGACACCCCTTTGTGATATAATTTATATAATATTTGGTCACTTGAAAAAGAAAACTATTATAGTGTTAAATCTGCCCTGTTGTCCATGTCCACTTGAGCAGCTAATGCCCACTACAATGTCCTCCCTAATACAATAGCAACCAAAAAACAAGCAATACATCTATTATTTACATATGCAAAATGATGTTTTAAGATGCCGACACATTTTGGGGAAGGCGGCCCCTTTGGGTTTTATATGCAGGAAAATCCCTGGATGATATTAGATATATTACATTCGCTATTGGGACATGAGAGGTTGCTTTGAATCCCATCACCGAAAACATTGGAAAATGTGCAACTACTGTATTAAAGTTTTTATATACTTTGGAACTCGTAAACATGTTAGATTAATTCTTCCCTGAACACTTAAGCGTAACTGTATAATTCTTCCAGACCTATAATACATATCATTATTAACAATTACACTATTAACAAATTGTATTTCTTTCTAATGTATGATTAACTGTGTTTAAAAAGCAGTTTTTCTGTGTTGGAATAATTGGATCTGGTTTTAAAAAACGATGTGGATGGAACGAGCCCTGACAACTGTTCAATTGCATGTGGGAGAACAACGCTGCTACAGTCCCTGGTGGTCTAGTGGTTAGGATTCGGCGCTCTCACCGCCGCGGCCCGGGTTCGATTCCCGGTCAGGGAATGACAGTTTTTTGGGGGGTGGGAATTGTGTACTGCAAAATTGCTGCAAAAACCTCGGCTTACGACACAGAAAATATCCTCGGATCAACCAACTGAGCCATCGAAAATGTGCACTCCAACGCAGAGTCGGAAGTTATTGTTAACCCAGGTGTTGATAAATTGGAGGGACACAAACTGACGGTCTCCTTCAACTTTTAATTACCCAACTCACAGGTCCCAAACATATGGTGAAGTATAATTGTAGATAGAAGTGCTTATGTCATCTTACCTCGGGTATACAATCCTCAAAACTAGGCAACGGAAAAACTTTGATGTAAGACATTAGTTTCATTTACAATCGACGCGTCATAATCCCCATAAAACCTGAAAAAAATCCCCACAAACCAAGACGTGTTACTGTTTTTGTCTCGCATTTCACCCTTCATTTATTCCATAAAAGTTATGGCTTCAAAATAATGCTATAAATTATAAGATCTGTTACTCGCCATGACTTTTGCCAAATATGAATTTCAAAAGTGAAAGTGTAAACATCTTTGCTTCAATTAGCTCTACAAAAAATTATATGCTTATATTTAGCCAATATGGATTAAAGTCAAATTGTCCTATTTATATTTATAGATAAATTAATTGAGTAAGAACCGAAGGGAAAGTATCTATAGGACGCAAGTGTTTATGAGGATTCACGCGGTAGTGAATTTAATGCACAATTCAGTAGCTTATTGCTTGTTGTTCAGGAAAATGCCTAATTCAAGATGTCAATTCAAGATGTCAATTCGTCTGTCATTAAGACAGAACCTGACGGTGGTAATTGCAAGGTTGGCTTGGAAATTTGCTTGAGGATATATCTGGTATATCATATGGTTTCCATTTTGTTAGGTTGCATTTTCTGGTTAGCTAGCTATCTCCAGAATCATTGAATCATAGAACATTACTTAATGAACAATGTATGAGAATGAGTTTATTGTTCGATTTTTTTAATTGGCTATTCTTAATAGCTTTTTTAAATTAAATTATCACATTGAATTGTGTCCACCCTGACTACTGTTATTCAGAATCTCCTGAATGCGTGGAACAGGAAGCCAGCTAGTTGAGACTCCAATCAGTATGATGGCTGATCTATGTCCCAGATGAATTTCAGAGGTACATCCTTCATCTGCTCCTCAAAGATCTGGTCAAAACTCTCATTCTGGGCCACGGTGAACATGTTCTTCCAGTCCCCAACTTTACCTAGAACATATTTAAAGATATAGCAGGAGAACTTTAGGTATTCCAAAGGTTACTACAGGTGCTTTTGGAGAAGAATATTAATTTGAAAAGATTAATGATTTGAAACAAAAATTATAATCACTTTTCCTACAACAGCAGGAGCAGAAGCAATATTATAAAATGCTTTTATGGGATTCAGATACAGTGTGTTTGGGTTATCTATTTCCCATATCTCAGGTCCGTATTCAGAAATCATGTCAGAGTAGGAATGATGATTTAAACATGATCCCTTGTCCTTGCCAAGTTCTAATGATTATCTCAAAAACAAAGGCCTTGACCTTTGCGTAGGAACTGGCCCTTTTTCAGTATGTCCTCCGGTAAGAACTCATAGTTGGCCTTGGGGTCATGCTTCATGTTCTTAAAGCTGGCCCTTTCTACTATCTTGTTGATATCTGCTTCATTCAGGTCTTTCTCTAGAAAACAGCAGATCTTCATCACAGCTGTCTTCAGATCCTAAAAAATATGTAAGAATCAAAAACTATTAGTGTAATTTAATTATTTACAAGATTGAAAATGGTACTCTGTTACGTATTTATATTTATACAAATATATTTTGTTAAATGAGAACATGTATTTTTCTATAAACTGAAAAGTTGTATGGACAGGAATGACCAAAAATGAATTAGGATTACCTGCCTTGGTCACAAGGGACAAAACAACAGATTTCTCACTTTGCAGTTGATCCAGCAACATTTCAAATACTATTCAGACTCTAACCACTAGACTACGTGATATCCGATACATGGTGCAATTGTGTTGATCTGAGACCTTTTAGGGTTTCATTTTGGATGTATCCCTGTAAAATTAGTCTATTATGATATCTTACCAGGATCATGTCCTCATAGGTCAGGAACAGGATGTTGTACTGGTCTCTCTTGCCATGCCAGTCTTTGATGTGGTTGAACCAGGACGCACCACCAACTGCGGGGTCATAACAGGGTCAAGCATCCCAAATGGCTACCTATTCCAAATGTAGTGGAGTTTTGACCAGAGCCTGTTGGGTACTATGTAAGGAATAGGTTGCCAATTGAGACATACAGACTATCCGTGAGTATCTCAAAAATAACAACATTGATTAGAGCTAAACAGGCCATGTTGCTAATGGTTTTCTTGGTGTTGATTGACGCCGCATAGGAAGGCTGTTGTCTTCACCCTACCATTCCCTGCTAACCACTGATCCAGGAAGTCTTCAAAGCTTTTTGGGTTCTTAAACGCGGCCCAGTTAAAACACCAGTGATAGTAGGAGACCACATTGTCCTTTGGATTACGCATCACGTAAATGATCTGACAAAGAAGAACAGGAAAACTGTACATTTACAGACATTTGGGCCCAAGCCACAGCCAGTGCACCCTCTAGGGAATATGGTGCCATTTGCTGTTGTATTCTGTTTATATTTACATTTTACACAGCATTCAAAATTTTTTGGAAATGGGATTTTATGTCCTAGATTATGCTGATATACTATTAAGGCAAACCTCAGGTTCTGTACTGAAATCTCTGGATACAGTCTCTCATTCGGCCTTGCATTTTATCACTGGTGCAAATGTTCGCACTCATCACTGTTACATGCCTCAGGGTTACTACAATCTAGAAGGGACAGATTTTGGTTGATGTTTTGTAAAAGGCATTGATGCCAAAACCTTCCTGAATATTTAACATAGTTAATTAGCTGTAAAAGCAGCAGTTTGCCAAACACTCTCAGGACTGGATAGTTACTGCAGGCCTATTCAGAATTGGAATTGGGTAAAACATGAAATTCCATTCAGGTTGATCAAAAGTAAAATGTTATTGTGCCTGTAAGTCATTTGTCTATTTTGATTGTTTATCTTAATGGATGTTTATTTTCCATTTTATTTGTGTTTTTTTTGTAAGACTGGGCTCTGTTGTAAAAGAGACCCTGGTCTCCCAGCTTCAGGTTCTCCACCCTATCTTTGTCTTCCTGATTTTCAGGCCTGGGGGCATGAGTGCAGGGGTGAGGTGGGAGGCAAACAGCCGCGGGTCGGGGCGCAAGGAGTAGTCAGGGCGTTTTTCTGTATACTCCAGCCATGGCATCGTCTCCAAGTTGTTGTGGTAGACATCACCTATGTCTTATTCACAGATAGAGGTGATGATCTGCTGTGCCCAGATAGTTCCTACAGGTCAACATGATAAAATGGGTTTATCAAAGAGCTTTAGAGGACATTGTTATTAAAATGAAAAATCCCCATTCAAATATGAAGAAAACTGCCTATCCTGGCAACTGTTTTAAGAATGCGATTACAGGAGTAAAAATGGATGCAATGTCATACAGTCTTATATACCACTGCATTCAGCCAATCTCCACTCAGGATTTGAACCAACCGTTTCATAATACAACATTGGAACTGGTTGCTTTACTCCTATCTCAACAGTACAGAGTTTCTCAACCTTTTTCAAATCATGGAACTTTATTATATCTGCAACATCTGGAAATTATCCCCATCTTAACCAGCTTTCCATTCAAAACATTCCTATTGTCCAGTGTAATGATTTGTAAGTCAAGTGTTCACTCACCTGACTTTGGATAAGTGACAAAAAATATGTCACTTTCCCTGATCTCAAAGGTCTGCAGAGAGTCAATATACTCAGCTGTGGTGAAATCCTTTGCAAATACATAATCCTTGTATTTAACTAGGTCTTCTGTGAGCCTCTCCATAACAGTAATAGTTTGGGGTAAATTAATATTGGCAAGATACTGAAACAAAACGACATGGAGTTGGAGTGTAGCACGTTTGGACTTTGGAACCTGTGGTAAAGTTCACCTGGTTGTTAAGATTAGGTTTACCTCACTGATGTTACAGTAAAATACCCTCCAGTAGAGTTATCAACCTAACTTCCTTGCATGTAACATACATTCTATACAGTTGTTATGAACTACAATCTGAGTAGTAAACTCCTCGTCTTTTTCGGGTTTGCGCTGGTTACTTCCACCAACAGGGCTGGAGTCCACTGTACATCAGGGTTGACAGCTGCCAGGAGCTATAGGACCGGCTCATTGTAAAGACTAAAAAGGAATGAACGGAATGGTATCCAACACATTGCACATGTAATGCACATATACTTAATACATCTAAATACTTGTAATTTTTCTTTCTTCTATTTGCACTGGTACTGTTCAATGTCAATACAGTTGAATCTAATCCAAAACATTCAGAAATAAATAAGTGTTGTGTTAGCGGCAAGATGGTTGGTGTTCAACAAAAGGGTGACAGGGTTCAGCAATTCTGTAAACCCCCTGGCATTTTATGTTCTGACAGTTGGTGCAACAGATGTCATACAACCGGTGGGTTTTACAATGTGCATGTAGCATGGTGCTTTTCCACCAGAATTGTGTGGGTAACAATCTTGTAAGATTTAAAGAAGGGGCGGGACATTTTAACAAGAGATGGGCCTTAACATCAGATCTTCCCTGTAGTAATGGTCCCTTAATAACCACTATTACAAACTGTAGTATATGCAGGTTAAAAATCATCCGGTGTATCATGGTTTGTAGTCCAACACAGCACTACAGCAAACAAACATTGCAATATTATTTTGAAAGAACAGTCATGGCCTGGGCCGAACACACATTATGCTTAGGTTGATTGTGTTGCGGTTGGGGTTTAAAATATTGTGAAAAATAAAAACAAGGATTTTGGTACATGTGTATGCATGTGCAATGGTGAATCTTGTAAGAATTTTTTTGTTTTAAGTCAGCATTAACTTTTAAACAGCATTTTATGGAAAAACAACAAAGTTACCCGGAAGGTAGCGTATATATTTGCATGAACAACGGTGAATCGTTGACAGGTCAAGATATGTTATTTCAGGTAATCAAAACATTCCTAAAGGTGTCTTTTGAAATTGTACAACAGGGATCAATGCGAGATTGTTTTCTTCACATTGTTAGAAATGTTAAACTTGCAACTACTGTTACAAACTTGTATTTGAGAATAACGGTCTGTGTTAGTGTGGATGGATGCTGTGACTTCCGGGTAAGATGTGCTGCATTCTCGTAATGACCAACTGGTGAAAACCGATTTTTGATTGCTGTATTATGGTCTTGTGTTTGTTAAATGTTGAAGAGATTAATGGCGATATGGTGACAATAGCCAGCGTTTATATGTAAGTGGATGAATTTGTCTTTAATAGATCAAATTAAATCACTTGATGTCACGGCTGAGCCGTGATAACTAATGAGAACTGTGTTTCTACCGGACAGGAAGTATCAATATATTTGGTTGTCAAACGTCAACAATCATCTGAACAAAATAGTCCATAATTGTTATCATTGTAGCCTGTATAGTTCTAACACAATTTTAATAATAAATAATAATAATACATTTTATTTTTAGGCGCCTTTCTAAGCACTCAAGGTCACCATACAAGACACAAATCAAAATAAAGATAAAAACAAACAGAACAATGCTAAAGCAGATGAATCATGATGATGAACATTGCTATAAGCAGATGAAAAGTGATCATGTTGGATATGCCAGTGTGAAAAGATGAGTTTTCAGACGGGTTTTGAAAATGGAAAGCAAGTTGATGTTACGTATTTCTGCTGGAAGAGAATTCCAGAGGCGAGGGGCAGAGCGGCTGAAGGCTCTAAACCCCATAGTGGTCAAACGGGCAGGAGGTACAGTGAGGTGAATAGAAGAAGACCTGAGAGTACGGGTGGGCATGTTGATATGAAGGAGGTACAGTGAGGTGAATAGAAGACCTGAGAGTACGGGTGGGTATGTTGATATGAAGGAGGTCAGTGAGGTACAGAGGAGCAAGGTTGTAAATGGTCTTCAAGGTGAGGAGCAGAATCTTAAAATCAATGCGGTACTTTACAGGGATCCAATATAACTGCTGAAGAACAGGAGGGATGTGATTAATAGATGATGTTCTGGTGATGATACGAGCAGAGTTCTGAACCAGTTGAAGTTTTTGTATAAGTTTGAATGGAAGACTGAAGAGAAGAGAGTTACAGTAATTGATACGGGATGTAACCAGGGTTTGAACGAGAATGGCTGTACTAGTGGGTGTGAGAGATGGACGGAGACGATTGATGTTACGTAAATGGAATTATGCAGACCGAGTCACATTATTAATGTGAGCTTGAAATGAAAGTGTGCTGTCGAGGATGGCACCCATACTCTTAACCTGAGGGGAGGGAGAAACTGAGGAGTTATCGATAGAAATCGAAAAACTGTCATGTTTTGTCAGAGTGGATTTCGTGCCGATGAGGAGAACCTCCGTTTTGTCATTGTTAAGTTTGAGGTAGTTGCAGGAAAACCAGGATTTGATATCCGTAAAGCAATCAGTGAGGGAGGCGGGTGGGAGGGTTGAGTTAGCTTTAGTTTATAGGTATAGCTGGTTGTCATCTGCATAGCAGTGGAAATTGATATTGAATTTATGAAAGATATGACCAAGAGGAAGTAGATGATAAACAGATGGGGACCCAGGACAGAGCCCTGGAGAACACCGGCAATGACAGGAGATGGATGTGATTTGAATGTTCTGAGTTGGATGAATTGAGTGGGGCCTGAGAGACAGGATTTAAACCAGTTCAAAGGTGTGTCAGTTATACCAATAGAGACTAGTCTGTCAAGGAGGATGTTATGAGAGATGGTGTCAAAGGCCGCACTCAGATCAAGGAGGATGAGAATGGTTAATAGTCCAGAGTCAGCTGCCATAAGAAGATCATTCGTGATTTTTACCAGTGCTGTTTCAGTGCTATGGCAGGGGCGGAAGCCAGATTGGAATTCTTCATAGAGGTTATTGTCAGACAAATGTGCATGAACCTGAGATGCAAATGTTTTTTTAGTTCAAATTCATGTAGTTGAAATGCGTTTTCACCCCATGTAAAAGTCCCCACGTATACAGGTATTGGAATTCTATCAAAGATACTTCCCAATCACCTTTCAAATCCATACCTTTGGCAAATTTTGTGGTATAGCTCGAACTCAAATTGTTTGGATAGATATGTCTCGATGAGTTACTGGGCAGCGTTATGTAGAAGCCATCGTCACCCATGCTGATTGCATTGTAAATGCAATCTTGGAATTTTATCCAGTTTCTAGGTCAAGCACTCGTTCAGAGGGTATCCAGCTGTTGAATTTCTCAGGCCAACCAAGCCATTTCACAAGACAAATTTTCTTCCCTTTCTGTAATTTCTCATCCAGAACTGATTCCACTTTAAAAGTTTTATACTTAGACACGATTATTTCAGTAATTCCAGTTCATAAAAGGTCCCAACTATCACATAATCACCGTAATCTTTTATTCTATATACAGGAGGTACCCGAGGAATGCATTCTGTTATTGTAAAATATTCATCTGTGTACCCTTTTTCATAGCCTTTTGTAAACGCACCTCTCAGCTTTGAGAGTCTCACAGTATCCCCAACCCGGAACTTGTAGCTTTGATTACCATTTCTCATTATTGTTGTAAGGCAAGGCAAGGCAAGGCAATTTTATTTATATAGCACATTTCATACACAATGGTCATTCAAAGTGCTTTACATAAATATCCATTTGACAGAGGTACTGTTACAGAAATAAGAAATAATAAAAACCATTAAGAATATAAAATCAAATACAGAACAGTGAAGAAATAAGAAAAATTAAAACCGTTAAGAATATAAAGTCAAATACAGTTTAGAATAAAAAATATAATAGAATAAAGGACAGTGAAAACAGTCGGACGGACAGTGGCACAGTGCTCATTCATTAAATGCAAAGTAAAATAGATGTGTTTTGAGTCTGGATTTGAATGTGACTACTGTAGGAGCACATCTGATCTCTTCTGGAAGCTGGTTCCAGCTGCGACTGGCATAATAGCTAAAAGCAGACTCTCCTTGCTTAGAGTGAACCCTTGGTATTTCTAGCTGATGTGATCCTAATGATCTGAGTGTTCGTTTGGGTTTATATTCATTGAGCATATCTGCAATGTATTGAGGTCCTAGGCCTTTGAACGATTTATATACCAGTAGTAATACTTTAAAATCGATCCTATATGTAACTGGCAGCCAGTGTAAAGACCTGAGGACTGGTGTGATATGATCATATTTTCTGGTTCTGCTGAGAATCCTGGCCGCGGCGTTCTGTACGAGCTGCAACTGTCTTATGGTCTTTTTGGGAAGGCCAGTGAGGAGTCCATTACAATAATCCACCCTGCTGGTGATGAAAGCATGCACTAGTTTTTCTAAGTCTTGACTAGAAACAAAGCATCTAATTCTTGCAATATTTTTCAGATGATAGTATGCTGATTTAGTTATTGCTTTGACATGACTACTGAAGTTAAGGTCTGACTCTAGAGACACACCGAGATTCCTGACTTGAATTTTAGTTGTTTGACCTTTAGAGTGAAGGTACGCGTTCACCTTGAGAACTTCATCTTTATTTCCAAACGCAATAACTTCCTTTTTATCTTTGTTTAACTGAAGAAAGTTTTGGCACATCCAACTATTTATTTCATCAATGTATTGGAGCAGGGAGTCAATTGGGCTGTAATCGTTTGGCGATAGCTTTGATTACCATTTCTCATTATTGTTGTACCATACAGGTTCTTGAGAACTAATCTAACATTTTCTTCACAAACGTCAGCAGGCTTCATCTTAATAGACCGATGGTAGCTATGGTTGTATCCATGAACTAAATCTTGAATAACTTCAACATAGCGATGAGTGTTGGGAGCTGTGAGATACCTACGCATTTGTGATTTAATTGTTTTATTTGAATCTCTCAACTTACTCGCTTTGACATAATGTACTGTACTCATTAGCATTTCAAAATGTGAATAAAAAAACTCCTTCCCCTTGTCCATTTGGACTTTTTGTGGTGTTCTTCCTTCTTTTAATATTTCTTCAAATGCTCGCTTTAACTTGATAGTGTAATGAACACTCTGACCAAGGAATGAGGTTCCAATTGCGGAACGCAACCGTCTGGTTTATTATAAGGCACAAAAGGGCTGAGGCAAGAATCCCAACGAGAAGGACGGGCAGGAGTTTGGTAACCGGTTGACAATTCGAGAAGGCGACGGTACAGGTACAGGCAGGCTTGACAGAATAATCCACGGGGCAGGCAGGTCAGAAGGCAGGCTACTAGACACGAAAAACAGACGGGAACAGGGCAAGGGGAGTGGATAACAACAGGTAGGCACAAACTTAGTTAGCTCAGACGCTATGCAAAGGCTTGGCACGTCCACAACAAACAATACCTCACAACCATGTGGTGGTGGAGGACTGGCTTAAATAGGAGGAGACAATGAGAAGCAGGTGTATTCTGGTGATTGTGATCTTGACTGGGAGCTGCTTTCAGGTCCACTATGCTGTGAGAGCTCAGTGGTGCTGGGGCATTGCCAGGACCTAACAGATAGCGCTTTTATTTCTCAGCACACTAATCCATGCGTATTTGCTTAATACATCTATGCATGTTAACATAAATTTAATGTTATCGTTTCCACACTGTAAGCACTTATGTCAACCAAATCCAGCTGAAATTCATTCATCTTCTTCTTCCGCTTCATCCGGGGCCGGGTCGCGGGGGCAGCAGTCTAAGCAGAGATGCCCAGACTTCCCTCTCCCCAGACACTTCCTCCAGCTCTTCCGGGGGGACACTGAGGCGTTCCCAGGCCAGCCGGGAGACATAGTCCCTCCAGCGTGTCCTAGGTCTTCCCCGGGGTCTCCTCCCGGTGGGACGGGACCAGAACACCTTCCCAGGAAGGCGTTTCGGAGGCATCCGAAACAGATGCCCAAGCCACCTCAGCTGACCTCTCTCGATGTGGAGGAGTAGCGGCTATACTCCGAGCTCCTCCCGGGTGACCGAGCTTCTCACCCTATCTCTAAGGGATCGCCCAGCCACCCTGCGGAGAAAGCTCATTTCGGCCGCCTGTATCCGGGATCTTGTCCTTTCGGTCATGACCCAAAGCTCATGATCATAGGTGAGAGTAGGAACGTAGATTGACCGGTAAATCGAGAGCTTCGCCTTGCGGCTCAGCTCTTTCTTCACTACGACAGACTGATACATCGACCGCATTACTGCAGAAGCTGCACCGATCCGTCTGTCAATCTCCCTCACTCGTGAACAAGACCCCTAGATACTTAAACTCCTCCACTTGAGGCAAGCACTCTCCACAAACCTGAAGTGGGCAAGCCACCCTTTTCCGACTGAGGATCATGGCCTCGGATTTGGAGGTACTGATTCTCATCCCCACCGCTTCACACTCGGCTGCAAACCGTCCCAGTGCATGCTGAAGGTCCTGGTTTGAAGGGGCCAACACGACAACATCATCCGCAAAGAGCAAAGACGAAATCGTGTGGTCCCCAAACCTGACACCCTCCGGCCCCTGGCTGCGCCTAGAAATTCTTTCCATAAAAATTATGAACAGAACCGGCGACAAAGGGCAGCCCTGCCGGAGTCCAACATGCACTGGGAACGAGTCTGACTTACTGCCGGCAATGCGGACCAAGCTCCTGCTTCGGTCGTAAAGGGACCTGACAGCCCTTAGCAAAGGACCCAGGACCCCATATTCCCGAAGCACCCTCCACAGGACGCCGCGAGGGACACAGTTGAATGCCTTCTCCAAATCCACAAAACACATGTGCACTGGTTGGGCAAACTCCCATGAACCCTCCAACACCCCGTAGAGGGTATAGAGCTGGTCCAGTGTTCCATGGCCCGGACGAAAACCACACCGTTCCTCCTGAATCCGAGGTTCTACTATCGGCCGTATTCTCCTCTCCAGAACACTGGCATAGACTTTCCCGGGGAGGCTGAGAAGTGTGATCCCCCTATAGTTGGAACACACCCTCCGGTCCCCCTTCTTAAAAAGAGGGACCACCACCCCTGTCTGCCATCCCAAAGGCACTGTCCCCGACCGCCACGCGATGTTGCACAGGCGTGTCAACCAGCTGAAATTGTGAATTTATATCATGAACAATAACTTTATTTATTTGAAAATGTATAGCTACAGGCCTGTGTAGCGTGTATGTATCCTGGGCGAGCAGCCAGTCATCCGCCTCGCCATTTTTGAGGATCTCCCCGGTTTTCTCCAAGTACACACTTTTCAAACCCTCTCTACCCACATAAGCACCAGGGTTTGCCAGGTCGTAGTAAATACTTTTCATAACCTGTTCAGACATTGTAGAGCATTCCAGCAATAATGAGAAGTAATACATGTTTAACATCGTTTTATTTGAGTTTTTCGAAATTACACATCCAAGAAATTCAGAAGTTACACAAGCATTCAAATTTCTCACAGGGTTAGTTTATATACAACTGAAGATACCTGTCCTTAGACAACAGACTCTTTGCTTTCATCGCACCATGACGCCACTGCGTCGCATACAGCACCCTAATTAAATGTATCATTGTGTCAAATGTATTCACCCCGGTTCTCGCTCAGTCTCTGTGTGATGTTCGGCTCCAACTTGAGCTGATGCAGAAAGTTCTCAGAGGCCACATGAACATTAGTCAGCGGTGCATGAAAGCCTGATGCGTTCAAAGCCCTGACATGTTTCAGTCGCGGTGTTAAAACTGTCTCCACGATGTCATCATAATGGGTCTCAAAAAAAGAATCAGGCGGACCGAGACAAGAATTTCTCGTCTGGCTCAGGTGGTCCGCTTCACATCCGATGCATGGTTTGTGGATAATAGCTGCAACACTGTTTTCCAGAATCATACCCAATGTTGCTTTGATGATGTTTAATACTTTTGGTGCAAGGAGTTTGTCCATTTCGTGATAACTCTTGTTAGCATTTGAAAGGTATTACAGATTAAGACGTACTAGCTGATAACCAATCTGGTCAATCCAATGGTAGTTTCTTGTTGGGTATGCTGGTGGAATCGAGCTGTCGGGGTCAGGGGTTCCGTAGAAGTCTTCAGCGTTCAGCGTCATCCCAGGCGTAACACAGCCAGTCCTCAGCCTTGGGTTCTTCAATCTCCGCTTGGTTGTAATCTTGAGATATGTTTAGTAAATTCTTCCTACTGCTTGATAGTCACAGGCGGTATGTCTGTTTTTATGCTGTGTTGAGAACAGTGTTAGCTTAAGGTGGGGCTTCAGGGTCTTACGTCAGTCGAACAATCCGCAGTCACAGTCACAATCTAACCCGCTGACATTTTCTGTTAATAGTTCCAATCTAACAGAGTCATACTATTTCATCCCCTTGACAACTTTAAACAGTACATCTACCGTATTATGTGGGCCCTGTTTTGGCCCCAAATGAAACACTTTTCAAAAGGTGTTCCATAAACTGGCATTAAAAACCATTTGATCAGTCACACTAGCCTTAAACTCTTGGCCTTCAGGTAATTCATAAAATGTATCCACCGATCCGACCGTTGTCCATTCCTGTGCCAACATATCCTGGTGTAGTTAATGGATTCGGGTTAAACTCTGCATCGGTTTCTTCGGGGCTGGCATGTTGATTGCATCTCTGCTGTCCATTTGTAATTTCTTACCAAATCGCTGAGCCCAGTTTAAGTTGTTAGCTTTCAACGGTGTTTCACCCAAAACATTGATTGCTCCGCAATCCCATAAAACATGAAAGGTTAACAACCACTGGTTGAAGGACATCTGTTGTACCACTTGTCAGAAGATAAAACCCCAGGGGGGTTTATAGAATTGCTGGACCCTGTCACCCTTTTGTTGAATACCAAACGTCTTGCCGCTGACCCAACACTTATTTATTGCCTGGGAATTTAACATTCCGGAACCCTAAGACCCATTTGTTAAATATCAAACATAACCCACCTGTTATAACACTAGTCTGGGTTGCTCATCAGTTGTTGTAAAACATCAAACACAGAGACATCAATGTAATCATTAATTACAAAGTCACCAGACATGCATACGTCACACCAGAAGTCCCACCCTAACACACGTCATACAGGAAGTCCATACGTCACACCGGAAGTCCCACCCTACAAACCGGATGTCCCGCCCACTTGTCACATCAATCTGGAGGTCCCGCCCTCCATTAATCACCATTCTGACACATTATACCCTACATTTACTACTGGCCTAACCTCCCACTGTCTCAACACACCAGCCAACCCTGTTTGAAGTCCCCATTCAGGGGTCTATAGCACAGGTCTTCAACCCTCTCCTGGGGACCCCCCAGCCATTCCATCTACTAGATGTATCCCAGAGCTAGCACACCTGAATCAACTTATTAACTAATTAACTAGCCCTTACCTGTTGAATCAGGTGAACTAGTTCAGGGCAAAAACTAAACTGTGAGATTGCTGGGGGGGGGGGGGGGGGGTCTCCAGGAAAGGGTTGAAGACCTATGGTCTAGAGACGTATAATAAAAGTAAATTGACAAATATCTAAACACTTGGTTTGGTCCAAATGGCTCCCAGTTCCCTATAAACTATGTATGTACTATAAGAGAACTACCTACAACCAAAGCCCTGGTCAACCGTGCTGCAGATAGGAACCAGGGTGCCATTTGGCAAGTAGGGCGTCTGTGTAGAACAACTGTCGGGTCTTGCAACGAGAGAAACTGCGATGGTTCTCGTTTCTGTTATTTAGAAATATTGATTGTTGGGAGATCTTGCAGAAACTGATTCAGCGTTGATTTTAAAATAATTTTTATTAAAGGCCCAGCACAGTAAAACATTTGTTTTCTTTGTTTTCTGTGGTACATGACCAGGTTTTGCGTGAACCTCTCTGTAATAAGTACTTTAATAATAGGTTTGTTAGCTTTTCATTAACCATTCCTGCATTGGACTTATATCTGTCTATAATTGACAATTATAATTTTCTCATTTATCAACACACTGCATTTGATTGTTGGCCGTATCATCTGGTTGTATCACAGCAGTCTTGTGTTGCCGTGGAAATCATCTCTCCACTGCAAGAACTGGTGAATGTGTGAAAGACCACTAAAGCTAAAGCTAGTTGTGGCTCAAATCAGTACAATGGCTGATCTATGTCCCAGATGAACTTTAGAGGTACATCCTTCATCCGCCCCTTAAAGATCTGGTCAAAACTCTCATTCTGGGCCACAGTGAACATGTTCTTCCAGTCCCCAACTTTTCCTAGAACAGCAGAACCAACACATTCATAGTTTTAAAGAAAGTAGATTCAGATATTCCAAAGGTCACTACAGGTGCTTTTGGAGAGGAATATACATTTAAAAAATGATAATCACCTATAAATGTTTGACCCAAATCATTGTTGTATTTTGATAATGACAGCCCACACAATAGAGGCCATCTAACTTTGGCAGTGCGTTGTACATAAGAACCTGGTTCATAATGCCATTTATTTACTATCTGTTCAGAGTAGCAGTACTACTCTAGGATCAGCTCCTCATCTATAAAGTAATTAACTATGTTAAAATTAATTAACTGATCCTTGATTAGAGACATTTTGTACAACAACACTTGCCCTTGCGTAGAAACTGGCCCTTCTTGACCCTGTCCTCCGGTATGAACTCATAGTTCGCCTTGGGGTCATGCTTCATGTTCTTAAATGTTGCTTTTTCCACTATCTTGTCGATATCTGCTTCACTCAGGTCCCTCTCCAGGAAGCAGCAGATCTTTGTCACAGCTTTTTTCAGATCCTGAAATAATAGGAATATGACGAACCAATTGATTAACCACCTTTCATGACTCTGACAGTGTCTCCATTCTTTATCTAGTGCACAACTTTGTCTGTATGAGGTTCCATTTTGGAACAATACCCTGTAAATTTAGTCTGTAATAATATCTTACCAGGATCATGTCCTCGTAGGTCAGGAACAGGATGTTGTACTGGTCTCTCTTGCCATGCCAGTCTTTGATGTGATTGAACCAGGACGCACCACAAACTGCAGGGTTATAACAGCTAAGATTATGCAGTATAACAGCTAGAGTTGTACATTATAACAACCAGGGTCACATTATAACAGGGTCAGGCAGTATAACATTTAGGGTCACACTATAACAGCTAGGGTCTTGCAGTAACAGCTAGGATCTTGTAGTAACAGCTAGGGTCTTCCAGTGACTGTTGGGGTCTTGCAGTGACATTTAGGGTCTTGTAGAAACAGCTGTGGGTCTTCCAGTACCAGCTAGGTGTCTTCCAGTAACAACTAGGCTCTTGCAGTGACAGTTAGGGTCTTGTTGTAACATCAAGGATCTCGCAGTAATCAGCTAGGGTCTTGCAGTAATAGCTAGGATATTGCAGTAAGGTATTGAAGTAACAGTTAGGGTCTTGTAGTAACAGTTAAGGTCTTGAAGTAACAGTTAGGGTTTTGTAGTAAGAGTGTGTGGTAAAAGCAGATTCACAAAGTGCATGCATCCCAAATAGCGCCCTATTCACTAAGTAGTGCAAAACTGTTGACCAAGGCCTATTGGGTACTATGTGGAGAATAGTGTGCTTTTCAGGAAAGAAAGATAGGCAGGTAGTGTCTTAAAAATCACAGCATTGATTAGAGGAAAACAGGCCATGTTGCTATTGGTTTTCTTGGTGTTGTCTGACACGCCAAGAAAAGCGGTTGTCTTCACATTACCATTCCCTTCTAACCACCGATCCAGGAAGTCCTCAAAGCTCTTTGGGTTGTTTAACGCGGCCCAGTTAAAACTCCAGTGATAGTAGGAGACCACGTTGTCCTTCGGATTGCGCATCACATAGATGATCTGACAAAGAGAAAATCATTCAGAAAAACACCCTGACCAAAGGCAGTGCACTCTCTAGGAAATTTAGGGTGTCAAACTCAGGATGTAACTCAAGGAAAAACTATTGAAACTAAACTATGAACTTAAAAATAACCAAAAGATAAATATCAAATATATTTAGAAAGTTAGTTAATAATTATAAAAACCAAAGCTAGAGTCACAGTAAGCATCTACATTGCAAAAATTTCACCTATGTTCCACGTGGACTTCAAGACCTTGTTGAATAACAAATGCGACTCTGGGGAAAAATGTGTTTGACCTCCCAGCTTCAGGTTCTCCACCCTACCTTTGCCTTCCTGGTTTTCAGGCCTGGGGGCATGAGTGCAGGGGTGAGGTGGGAGGCAAACAGCCGCGGGCTGGGGCGCAAGGAGTAGTCACGTCCTTCACCTTTACGCTCCAGCCATGGCATCTTCTCCAAATTGTTTTTGTAGACATCCAATATCTCTTGATCACAGATAGACGTGATGATCTGCTGTGTCCAGATGGTTCCTACAAGTCGACATTATGAAAGGTGTGTATTAAAGGAGAGAAATGTTTTGTTCTGTAACACATGTGGGTCACAATTACGATCAAGTTTTTTGGGTTGAAACAAAATGTTTCTTGCTTAGTAAAACATCAGTTCTGTTCCTCATTGAGACACTGTGCTGCAAAATTTGTACAGTATATTTGGATATTTTATCACCCAAAATGTTATTTTGTTTTGTTTTGGACCATGCAGTATCTTGCAGGGTCAATGTCCTATGCTGTACGTAATGTTACGTGTGCTACATTAATTCAGAAGAGACTTGCTTTACTGTCTTCTCTTTGTCTATTTGAGGCATTTTTTTCGCTGTGAGGATCTTTATTTTGATCCAAGAGCTGTGTTCATTAAAATAACTCTGCTTTATCCCTTCTAATTATACTTTTTAAAAGAGAGCATGTGCATTCTAATCAATTATTTAGTTCATCGGCAAAGGTCAGTTAACAACTTTAAGGATTCCTCAAATGTGTCACTCATATCTGGAAAGGTTCCCCATCTTAACCAGCATTCCATTCAAAACATTCCTATTGTCCAGTGTAATGATGTGTCAGCCAAGTTGTCACTCACCTGACTTTGGGTAAGTGACTAGAAAAATGTCACTGTCCCTGATCTCAAATGTCTGCAGAGAGTCAATAAGCTCAGCGGTGGAAAATTCTTTTGCATATACATAGTCCTTGTGCTTGACCAGGTCATCGTTAAGCTTCTCCATGACAATAATGTTGGTTTGCTCTACACTTGTATTGACAAACACTGCAAACAACCAAATGAAGTTGGAATGCAGCAGGTTTGGATTTTGGAAACCTGTGGTAATGTCTAAAAAAAAAGGTAATCCACTTTCTCCACTTCTCCACAGTCCTATAAGGGTCTGCCTTGGCAGTCTATCAACGCCTCCTAGTTTCAGCCAATCAGCAGGCTGGAGTGACCATTCAGTCAGTGCACCCACCCAAACTAGCTGAGAGTGTTAATGTTGGCAGGTTAATATGTTTTGGTTTGCTTCTTCTGCCACACTGATGCTGCCTTGCTCTCATATGAAAGTAGGACTCTCCATCACTAATTTGTTCCAACCACAAGGATGGGAAGAACACTTTACTTCTCTTTTGTTTTCTAACTGTAGCACAGCTGTCTAATTCTCTCTCGCAATATTGAATTAGTCACATAAGAGAAAATGCATTCATATCTCTTTGTCTTCCTGTACACCTTAGAGAAAGGTCAAACAAACAATAGCTCCACATTCACTATTACGTTTTTTGCTTATTCCTGTATGTATTTTTATAGTTTTTTGTTTTTGTTCATGCCACACTGTTGCTCATACAGTATGATCGACTAGGACTTTTGGAAGTTCGTTCATCGCTGAATAGAATTTTTCTCTACTTACCGGAGCACTTGCTGTGATTCTGCCATGGTCCCTGTACCGAAAAAACCTCCATCACCTGCCTGAATTACTACCGCCCTGTAGCACTGACCTCCATCTTCATGAAGTGCTTAGAGCGGCTGGTCAGAACCCACATCTGCTCCACCCTTCCTGACACCTTGGACCCCTTTCAATTTGCACACCAATCAAATATATCTACTGTACGGACAATGCCATCGCCCTGACAACACACACCGCTCTCTCCTATCTGGAAAAAGGCCACACATACAGTGAGGGGAATTTATTTTTCAGATATAATCAGTCTATAATTTTAATGGTAGGTTTATTTGAACAGTGAGAGACAGAACAACAGCAAAAAAAAATCCAGAAAAACACGTAAAAAAATATATAGTATAAATTGATTTGCATTTTAACGAGTAAAATAAGGATTTGATACCCTCTCAATCAGAGATTTCTGGCTCCCAGGTGTCTTTTATACAGGTAATGAGCTGAGATTAGGAGCACACTCTTAAAGGGAGTGCTTCTAATCTCAGCTTGTTACCTGTATAAATGACACCTTTCCACAGAAGCAATCAGTCAATCAGATTCCAAACTCTCCACCATGGCCAAAACCAAAGAGCTGTCCAAGGATGTCAGGAACAAGATTGTAGACCTACACAAGGCTGGAATGGGCAACAAGACCATCACCAAGCAGCTTGGTGAGGTGACAACAGTTTGTGCGATTATTCGCAAATGGAAGAAACACAAAGATCTCTGTAACACCTTATTTGAAAGGGTGTGCAAAAGAGTGACATGACATTGTCATGATACTGTCATAGTCATGACAAGACACATGTAAGAATCATTATGAACGTTTATGAATGTTATCATTAGGTGTCATTCGGTTGATTATGTCATTTTTAATGCAAGGTTGACATTGTTTGGGATGTCTTTGTTACGACAACTTGACATTAACTGAGTCAACACAACCTGTCAATGTCTTTGTTATGACAACTTGACATTAACCACGACAACATTAGATTAGATTCAATTTCATTGTAATTGAAAAAGTACAGTACAATGAAATTGAAGGAGTAAGGTAGCATGTGCAACTGAAATACAGGGATAGCAGCAATGAGGTTCCCGAGGTAGACGTACCTGTAACAACTGAAAACTTCAGACTTTGCAAGGCAGTGTCAGAGTCTAGTAGTACAAATGGTGGAAATGGTTAGTAATGGGTCACGGAATTCAGAAGGGTTACATTAAAGAAAGTGTTCCTGAGCCTCCTGCGAGACTGAAGAGACCTGTACCACCTGCCTGATGGAAGGAGGGCAAACAGTTTGTGGCATGGATGTGAAGGGTCTCTGATGATGCCACACACCCTGTGCAGACATCGCTTGTGCTGGAGGTTTATGATGGCGGGAGCTGGGTACCAGTGATGTGCTGGAGGTCTACAATGGCTGTGAGCTGGGTACCAGTGATGGGCTGGGCGGTTTCTATGTCTTTGCAATTTAAGTCAAGATTAAAATAGAATATGATTAGCTCTGAATGATCCATGACAAGCAAATGTTGGAATGTGCAGGGGAGACCAAAGGAAATAAAATGTTGAGGGAATGGATAACATTTTTGAGGGAACAGAAATGCATTAAATATGTATGTATTCTGTTTCAGAAGTTGAGTTTCTATTATGACCTCTAAGGGGCTCTGTAAAAGGTAAATATTTTGGTTTATTAGTAAATAATTCTAGCTAATGTTTTCACCCATCATGATTCAACTGCCATTGAAATCAGTGCAGTAGAGGTATCTTATCTATTTCATCATATACAGTATCTCACAGAAATGAGTACACCCCACACATTTTTGTAAATATTTGATTATATCTTTTCATGTGACAACACTAAAGAAATCACACTTTGTTACAATGTAAAGTAGTGAGTGCACAGCTTGTATAACAGTGTAAAGTTTCTATCCTCTCAAAATAACACAAAGCCATTAATGTCTAAACCGCTGGCAACAAAAGTGAGTACACCCCTAAAAGAAAATTTCCAAATTGGGCCCAATTAGCCATTTTCCCTCCCCGGTGTCATGTGACTCATTAGTGTTACACGGTCTCAGTTGTGAATGGGGAGCAGGTGTGTTAGATTTGGTGTCATCGCTCTCACACTCCCTCATACTGGTCACTGGAAGTTCAACCTGGCACCTTATGGCAAAGAACTCTCTGAGGATCTGAAAAAATTAATTGTCGCTCTACGTAAAGATGGCTATAAGAAGATTGCCAAGACCCTGAAACTGAGCTGCAGCACGGTGGCCAAGACCATACAGCGGTTTAACAGGACAGGTTCCACTCAGAACAGGCCTTACCATGGTCGACCAAAGAAGTTGAGTGCACATGCTCAACGTCATATCCATAAGTTGTCTTTGGGAAATAGACATATGAGTGCTGCCAGGATTGCTGCAGAGGTTAAAGGGGTGGGGGGTCAGCCTGTCAGTGCTCAGACAATATGCCGCACACTGCATCAAATTTGCCTGCATGGCTGTCATCCCAGAAGGAAGCCTCTTCTAAAGATGATGCACAAGAAAGCCCGCAAACAGTTTGCTGAAGACAGGCAGACTAAGGAAATGGATTACTGGAACCATGTCCTGTGGTCTGATGAGACCAAGATAAACTTATTTGGTTCAGATGGTGTCAAGTGTGTGTGGCGGCAACCAGGTGAGAAGTACAAAGACAAGTGTGTCTTGCCTACAATCAAGCATGGTGGTGGGAGTGTCATGGTCTGGGGCTGCATGAGACTGGGGAGCTACAGTTCATTGAGGGAACGTAGCCGCAACGTAGCCATAAATCTGGGGCTGGTGCTAGTCTAAAACTGGCAGGTATAGAGAGTACAGAGATATTGTTATTCATGTTGGCACCAATGACGTTAGGATGAAACAGTCAGAGGTTTCGAAGCAGAACATAGCATCAGCGTGTAAACTAGCTTGAAAGATGTGTCGGCATCGAGTAAATGTCTCTGGCCCCCTCCTAGCAAGGGGCAGTGACGAGCTCTACAGCAGACTTGTGCAACTCAATCGCTGTCTGAAAACAGAGTTCTGCCCGTCACAGGAAGTAGAGTTTGTTGATAACTGGCTCTCTTTTTGGGACTCTCTCAGAAATAGGGCCAGGCCTGATCTGCTGAGGAGCGACGGTCTCCATCCTAGCTAGAGTTGTGCTCTTCTTTTATGTAGGAACATTGACAGGAGTCTCAATCCTATAGCCTCACCATGTGATAGGTCAGGCCTAGCATAGTGGAGTCTGTTGATAGCATAGCCAGAGTAGTTAGTACAGTTTTACCTATTGCCACTTAGACTCGTTCCAGGCTGAGAAAAGTTAAACAAGGTAGTGCTAACAATAGCAACCTCATTAAGATAAAGCCTTCCTCCATCTCGGTCACAAATAAAAATGACTGTATCATTTCGCATCTCAAAATGGGACTCCTAAATGTTAGATCCCTTGCTCCAAAGGCAGCTGCAGTGAATGAATTAATCTCTGATCATAAACTAGATGTTATTGGCTTGTGTGAAACTTGGCTAAAGCCTGATGAATTCACTGCCCAAAATGAGGCCTCTCCTCCTGGCTATACTAGTGATCCTATCCCCCGAGTTTCAAAAGCCATACTATAAATTCTTGGACTACAAAGAGATTCCTTGATATTCTTCGCTCATCAAAGTAAATAAATCCGCAAACGATCAAATTGAGGAGCTAAACTTAATTCTGCTAAATACTTTATATACGGTTGCACCACTAAAAACTAAAGAAATGCACAACAAGAAACTTGCTCCCTGGTACACAGACAATACTAGAGCACTCAAATAAGCACGAAAGTGGCGCTCCACCAAGTTGGAAGTATTCAGACTAGCCTGGATAGACAGTATACTACAATACCAAAAAATATATCTTTAATACAGTTGCAAAGTTAACAAAAAAGCAACTTTAGCTGTAATGAATACATGAAATACTTTGATGAAAAGTAGAAAAATTAGAAAACTTAAATAGTTATAGTTCCCAAAATCTCAGTTGTCCTGAGAATGTCCTGAACCTCCCTGACCAGGTGTCAATGGGGACACTTGAATTTTTTTATACCGTATCGCTCGAAATATTCACAAAATGTGTAATGAGTTCTAAACCAACAAATTGTCAGGTAGACCCAATTCCAACACAGTTACGTAGGAGCTATTTTCTGTGCTAGGTCTGCCAATGTTGAACATAATAAATTGCTCCCTTTCCTCCGGATGTGTACCAAACTCACTAAAAATTGCAGAAATTAAGCCTCTTCTAAAAAATAATTATCTGGATCCCAACAATTATAGACCAATATCAAACCTCCCGTTCCTCTCAAAAATCTTAGAAAAATGTGTTTCCCAACAACTGAATGCCTTCCTGAAGACAAATAACATTTATGAAATGCTCCAATCCGGTTTCAGACCCCATCATAGTACTGAGACTGCGCTGAAGGTAACAAATTACCTTCTAATGGCCTCAGACAAAGGTTCTGCATCCGTTCTGTTGCTTCTTGATCTTGGTGCTGCTTTTGACACTATTGATCACACCTTTCTCTTAGAGAGACTGGAAACCCATATTGGGCTTTCACTGTTATGCTGATGACACATAGTTATATATTTCAATGAAGCATGGAGTAGCCCCAAAATTTGCTACTTTGGAAGCATGCTTTTCAGATATTAGGAAGTGGATGACAGACATAAATGCTCATTTTAGGACCCAAGAAACAAAGAGCTTTGTTAGCAGATCTCACTGTGAACCTCGACGGCTGCATGGTCGTATCCCAAAAAACTGTAAGAAACCTCTGCATTACCCTTGACCCTGACCTCTCCTTTGATGAACATATAAAATATGTCTCAAGAGTTGCTTGTTTCTGTCTTCGAAACATTGCAAAAATCAGAAACTTTTTATCAAAAACTGATGCAGAAAAACTAATCCATGCTTTTGTTACTTCTAGAATAGGTTACTGCAATGCTCTACTTTCCGGTTACAAATCAATAAATAAAGTTCAATTAGTGCTGCACACGGCTGCTAGAATCCTAACAAGTTCTCCTACACTATAAATCCTTGTTGATATGAGGAATGCATTTTCTGAATTTTCCCAGTCTCCGTTTTGAACTTAGGAGGACATGAGGTCCTGGCCCACATCTGCGGAGTACCTGGCTTGGGGGACCCATTGCTGTCCCTGTCCAGAGTCCTCCTGGTTGTGTTGCAGATCGAGACAATGCCAAATGATTTCAGCTGCTACTGTGCTGACACCTCCCCCTCCCCCGTGTTGTCCCTGCCTTGTCCATCTGGTCATGTTTCCAGCTGGACTAAGTTTAAATAGACTCTGGATTCAGCCCACATGCATTTATTAATTATTACAATTGTACTGGTAGATTTTTTCCTTTATCTAAACAGTACAGATTTTCTCAACCTTTTTCAAATCACGGTAATCTGTGAACATCTGGATAGGTTCCCCATCTTAACCAGTTGCATTTCCATTCAAATATATTATAATAGTGGAATCAACAACTACCCTGCTGTGCATAAAAATTACAGATCTCTCCTGTAATAGTCCTATTTAATGTTTGTGGATAGACATCTCTAGCTACCTTGTCTCCCTTATGCCTTTGACTATTTATGTAATCTATCTTATTGCATTTGGTTGGATTGGGGAATAATTTAATTAACACAGTGGGGCAAAAAAGTTTTTAGTCAGCCACCAATTGTGCAAGTTCTCCCTCTTAAAAAGATGAGAGAGGCCTGTAATTATCATCATAGGTACACCTCAACTATGAGAGACAAAATGAGAAAGAAAAATACAGATAATCACATTGTAGGATTTTTAACAAAGTATTGAGATTAACTTTTGTTATTGACCATATACTTATTTTCCACCATAATTTACCAATAAATTCATAAAAAATCCTACAATGTGATTTTCTGGAATTCTTTTTCTCATTTTGTCTCTCATAGTTGAAGTGTACCTATGATGAAAATTACAGGCCTCTCTCATCTTTTTAAGTAGGACAACTTGGACAATTGGTGGCTGACTAAATACTTTTTTGCCCCACTGTATGTGTATTTGGTTGTGGTCAAACACCTATTAGAAACTCTAACTGTTTCCAGGCCCTCACCTGAACCCCATTCGAACCTCACCATTCCAGGCCCTCACCAAAACCTCGAAAAGCATAAGTACGATTGAGTGCTATATAACAAGCCTGCAGCTTTCCAGACAGGGGGGCTGATATGTGTTTTACAGTATCCTAAAATAGCCATTATTGTACTTGTTGCCTAGATCAAGAGCACAATGGTAGGAGATGGTAGAACTGTTGGATCAGAGACAAGCAACTTTGTCTCTGATTCTACCAGTCATTGTGATAATTTGAAGGGAGACATTTAAGGGCCCTGACATACCCTGTTTGAAAGGACCAACGTGGAAAAAGAGCTCCTGCACTTATTTTATTTCAAATCTAACAATGTCCATAGTTTACAATAAAACATGTCTTTAACATAATGCACTCATTTTTAAACAGACTGTTTCTTTAGGACAAAATATGTGATTAATCGTAATTAACCACAGACGTTTATGCAATTAATTACTTAATCGTTTGACAGCATTAATATATATTATAAGAGTACTACTTTCAACCAACTGTTGCATCTTGCCACGAGAGAAACTGCAATAGTTCTCTTACTTCGATTTTATTCATTTCTGTTATTTAGAAACATTTGATTTATTTTTATTAAAGGCCCAGTACAGTGAAAATATTCATTATTTCATTATATTCTATTGTACAGGACCAGGTTTTCAGTGAACCTCTCTGTAATAATACGTACTTTATTAGGTGTCTTCCAGTAACAACTAGGGTCTTGCAGTGACAGTTAGGGTCTTGTAGTAACAGTTAGGGCCTTGTAGTAACAGCTGGGGGTCTTCCAGTATCAGCTGGGGGTCTTCCAGTATCAGCTAGGTGTCTTCCAGTGACAGTTAGGGTATTGTAGTGACAGTGTGTGGTAAAAGCAGGTTCACATAGTGCATGCATCCCAAATAGTGCCCTATTCACTAAGTAGTGCATAACTGTTGACCAAGGCCCATTGGGTACTATGTGTACTTAATGTTTCATACCACTGTATATATAAAAGTAAATTATTTTGAAGGAAGCAATGTAAGTATGATATGCATATTTTTGATTAAACGATATATCGATCACCACACTTGGTCGCTTGTGTTATTTAACGGAAGGGACCAGACACGTGTGGCCTGAGTACAGGGCCAATGGGACCCCCGTCCGCTCTCCCTCATCCACTGCCTCGGCTCTAGCCTCCGGCCCTGTCAGGCTGGTCTGGAGTCATTGCCAAATGTTCAAACTGATGGCACTTTGGGCCGGCTGAGTCTTGCCCATTTGTTAAACTGGGGGATTCTGGTGGGGAGAAGTCCTCGACCTCATTTAACCGGTCAGCTGCAAATTTTTCACCTGACTGCAGCGACTTGCTATCACTCTCCGGCTTCTAGCCCAGCTCAGTGGAGAAAGCTAGACACTGACTGAGATTTCAGCCACAGAAATGGGGGCACATGCCTGAAGTTGAAAAACTTGTACCCACCCCCAAAATGAATATTTATGGTTGAATTTATTTGGGAGAGATACTGCATTTATTAAATATTTGAAAGGGAGGGCCATTACTGAAATTGAGTCCCACAATGGCGGTGCTTCTCAAACAACCTCAGCGAGCCTCCAAGACCCATGTTGAGAACATGCATTGTTGATTATAATATAAAATGACACAGTCTAAACATGGGTCCGTTGGCTCACTCTGGATTGTTGTAGGTAAATACGTTTTTTATGTAACAACAACAAAAACAAAACAATATATATATTTCTGTCTGAGGACCGAATACATTAACTCCACTAACTTCAGTTTATGAAACTCTACTTCAGCTCAAAGGTCAATTTGTTTAGTTGAAGAAAAGAAATTACAAAATCAGACATTTCCATTTTTCGGTGCCTAAACGCCACTTTGGGCCTGGAGAGTCAATGCCTGTAAGATCCTGCAGCAATCAGGCCCTGATTCCCACCTTAAGTTGAGGCCTCACTAACAGATGTTTTTTGTCTGCTATGTTGTCAGGAAAGAGCTCACTGGCCCTCTAGTGGCGAGAGAGGGTACCTGTAACTGAGCCAATGCAAGACCCATGTATGGAGAGCAGGCATCTAAATCAGTGTTTCCCAATCCTGGTCCTCGGGACCCAAAGGGGTGCCTGTTTTTGTTGTTGCCCTTGCGATCACACACCTGATTCAAATTTAAAGACTTGATGACAGGTTGATTACGTCACTCAAGTGTGTAAGTGGTATGGCAATATTTAAAACAGGTGTGTGAGTGCTTGGGCAAAAACAAAAACGTGCACCCTTTTGGGGCCCGAGGACCAGGATTGGGAAACACTGCTCTAAATCATGGTGTCAGGGATGCAAATGGGGATCACCATTTTGCTTTTGCCATTTGGGATGTTTTTGCCACACCTTGATTCCACTATTCAAAGGTTTCATGATGAGTTGGAATCACTTTATGGAGGCCAGAGCTATCTCTCCAACAATGCAAAGTGCAAAGTCAGTTGATGTACTCCTGGATAATTTGTACGCCAAAATATTGAATGTCATGGATCGTGTTGCACCGTTAAAGGTAAAGAAAACTATGAGCAAACAGAAAACACAATGGAGAACCACCATGATGGTAAGCGCCCAAAAAAAGAATGTAGGAAAGCTGAAAGTAAGTAGAGAAACTTCAAATCCATTATGACATCTATAAACAAAGCCTTTGTAGCTTGAACTATGATTTACGCAAGGCTAGACAACAACATTTATAGGGAATGACCAACAAGAACCAACAAGAAAGACAGAACACTGGATGCACCTATACTGAACAACTATAGACCTGTATCACAACATGCAGTCAATGGAGCTCTCAATGCAAGTGAAACAGGCCATCCTTAGGCAAGAAAGAAAAATCCATCAGAGAGTTATTAGGAACACTAGTAGTGGCCCAATCAACAGTTTTCTACATTCTGAGAAAAAAGAAGGTACTGGTGAGCTCTGCAACACAAAAAGGCCTGGACGTCCACAGAAGACAATAGTGGTGGATGATCATAGGATCCTTTCCATGGTACAGAAAAACCCCTCCACAACATCCAGCCAAGTGAAGAACACCCTCCAGGAGGTAGGCATATCATGATCCAAGTATCCCATTAAAAGAAGACTTCACGAGCAAATACAGAGGGTTCACCACAAGGTGCAAACCATTCATAAGCTTCAAGAATAGAAAGGCCAGATTAGACTGCCAAAAAAGCCAGCCCAGTTCTGGTACAGCATTATTTGGAGAGATGAAACTAAGATCAACCTCTACCAGAATGAAAGGAAGAAAAAAGTATGGAGTAGGCTTGGAACGGCTCATGATCCGAAGCAAACCATATCATCTGTAAAACACAGTGGAGGCAGTGTGATGGCATGAGCATGCATGCCTTCCAATGGCACTGGTTCACTAGTGTTTATTGATGATGTGACAGAAGACAGAAGCATCCGGATGAATTCTGAAGTGTATAGAGGTATATTGTCTTCTCATATTCAGCCAAATTCAGCAAAGTTGATTGGACGGCGCTTCACTTTACAGATCGACAATGACCCAAAACATACAGCGAAAGCAACCCAGGATATTTTTATGGCAAGTCAATCACCTGGCCTCAACCCGATCAAGCATGCATTTCACTTGCTGAAGGCAAAACTTAAAGCAGAAAGACCAACGAACAAACAACAACTGAAGACAGCTGCAGTAAAGGCCTGGCAAAGCATCACAAAAGATGAAACCCAGCATTTGGTGAAGCCCAATGCGTTCCAGACTTCAAAGGATTCTCGATAACGTATCAAAAATGAATATTTATTTGTCCAATTACATTTGAGCCCCTGAAATAAGTGGACTGTGTTGGAAAATGGTTGCAATTCCGAAACCTTTCATACAATATTTTTGTTCAACCCCTTGAATTAAAGCTAAAAGTCTGCACTTCAACTGCATCTCGGTTGTTTCATTTCAAATCCATTGTGCTGGCGTACCGAGCCAAAATTATGGGAATTGTGACAATGTCCAAATATTTCTGGACCTTACTGCATATATTATATTTAACATGGGCTCAGGAACCAGGCTAGTTCCTGTTCTGTTAAATGTCATAACAATTTTGGAGAATTATGTCTATCTGGCTGGATGTGTTGGGAGTAAATAACCCATACTGATAAGGAAGGCTGACATACCGCCATAGCAACAGGGACAGTACACACACACACACACACACACAGGTACCCTGATCCTGTAAGCCAACCAGGAGAGAGAAAAACAGAGTTACTCCTATGTCACTCGGAAGCCTACCCCCAGCACCAACACACACTGGCTCTATCAAACTGCCCAGACACTTGGAACCGGACAAGTCACCTCTCTGTAAGTGACACTGCTTCAACCTACGTGGTTTTCTCCTGCTTTACTGTGCCCCCAAACCGCATGGTCCAGGGCGCGTCTGAGATCGCGGCGCTTTGCGTGGGCCTGGTCGGTCTGATCGGAGCGGCTGCCGCCACCGGGATGCCCATGTGGAAGGTGACGGCGTTCATCGGGGAGAACATCATCGTCATGGAGACGCGCTGGGAGGGCCTGTGGATGAACTGCTATCGGCAGGCCAACATCAGAATGCAGTGCGAGGTGTACGACTCCCTGTTGTACCTGCCTCCTGACCTACAGGTACGGCGACTCCGCGGTTGCGTCCCTAACGGCACATCTGATTGGCTTGGGTAATGGCGCTATTTAGAGACTAAGGTGCGTTGGGACAAATCCTATGACTTCATTAGTATTCCACCTATGTTATTAGCAGTGGCGTTTAAAAAATTGGTGGGGCACAAACCATTTCAAAATATAGGATACATACCAATAAAACCACAAAACTCCCTCTTGCTACTGATGTTTTTATTTAACACATCAACAAACAGAGTGGCTCCACAAAACACTTTTAACGACAGAGCGGCTTGCTTCTACCAGGTGTTGTAGTACACATACTGGAGAGAGAGAGAGAGAGAGACCTTCTTGTGTGTTGAGTCGCGGCTGTCCCATGGTATTGCGAGTGAAGGTTTTTACCCTCTTCAAGGTGGAAAAGTTCCTCTCTGACTCAGATGTCGTCATAGGTGTTATTATGATCATTTTCAGTAGAGTGACGGTCTCAGCAAAAGCCTCCTCTAGGTTGTTCTCATGGATGGATCTTAACAGAGTCAGGGCCGTCTTACCAGTGTGAAGCTCAGTGTGGCGGTACAGAGTGGTCAGCTCAGACTTAAACTTTTCCTTGTTTCCTAGAGACCATAGTTTCACCGCACAGTCAAGCTCAGATGTAGGGAATGACAGGACAAATTGTGGGAAGAGCGAGTTGTCAACCAGCTTGGCAGTGATCAGGTGGTCACTTTGTAAAAACGGTGAACGGTGGCAGCCCATTCATCAGTTTGCTTCTGCATATTCTGGACATTCTCCTTGAAACAGGTGAGCGCACTGCTAATCCCAGATGTATCGATGCTCAGTTTTTGCAGAGTGTTGTATAAAACATCAACTTCTGGCATAAGGAAGAAAAACTATTCCAGCAGCTGCAGAAAGGCTCGGTCCCGGAGTTTTTCAGAGAGGCCATATGCCTCATTTATGGTGGGTAGCCTTGGAATGCATCTCTGTGTTGCCTCAGCAAGTGCCGCAAAACGTTTTGGAGCACCAGAGAAAAAGGTGGCAAAAGCAGTTAAATCAGCAAAATACACCTTCAGGATACTCATCTTTGCTGAACAAAGTTGCTGCAAGGTCAGGTTCAGCTGGTGAGCATAAGCGTCTGTACCCCTCGGACGTTTCCACTTATTACAGCCGCACCATCATAAGTCTGAGCGATCAGCTTTTCTCCCAGCTTTAGTGGTTCCAGCACACCCTTGATGCTATTAGAGAGGCCGAGTCCAGTTTTATCTTTGACTTCCACAAACTCCAAAAACCTCTCTGTCACTGTATTGTCAGCCAACATGTATCGCAACACAATTGCCATTTGTGATTTACAGGAGACATCAGTTGTCTCATCTGCCTCTATGGCAACAAATTATGTCTTGTCCACTTGCTTGGCTATCTCCTCCCTGTACCCTTCATACATACAGTCTAACAGTTTGTTTTGTACAATGCTAGATGTCCCTTTGAATATGGGCTGAGCGTCATAGTGCCTCTGAAATCTCAAATCACCCTCACACATAGTCTCGAAAATGCATCTGAATATTCCAGGATTCAGGGAGTCCACCGACTCGTCGTGCCCCTGCAGTGCGGTTTCACATTTTCCACACAGTTTAATACATGTTTTGATACGACTGAGAACTTACCTGTTTTCCTCCACCTGTTTGTTATGCTTTTCAATGGAGCGCCTGTATGCACTGTCAACTTGGGCTGCGACATTTAACCTTCCAAGTAAGCCCAATTTCACAGCATTGTCCAGATGACTCCCGCTGCTCTCATGTTTTGCAATCCTCTCAGAAAGATGTTTAAAATCTTTGTAACCCGTCCTCGACCAAGGCCATCTCCACCAAATAGCAGACATGGAAAACAGAAGAGTGCCTTCTTTTGTATGCTAACTGTTTCTTCCGTCATCACTCAAACCGTTTCTTCAACTTTTTCTTCAAAAACCACTCCACGTAAAACCCGCAGTTACTTTTACCAGCGGTTTGAGTGATGACAATATCCCGTGGCTGATGGGCAGCAAGTCGCTTTACTTCAAATTTTTCCTTCAAATTAAGTGTTTCAAACTGGTGCTCGAGTACGAAATCCACTTTATTCATTTTCTCAAGTTATCTGGTGTTTGTGAAGCTAACAAGCTAGCTAAGACAATCTACTCACTCCTCGCTCTTCTTGCCTACTAATGTTGCAGCCAAATAGACAGACAGCCAATCAGGTCTGAAATACTAAATGACGCTGTATTGGGGCTACCGGCTGTCAGCCCCATTTGGCATTTAATTAGTGTGATCTACATTGATCACACTAACATTCTGAGCATGTGTATTAATATTTTCACACATACAATGTGCATTGCATTGTGAGAGAGGGGCTAGCCCTACATTCACGCTTAGCCTATGGCCTACTACTGCAAACTCATATCGGCAGAACACAGTCTGAAGCAGCAAGGCAGGGACCAATGAACATTAAATAAAATCCTAACACAAATTATATGCAATTTAGGGAGATGCTATATTCATAGATAATAAATTATAGGAAGTAATCTTTGAGAAATACAAATAACATAATTCTGTTGCAGTTCTTTGGGGCTGTGCCCCACCTGCCCCTAATGACCAGTCGCCCCTGGTTATTAGGTTTGACTTTATATACAGTGAACTCCAGTAAGATTGTGTCACTTTAAATATTGAACAGTGACACAATTTTACAATTTTTTTTCCCATTCAAGCACAATGACTGATATTACTTTTGTTCCATATTGGATTAAATATTTAGAAATGAAAATATTTAGACACAAAGTCCCCACACTTAAAAGTGACAAAAATACTGCATAGATAAACACTATGAGCAATAAAGTAGTCAGGTTTAGTGCTTGGTTGTATATCCTTTGCATGCAATGAACTCAACAGTCATTGTATCATATCAAATTGAATACAGGACCAAAAAACAAATCAATGCGTCACTTCAATTTTCAGCAACGTTCAAACAACCCCTTACCACTATTCCAAGAGATCCAATCCTGTGAAGAGGTCTCTAATTGGTCACCCTTCTGATCTCACAAGCTTACATAAATATGAAGTGAATCTTAACAGGTCTAGCGATCAGGACATTCTTGGATCAGGACCGTACCTTTGAAATATTATCTTTGGTTTCTTCCCCGTCCACAGGCTGCCAGGGGTTTGATGTGCTGCTCCGTGGCTCTTTCAGGTCTGGCGTTGCTAGGGGCTCTGGCAGGGATGCGCTGTATCTCCTGCATCCAGGATAATGACCACGCCAAGACCTGCATTCTCATGGTGGCGGGAATGATGCAGTTCCTGGCCTCCCTCTGCGTGTTCATTCCGGTGTCATGGACGGCCCACGTGATCATCCAGGACTTCTACAACCCTCTCCTGATCGATGCCCAGCGCAGAGAGCTGGGGGAGGCGCTCTACATCGGCTGGGTGACCGGGGCCTTCCTGTTCGCCTCGGGGATCCTCTTCGTCTGTCGCCACGTGCCCTCTGACAAAGCCTCGCTAGATATCTGCCACCCCGCCAACAGGCTCAACAAACCCACCATGATGCGGTACCGCCCCATCTCACAGAGTCACAGCATAGACCACAGGTGTCAAACCGGTTCCACGGAGGGCCGAGTGTCTGCAGGTTTTTGCTCTCTCCTTGTACTTGATTGGTTAATTAGGTCACTGATTGGTTAGTTTCTACCCTCACCTGGTTGTGTAGGTATGAACTAGGAACCAATTTATAGGAAAAACCAAAAACCTGCAGACACTCGGCCCTCCGTGGAACCGGTTTGACACCCCTGGCATAGACGGACGCCAGCTACACAACCGCCAAGATCTGTCTCCTCCGAACTTTCCTTACGGACCTGGTGGGGTGGTTTTAAACTCTCCGGCTGCTGTGTATGACTCCAGAATGGTGGAGAGTATGGGGCCTTTGGTCTATCAGCCGTGCAGCCTTGGTGGACAACCTACTTTTTCCTCTCAAAGCTCCAACTACATCAGTAGCCTTTCCACTCATGGCAACTCCTCACGGGTCCTTTTACAGAATCCGTACTCCGGTAATCAACAGACGATTGCTCCGTCCACCGCGAACACTGCCAGTCGACATTCCAGCACGTACTCCTTTAATCGCCCGGGAAGCACATCTGCTTCGCACAACACATCTTTGCGAGCTGTACTTGCAATCCCGTTTTCATCAGATATGAAAGCTCCACAGCAAAGCCACCACAGTCTTACCACAGTGATAGCAGTGTGGGTGTGTACATCTGAATGGACCTTCAGATTCTTCATTTCATGTTTATTATTGTCACAATCGGATCTGTGTATTAGTTTGCAGTGAAGTTAACTGTCTTTTTGGGGCAGGGGGGTTTGTTTATGTTTAGTGTATTGGAAGGCTAAATTGACATTGCGAAACTTAGCATTTTAGTTTTTTCAGTGAAGTGAGACGTTGTCAAATGTTGTCAATGTAAACACAGGTGAGACTTGTGTTTGTGTCTTAAATTGCAACCTATTTTCTATGTAGCACACTGATGTCTATGGAGCTCTGTTTCAAAAGTGGTGTTTAATTTAATTACAATCCTCAAAACTAGGCAACGGAAAAACTTTGATGTAAGACATTAGTTTAATTTACAATCGACGCGTCATAATCCCCATAAAACCTGAAAGAAATCCCCACAAACCAAGACGTGTTACTGTTTTTGTCTCGCATTTCACCCTTCATTTATTCCATAAAAGTTATGGCTTCAAAATAATGCTATAAATGATAAGATCTGTAACTCGCCATGACTTTTGCCAAATATGAATTTCAAAAGTGAAAGTGTAAACATCTTTGCTTCAATTAGCTCTACAAAATGATGTGTTTATATTTAGCCAATATGGATTAAAGTCAAATTGTCCTTTTTATATTTATAGATAAATTAATTGAGTAAGAAGCGAAGGGAAAATATCTTGTGGTTGGATTGATTTCCTGCCTGTTGGGCCCTGTCCGGGGCCTCCCCTGGGTTGGGCCACAGTGTCACCGGACCCCCCTGTCTCAGTTCCAAGGTGTTACGCTGCTATATTATTGTGCTGGGGGATATGAGGGATGTACTACTAAATTTTCTCAGTCTCCTCCAGTTTTAAATTTTAGGAGGAGATGAGGTCCTGGTCCACACCTGCGGATTACCTGGTTTGGGGGGCCCGTTGCTGTCCCTGTCCTTGTCCACCTACTTCTGACCTAGTCTAAAATCAAATAGAGTCTGGATTTAGCCCAGAGAAATGTATTTATTATTCCAATTGGACTCTTAATATCTCACCTGGCACAGCCAGAAGAGGACTGGTCACCCCTCTGAGCCTGGGTCCTATCTAGGTTTCTTCCGAAAATTCGACCTTCTTAGGGAGTTTTTCCTAGCCGCTGAAATTCAACACTACTATTGTTTGCTCCTTGGGGTTTAAGGCCGGGTGTCTCTGTAAAGCACTTTGTGACAACTGCTGTTGTAAAAAGGGCTTTATAAATACATTTGATTGATTGATTGATCTTTATAGGACGCAAGTGTTTATGAGGATTCACGCGGTAGTGAATTTAATGCACAATTCAGCAGCTTATTGCTTGTTGTTCAGGAAAATGCCTAATTCAAGATGTCAATTCAAGATGGCAATTCGTCTGTCTTTAAGACTGAACCTGACGGTGGTAATTGCAAGGTTGGCTTAGAAATGTAGTTTTGAAAATTGCTTGAGGATATATCTGGTATATCATATGGTTTCCATTTTGTTAGGTTGCATTTTCTGGTTAGCTAGCTATCTCCAGAATCATTGAATCATAGAACATTACTTAATGAACAATGTATGAGAATGAGTTTATTGTTCGATTTTTTTAATTGGCTATTCTTAATAGCTTTTTAAAATTAAATTATCACATTGAATTGTGTCCACCCTGACTACTGTTATTCAGAATCTCCTGAAGGCGTGGAATAGGAAGCCAGCTAGTTGAGACTCCAATCAGTATGATGGCTGATCTATGTCCCAGATGAATTTCAGAGGTACATCCTTCATCTGCTCCTCAAAGATCTGGTCAAAACTCTCATTCTGGGCCACGGTGAACATGTTCTTCCAGTCCCCAACTTTACCTAGAACATATTTAAAGACATAGCAGGAGAACTTTAGGTATTCCAAAGGTTACTACAGGTGCTTTTGGAGAAGAATATTAATTTGAAAAGATTAATGATTTGAAACAAAAATTATAATCACTTTTCCTACAACAGCAGGAGCAGAAGCAATATTATAAACTGCTTTTATGGGATTCAGATACAGTGTGTTTGGGTTATCTATTTCCCATATCTCAGGTCCGTATTCAGAAATCATGTCAGAGTAGGAATGATGATTTAAACATGATCCCTTGTCCTTGCCAAGTTCTAATGATTATCTCAAAAACAAAGGCCTTGACCTTTGCGTAGGAACTGGCCCTTCTTCAGTATGTCCTCCGGTAAGAACTCATAGTTGGCCTTGGGGTCATGCTTCATGTTCTTAAAGCTGGCCCTTTCTACTATCTTGTTGATATCTGCTTCATTCAGGTCTTTCTCTAGAAAACAGCAGATCTTCATCACAGCTGTCTTCAGATCCTAAAAAATATGTAAGAATCAAAAACTATTAGTGTAATTTAATTATTTACTAGATTGAAAATGGTACTCTGTTACGTATTTATATTTATACAAATATATTTTGTTAAATGAGAACACATATTTTTCTATAAACTGAAAACAAAGTTGTATGGACAGGAATGACCAAAAATGAATTAGGATTACCTGCCTTGGTCACAAGGGACAAAACAACAGATTTCTCACTTTGCAGTTGATCCAGCAACATTTCGAATACTATTCAGACTCTAACCACTAGACTACGTGATATCCGATACATGGTGCAATTGTGTTGATCGGAGACCTTTTAGGGTTTCATTTTGGATGTATCCCTGTAAAATTAGTCTATTATGATATCTTATCAGGATCATGTCCTCATAGGTCAGGAACAGGATGTTGTACTGGTCTCTCTTGCCATGCCAGTCTTTGATGTGGTTGAACCAGGACGCACCACCAACTGCAGGGTCATAACAGGGTCAAGCATCCCAAATGGCTACCTATTCCAAATGTAGTGGAGTTTTGACCAGAGCCTGTTGGGTACTATGTAAGGAATAGGTTGCCAATTGAGACATACAGACTATCCGTGAGTATCTCAAAAATAACAACATTGATTAGAGCTAAACAGGCCATGTTGCTAATGGTTTTCTTGGTGTTGATTGACGCCGCATAGGAAGGCTGTTGTCTTCACCCTACCATTCCCTGCTAACCACTGATCCAGGAAGTCTTCAAAGCTTTTTGGGTTCTTTAACGCGGCCCAGTTAAAACACCAGTGATAGTAGGAGACCACATTGTCCTTTGGATTACGCATCACGTAGATGATCTGACAAAGAAGAACAGGAAAACATTAACTGTACATTTACAGACATTTGGGCCCAAGCCACAGCCAGTGCACCCTCTAGGGAATATGGTGCCATTTGCTGTTGTATTCTGTTTATATTTACATTTTACACAGCATTCCAAATTTTTTGGAAATGAGATTTTATGTCCTAGATTATGGTGATATACTATTAAGGCAAACCTCAGGTTCTGTACTGAAATCTCTGGATACAGTCTCTCATTCGGCCTTGCATTTTATCACTGGTGCAAATGTTCGCACTCATCACTGTTACATGCCTCAGGGTTACTACAATCTAGAAGGGACAGATTTTGGTTGATTTTTTGTAAAAGGCATTGATGCCAAAACCTTCCTGAATATTCAACAGAGTTAATTAGCTGGAAAAACAGCAGTTTGCCAAACACTCTCAGGACTGGATAGTTCTGGAGATACCACGGGCCTATTCAGAATTGGAATTGGGTAAAACATGAAATGCCATTCAGGTTGATCAAAAGTAACATTTTATTGTGCCTGTAAGTCATTTGTCTATTGTGATTGTTTAACTTAATGGATGTTTATTTTCCATTTTATTTGTGCTTTTTTTGTAAGACTGGGCTCTGCTATAAAAGAGACCTTGGTCTCAGTAAATGTCTCTGTATAAATAAAGGTAAATTAATGAAATAAATATACTTGGGGCGTATGTTCCACATGGCCTGACCTGGTTGAAGACCGAATCTGGACTCTGGGGGAAAATGTGTTTGACCTCCCAGCTTCAGGTTCTCCACCCTACCTTTGTCTTCCTGGTTTTCAGGCCTGGGGGCATGAGTGCAGGAGTGAGGTGGGAGGCAAACAGCCGCGGGTCGGGGCGCAAGGAGTAGTCAGGGCGTTTTTCTGTATACTCCAGCCATGGCATCGTCTCCAAGTTGTTGTGGTAGACATCACCTATGTCTTTTTCACAGATAGAGGTGATGATCTGCTGTGCCCAGATAGTTCCTACAGGTCAACATGATAAAATGGGTTTATCAAAGAGCTTTAGAGGACATTGTTATTAAAATGAAAAATCCCCATTCAAATATGAAGAAAACTGCCTATCCTGGCAACTGTTTTAAGAATGTGATTACAGGAGTAAAAATGTCATACAGTCTTATATACCACTGCATTCAGCCAATCTCCACTCAGGATTTGAACCACCCGTTTCATAATACACCATTGGAACTGGTTGCTTTACTCCTATCTCAACAGTACAGAGTTTCTCAACCTTTTTCAAATCATGGAACTCTATTATATCTGCAACATCTGGAAATGATCCCCATCTTAACCAGCTTTCCATTCAAAACATTCCTATTGTCCAGTGTAATGATTTGTCAGTCAAGTGTTCACTCACCTGACTTTGGATAAGTGACTAAAAATATGTCACTTTCCCTGATCTCAAAGGTCTGCAGAGAGTCAATATACTCAGCTGTGGTGAAATCCTTTGCAAATACATAATCCTTGTATTTAACCAGGTCTTCTGTGAGCCTCTCCATAACAGTAATAGTTTGGGGTAGATTAATATTGGCAAGATACTGAAACAAAACGACATGGAGTTGGAGTGTAGCACGTTTGGACTTTGGAACCTGTGGTAAAGTTCACCTGGTTGTTAAGATTAGGTTTACCTCACTGATGTTACAGTAAAATACCCTCCAGTAGAGTTATCAACCTAACTTCCTTGCATGTAACATACATTCTATACAGTTGTTATGAACTACAATCTGAGTAGTAAACTCCTCGTCTTTTTCTGGTTTGCGCTGGTTACTTCCACCAACAGGGCTGGAGTCCACTGTACATCAGGGTTGACAGCTGCCAGGAGCTATAGGACCGGCTCATTGTAAAGACTAAAAAGGAATGAACGGAATGGTATCCAACACATTGCTCATGTAATGCACATATACTTAATACATCTAAATACTTGTAATTTGTTCAATGTCAATACTGTTCAATGTCAATACTGTTCAATGTCAATACAGTTGAATCTAATCTAATCCAAAACATTCAGAATGGTGATTTATGAACCTGGACTTCCAGGTTGATGTGACAGGTGGGCGGGACATCCGTTTTGTAGGGCGGGACTTCTGGAGTGACGTATGCATATTCTGTGACTTAGTAATTCATGATTACATTGATGTGTCCATGTTTGATGTTTTACAACAACTGATAAGCAACCCAGACTAGTGTTATAACAGGTGGGTTATGTTTAATGTTTGGAAAGGTTCCCCGGCAATAAATAAGTGTTGTGTTACCGGCAAGATGGTTGGTGTTCAACAAAAGGGTGACAGGGTTCAGCAATTCTGTAAACCCCCTGGCATTTTATGTTCTGACAGTTGGTGCAACAGATGTCATACAACCGGTGGGTTTTACAATGTGCATGTAGCATGGTGCTTTTCCACAAGCGCAGGATTGTGTGGGTAACAATATTTATTAAAATATTGTGAAAAATAAAAACAAGTATTTTGGTACATGTGTATGTATGTGTAATGGTGAATTTTGTAATATTTTTTTTTGTTTTAAGTCAGCATTAACTTTAAATAGCATTTTATGGCAAAACGTTATAAAGTTACCCGGAAGGTAGCGTATAAATTTGCATGAACAACGGTGAATCGTTGACAGGTCAAGATATGTTATTTCAGGTAATCAAAACATTCCTAAAGGTGTCTTTTGAAATTGTACAACAGGGATCAATGCGAGATTGTTTTCTTCTTGCAACTACTGTTACAAACTTGTATTTGAGAATACCGGTATGTGTTGGTGTGGATGGATTCTGTGACTTCTGGGTAAGATGTGCTGCATTCTCGTAATGACCAACTGGTGAAAAACTATTTTTGATTGCTGTATCATGGTCTTGTGTTTGTTAAATGTTGAAGAGATTAATGGCGATATGGTGACAATAGCCAGTGTTTATATGTAAGTGGATGAGTTTGTCTTTAGTAGATCAAATTAAATCACTTGATGTCACGGCTGAGCCGTGATAACTAACTAGAACTGCGTTTCTACCGGACAGGAAGTACCAATATATTTGGTTGTCAAACATCAACAATCATCTGACATAAATAGTTAAGTTTTATCCAGAATTTTAATCACTCTAGCCTATATAGTTCTAACACAATTTTAATAATAAATAATAATAATACATTTTATTTTTAGGCGCCTTTCTAAGCACTCAAGATCACCATACAAGACACAAATCACAATAAAGATAGAAACAAACAGAGCAATGCTAAAAGCAGATGAATCGTGATGATGAACATTGCTATAAGCAGATGCAGAGTGATCTTGTTGGATATGCCAGTGTGAAAAGATGAGTTTTCAGACAGGTTTTGAAAATGTAAAGCAAGTTGATGTTACGGATGTCTGCTAGAAGAGAATTCCAGAGGTGAGGGGCAGAGCGGCTGAAGGCTCTAAACCTCATAGTGGTCAAACGGGCAGGAGGTACAGTGAGGTGAATAGAAGAAGACCTGAGAGTACGGGTGGGTATGTTGAGATGAAGGAGGTCAGTGAGGTACAGAGGAGCAAGGTTGTGAATGGTCTTCAAGGTGAGGAGCAGAATCTTAAAATCAATGCGGTATTTTACAGGGATCCAATGTAACTGCTGAAGAACAGGAGTGATGTGATTAATAGAAGATGTTCTGGTGAGGATACGAGTGGCCGAGTTCTGAAGTTGCAGAAAAAACAGGATTTGATTTCCGAAAAGCAATCAGTGAGGGAGGTGTGTGTGTGGCAGTGTTGAGTTAGGTTTAGTTGACAGGTATAGTTGGGTGTCATCTGCATAACAGTGGAAATGGATATTTAATTTACAAAAGATATGACCAAGAGGAAGTAGATAGATGATAAACAGAAGGGGCCACAGGACAGAACCCTGGGGAACACCGGTAATGGCAGGAGATGGATGTGATTTGAATGTTCTGAGTTGGATGAATTGAGTGCGGCCAGAGAGATAGGATTACCAATCCGTCAGTCAGTTATACCAATAGAGACTAGTCTGTCAAGGAGGATGTTATGAGAGATGGTGTCAAAGGCCACACTCAGATCAAGGAGGATGAGAATGGTTAATAGAGTCAGCTGCCATGAGAAGATCATTTGTGGTTTTTACCAGTGCTGTTTCAGTGCTATGGCAGGGGTGGAAGCCAGATTGGAATTCTTCATAGAGGCTATTGTCAGACAAGTGTGCATGAACCTGAGATGCAACAGTTTTTTAGTTCAAATTCATGTAGTTCAAATGCGTTTTCACCCCATGTAAAGGTCTTCCACGTATGTGGGTATTAGAATTCAATCAAAGATACTTCCCAATCACCTTTCACATCTATACCTTTGGCAAATTTTGTGGTATAGCTTGAACTCAAATTGTTTGGATAGATATGTTTCGATTAGTTACTGGGCAATGTTATGTAGAAGCCATCGTCACCCATGCTGATTGCATTGTACATGAAAATACTGAAAAGTACGGAAAATCTTGGAATTTTATCCAGTTTCTAGGTCAAGCACTCGTTTCCGAGGGTATCCAGCTGTTGAATTTTTCAGGCCAACCAAGCCATTTCACAAGACAAATTTTCTTCCCTTTCTGTACTTTCTCACCCAGAACTGCTTCCACTTTAAAAGGAAGTCAATATGTCACAAGGAACAGGAAGTCCATTCGTCACACCGGAAGTCCCACCCTACAAACCGGATGTCCCTCCCACCTGTCACATCAATCTGGAAGTCCCGCCCTCCATAAATCACTGACACATTCTGACACATTATACCCTACATTTACTACTGGCCTATCCTCCCATAATCTCAACACACCAGCCAACCCTGTTAGAAGTCCCCATTCATGGGTCTAGAGCACAGGTCTTCGACCTTCTCCTGGGGACCCCACAGCCATTCCATCTATTAGATGTATCCCAGAGCTAGCACACCTGCATCAACTTATTAACTAATTAACTAGCCCTTACCTGTTGAATCAGGTGAACTAGTTCAGGGCAAAAACTAAACTGTGAGATTGCTGGGGGGGGGGGGGGGGGTCTCCAGGAAAGGGTTGAAGACCTATGGTCTAGAGACGTATAATAAAAGTAAATTGACAAATATCTAAACACTTGGTTTGGTCCAAATGGCTCCCAGTTCCCTATAAACTATGTATGTACTATAAGAGAACTACCTACAACCAAAGCCCTGGTCAACCGTGCTGCAGATAGGAACCAGGGTGCCATTTGGCAAGTAGGGCGTCTGTGTAGAACAACTGTCGGGTCTTGCAACGAGATAAACTGCGATGGTTCTCTCGCTGTGATGTTACTCGTTTCTGTTATTTAGAAATCTTAATTGTTAGGAGATCTTGCAGAAACTGATGCAGTGTTGATTTTTATTTTTATTTTATAAAAAGCCCAGCACAGTAAAACCTTTGTTTTCTGTTGTACAGGACCAGGTTTTCAGTGAACCTCTCTGTAATAAGTACTTTAACAATAGGTTTGATTTCATTTCTTAGCTTTTCATTAACCATTCCTGCATTGGACTTATATCTGTCTATAATTGACAAAAGGTTTTCTCATTTATCAACACTCTGCATTTGATTGGTGGCCGTATCATCTGGTTGTATCGCAGCAGTCTTGTGTTGCCGTGGCAATCATCTCTCCACTGCAAGAACTGGTGAATGTGTGAAAGACAACTAAAGCTAAAGCTAGCTGTGGCTCCAATCAGTACAATAGCTGATCTATGTCCCAGATGAACTTTAGAGGTACATCCTTCATCTGCCCCTCAAAGATCTGGTCAAAACTCTCATTCTGGGCCACGGTGAACATGTTCTTCCAGTCCCCAACTTTTCCTAGAACAGCAGAACCCACACATTCAGAGTTTTAAAGAAAGTAGAAATTCAGGTATTGCAAAGGTCACTACAGATGCTTTTGTAGAGGAATATTAATTTTAAAAATGATAATCCCCTATAAATATTTGACCCTAAATACTGTTGTATTTTAATAATGACAGCCCACACAATAGAGGCCATCTAACTTTGGCAGTGCGTTGTACATAAGAACCTGGTTCATAATGCCATTTATTTACTATCTGTTCAGAGTAGCAGTACTACTCTAGGATCAGCTCCTCATCTATAAAGTAATTAACTATGTTAAAATTAATTAACTGATGCTTGATTAGAGACATTTTGGACAACAACACTTGCCCTTGCGTAGAAACTGGCCCTTCTTGAGCCTGTCCTCCGGTAGGAAATCATAGTTCGCCTTGGGGTCATGCTTCATGTTCTTAAATGTCGATTTTTCCACTATCTTGTCGATTTCTGCTTCACTCAGGTCCCTCTCCAGGAAGCGGCAGATCTTTGTCACGGCTGTTTTCAGATCCTGAAATAATGGGAACATGACAAACCAATTGAATAACCACCTTTTATGACTCTGACAGTGTCTCCATTCTTTATCTAGTGCACAACTTTGTCTGTATGAGGTTCCATTTTGGAACAATACCCTGTAAATTTAGTCTGTAATAATATCTTACCAGGATCATGTCCTCGTAGGTCAGGAACAGGATGTTGTACTGGTCTCTCTTGCCATGCCACTTTTTGATGTGGTTAAACCAGGACGCACCACAAACTGCAGGGTTATAACGGCTACGATTATGCAGTATAACAGCTAGAGTTATACATTATAACAGCTAGGGTCACATTATAACAGCTAGGATAATGCAGTATTACAGCTAGAGTTATACATTATAACAACCAGGGTCACATTATAACAGGGTCATGCAGTATAACATTTTGGGTCACAGTATATCAGATAGGCTCATACACTATGACAGCTACTTTCATAGACTATAACAGCTAGGGTCTTGCAGTAATAGCTAGGGCCTTGTAGTAACAGCTGGGGGTCTTCCAGTACCAGCTAGGTGTCTTCCAGTAACAACTAGGGTCTTGCAGTGACAGTTAAGGTCTTGTAGTAACAGTTAGGGCCTTGTAGTAACAGCTGCGGGTCTTCCAGTATCAGCTAGGTGTCTTCCAGTGACAGTTAGGGTATTGTAGTGACAGTGTGTGGTAAAAGCAGGTTCACATAGTGCATGCATCCCAAATAGTGCCCTATTCACTAAGTAGTGCATAACTGTTGACCAAGGCCCATTGGGTACTATGTGGAGAATAGTGTGCTTTTCAGGAAAGAAAGATAGGCAGGTAGTGTCTTAAAAATCACAGCATTGATTAGAGGTAAACAGGCCATGTTGCTATTGGTTTTCTTGGTGTTGTCTGACACGCCAAGAAAAGCGGTTGTCTTCACATTACCATTCCCTTCTAACCACCGATCCAGGAAGTCCTCAAAGCTCTTTGGGTTGTTAACCGCGGCCCAGTTAAAACTCCAGTGATAGTAGGAGACCACGTTGTCCTTCGGATTGCGCATCACATAGATGATCTGACAAAGAGAAAATCATTCAGAAAAACACCCTGACCAAAGGCAGTGCACTCTCTAGGAAATTTAGGGTGTCAAACTCAGGATGTAACTCAAGGAAAAACTATTGAAACTAAACTATGAACTTAAAAATAACCAAAAGATAAATATCAAATATATTTAGAAAGTTAGTTAATAATTATAAAAACCAAAGCTAGAGTCACAGTAAGCATCTACATCTACAAAAAGGTCACCTATGTTCCACATGGACTTCAAGACCTGGTTGAAGAATGAATGTGGACTCTGGGGGAAAATGTGTTTGACCTCCCAGCTTCAGGTTCTCCACCCTGTCATCTCCCTACCTTTGCCTTCCTGGTTTTCAGGCCTGGGGGCATGAGTGCTGGGGTGAGGTGGGAGGTAAACAGCCGCGGGCTGGGGCGCAAGGAATAGTCGCGTCCTTCACCTTTACGCTCCAGCCATGGCATCTTCTCACAATTGTTTTTGTAGACATCCAACATCTCTTGACCACAGATAGACGTGATGATCTGCTGTGTCCAGATGGTTCCTACAAGTCGACATTATGAAAGGTGTGTATTAAAGGAGAGACATTTTTATGTCTTTATTTTGATCCAAGAGCTGTGCTCATTAAAATAACTCGGGTTTATCTCCGCCTTCGTTTGGGTCTTCCTTTTTGGAACATCACAGCTGCCTTCCAATTATACTTTTAAAAGAGAGCATGTTCATTCTAATCAATTAATTAGTTCATCGGCAAAGGTCAGTTAACAACTTTAAGGATTTCTCAAATGTGTCACTCATATCTGGAAAGGTTCCCCATCTTAACCAGCATTCCATTCAAAACATTCCTATTGTCCAGTGTAATGATGTGTCAGCCAAGTTGTCACTCACCTGACTTTGGATAAGTGACTAGAAAAATGTCACTGTCCCTGATCTCAAATGTCTGCAGAGAGTCAATAAGCTCAGCGGAGGAAAAGTATTTTGCATATACATAGTCCTTGTGCTTGACCAGGTCATCGTTAAGCTTCTCCATGACAATAATGTTGGTTTGCTCTACACTTGTATTGACAAACACTGCAAACAACCAAATGAAGTTGGAATGAAGCACGTTTGGACTTTTCAAACCTGTGGTAATGTATAAAAAAAGTAATCCACTTTCCTCACAGTCCTATAAGGGTCACTGCCCAACCTGCTTTGGCAGCCTCCTAGTTTCAGCCAATCAGCAGGCTGGAGTGACCATTCAGACAGTGCACCTGCCTACACTAGCTGAGAGTGTTAATGTTGGCAGGTTAATATGTTTTGGTTTGCTTCTTCTGCCACACTGTTGCTGCCTTGGTCTCATATGAAAGTAGTACTTTCCATCACTAATTTGTTCCAACCACAAGGATGGGAAGAACACTTTACTTCTCTTTTGTTTACTAACTGTAGCACAGCTGTCTAATTCTCTCTCGCAATATTGAGTTAGTCACATATGAGAAAATGCATTGGTACCTCTTTGTCTTCCTGTGCACAGTAGAGAAAGGTCGAACAGACAATAGCTCCACATTCACTATGTAGTTTTTTGCTTATTCCTGTATGTATTGTTTTTATCGTTTTTTGATTTGTTCTTGCCATACTGTTGCTCAACTAGGTGTTATATTCTGTCCAAGTTTGATCCATGAACAAAATAAAGGCAACCGGAATTCAGGGGAGAGACATCTTTATTCAGCCTGACTCTATGATGTTGACCTTCCATTTTTCTCTTATTTTCTCTCTCTCCCATAATTACAGAGGCAACACAGTCTTTTATGCCAGGATACATAGGACGTGGCCACTGGTCATCAACAACCATTACACATTCCAATACCCTCCAATAAGAAAGGTTTATCCTACAACAGACCCTTGTATGGTATGTTCCAACCTATGGTCAATGGACCTATCCATATAGCCTCTGTCAGTCACATGGGCAATTCCAAGCAAGAGGTATGGACAGAATGTATGGGGCCCTTCAGTAACAGGCATCACTCCCTATCTATCCTAGTCAGCACATCTGTGTTGTGTTAAGTTTTTCATGCCCATTTCCTATCAGACTTTTGGAAGTTCGTTCATCGCTAAAAATATAATTTTTCTCTACTTACCGGAGCACTTGCTGTGATTCTGCCATGGTCCCTGTACCGAAAAAAACCTCCATCACCTGCCTGAATGACTACCGCCCTGTAGCACTGACCTCCATCTTCATGAAGTGCTTAGAGCGACTGGTCAGAACCCACATCTACTCCACCCTTCCTGACACCTTGGACCCCTTTCAATTTGCATACCAATCAAATATATCTACTGTACGGACAATGCCACCGCTCTCTCCTATCTGGAAAAAGGCTACACATACAGTGAGGGGAATTTATTTTTCAGATATAATCAGTCTATAATTTTAATGGTAGGTTTATTTGAACAGTGAGAGACAGAATAACAACAACAAAAATCCAGAAAAACTATAATTTTTTTAATAGATTTATTTGCATTTTAACGAGTGAAATAAGGATTTGATACCCTCTCAGAGATTTCTGGCTCCCAGGTGTCTTTTATACAGGTAATGAGCTGAGATTAGGAGCACACTCTTAAAGGGAGTATAAATGACACCTGTCCACAGAAGCAATCAGTCAATCAGATTCCAAACTCTCCACCATGGCCAAGACCAAAGAGCTGTCCAAGGATGACAGGGACAAGATTGTAGACCTACACAAGGCTGGAATGGGCAACAAGACCATCCCCAAGCAGCATGCTTATTCGCAAATGGAAGAAACACAAAGATCTCGGTAACACCTTATTTGAAGGGGTGTGCATAAGAGTGACATGACATTGTCATGATACTGTCATAGTCATGACATGACACATGTAAGAATCATTATGAACATTTATGAATGTTGTCATTAGGTGTCATTTGGTTGATTGTGTCATTTTTAATGCAAGGTTGACATTGTTTGGGATGTCTTTGTTACGACAACTTGACATTAACTAAGACAAAATATCCTGTCAATGTCTTTGTTATGATAACTTGACATTAACCACGACAACATTAGATTAGATTAAATGTTATTGTAATTGAAAAAGTACAGTACAATGAAATTGAAGGAGTAAGGTAGCATGTGCAACTGAAATACAGGGATAGCAGCAATGAGGTTCCCAAGGTAGACATACCTGTAACAACTGAAAACTTCAGACTTTGCAAGGCAGTGTCAGAGTCCAGTAGTACAAAGGGTGGATATGGTTAGTAATGGTTCACGGAATTCAGAAGTGTTACATCAGATGGAAAGAAAGTGTTCCTGAGCCTGTTGATGAAAGACTGAAGAGACCTGTATCAGCTGCCTGATGGAAGGAGGGCAAACAGTTTGTGGTATGGATGTGAAGGGTCCCTGATGATGCCACACACCCTGTGCAGACATCGCTTGTGCTGGAGGTCTACGATGGCAGGGAGCTGGGCACCAGTGATGTGCTGGGCGGTTTCCACCACCGTTGCAGGGCCTTCCAGTCGACTACGGAGCGAACGCCAAACCATGCTGTGGCACAGTTAGTCAGAAACATTACCTGTCATAAACATGTAATGTTTCTGACTAATGTTTCTTCAAGTTTGATAATAAGGCCTGATTATCAAACTTGAAGAAACTATTTAGCTATATGTGTTAGCATTAAATACAACTGTCATATGTGGTTGGTTTTAACATTGGTTGTCATGAGACCATTATAATTGTGTCATGAATATTTTTCTTGACTTCAAGTAAAGTAGTACAAATTGGAGATGTTATAACACTGTCAAATGCATTCATGTGTCATTAATATTTTTCACTTTCAACCATCCTACTTAAGTAACTTTCCGATAAGGGTACATGAACAACCATTAACCAATGCAGTAGTTACCTTCAACGAACATTGATGAACAATGATAAACAAGACATGAACCAACGGTTAATGATAACTCTTACTTTATTAATGGTTTACAAATGCATTAACAAACAGAATGTAGTATCATTTGTTCATGTTGACACAGGACATAAACTCATGTCGTTTTTTGCAAGAACACAGTACTGTAATTTGTTAAGGTTGATACAGGACATCCATTCATGTACAGTACATAGTTCTTGGCATGAACAATAGCCTAAGTAATATAAACTATTCATAATATAATCACATTGAAAACATGATTTATAAAGTACATGGCTGAGCAAGTTAGCAAAGTGCTTCCCTGAACTGACAAACACTTGACTGGAGCTAGCATACAGCTAACTGGAGCCAGCTAATAACCAACCAAAGCCAGCTAACAACAAGGAACAAAGGAACTAGCTAATCGCTAACCCTTACAGTGCAACAATTGCAAAGTTCCTAAACAATACAGTTACAAAATTAAATTACATTAATCCTAGGGATATTGTCAGGAGTGTTGTTTTCGAAAAAAACAATTCCGTACAGTACAGTAACAAATGTGTTTTTTCCAAAGGAATGCAGCACCTTCACAGCATTTTACATATACATGGGTCTCTATCATAGTTATCCAATTACCACTCTTTTCCAACCCTCTACATACACTTTAATTAACAGGCAAGTTATCAAACTGTATCGAAAGGTCCATTGTACTTTTGTACTTTAACGACCAGGAAAACAGGATAAATGATGAGAACGACATGGCTTTTCCTTGAAGAGTTACTAGAACGGGCAGGTGTTTTGATCGCTAACAGTCCCAACGCAACACGACCACGTCAAACTGCCCCCTATAGGCCACCCGTAGTAAGTGTCCTTCAATATAAGTCTCCCTTCAAAATTATCAACCCCAAATGCGACCATACATTTTGTATGTGTCACACCTATTTCAAGACGCAAGTAAGCCAGTCTACCTTTAAATAATGGTTACCGCAATGTAATCATATTAACAAATTGGATTATGTATATTATCTCTTGAATAATGTATATTACTTAGCCTATTGTTCATGCAAACCACTAGTTACACGAATGGATGTCCTGCATCAACATTAACTAAATTACAGTACAAACTATGTTCCTGCAAAAAACTTTTATATTAACTTGACTTGTTTTTTCACATCATGGTAAAGTCTGCCCAAGACACCATTATAATGGCATATGGCTAACCAGTGGTGCCACTATAATTTTGAGGTGAATCTTCAGTGATTCAGTGAGTGCGATTACCTTTATGACTCCATATTTCCAAATTGTATTTCTGCCATGCATGCTCAATATGCTGAGTATGAGCACCAGTCTCAGGATCAGCAACGTTCCTTTTATGGCAGATAGAATCCTGGCTAAATAGATTTTTCAAGTTTGATAATTAGGCCCATGTTTATGACAGGATATTTTGTCTTGGTTACTGTCAAGTTGTCCTAACAAAGACATTGGCAGGTTACGTTGTCTCAGTTAATGTCAAGTTGTCATAACAAAGACATCTCAAACAATGTCAATCTTGCATAAAAAATTTAATAAACAACCGAATGACACCTAATGACAACATTCATAAACGTTCAAAATGATTCCTTCATGTGTTATGTCATGGTTATGACAGTATCATGACAGTGTCATGTCACTCTTCTGCACACCCCTTCAAATAAAGTGTTACCAAGATCTCACCTCGTGGAGTTGCAATGATCATGAGAACGGTGAGGAATCAGCCCAGAACTACACGGTAGGATCTTGTCAATGATCTCAAGGCAGCTGAGACCATAGTCACCAAGTATACAAATGGTAACACACTACGCCGTGAAGGACTGAAATCCTGTAGCACCCGCAAGGTCCCCCTGCTCAAGAAAGCACATGTACAGGCCCGTCTGAAGTTTGCCAATGATCATCTGAATGATTCAGAGGAGAACTGGGTGAAAGTGTTGTGGTCAGATGAGACCAAAATCAAGCTCAACTCAACGTGTTTGGAGGAGGAGCACTGCTGCCTATGACCCCAAGAACACCATCCCCACCGTCAAACATGGAGGTGGAAACATTATGCTTTGGGGGTGTTTTTCTAAGGGGACAGGACAACTTCCCTGCATCAAAGGGACGATGGACGGGGCCATGTACCGTCAAATCTTGGGTGAGAACTTCCTTCCCTCAGCCAGGGCATTGAAAATGAGTCGTGGATGGGTATTCCAGCATTACAATGACCCAAAACACAAGTTTTGCAGAGGGGTCAAATACTTATTTCACTAATTAAAATGCAAATCAATTTATAACATTTTTTACTTATGTTTTTCAGGATTTTTTTCCGTCTTTCACTGTTCATTAAAATTATAGACTGATAATTTCTTTGTCAGTGGGCAAACATACAAAATCAGCAGTGGTTCAAATTTTTTCCCTCACTGTACATGAGGATGCTGTTTGTGGACTACAGCTCAGCATTCAACACTATTGTGCCCGCTAAGCCTGTTCCTAAGTTCAGGACCCTGGGACTTAACACCTCCCTTTGCAACTGAATCCTGGACTTCCTGTCGAACAGACTCCAGGTTGTGAAAATGGGCAACCTCACCTCCTCTGTACGATCAATATCTATAGATGAAGATATTCAAGTGGGATTTGCTTTTTAGAAGATGACAGTACTTTGCTTGATGATACGCTTTCTATTGACGTGGATATGTTCCTTTCAGCTTTTTAAATTGGGCCTTCCTCAAACACTATTCCAAGAATCAGAATTTATAGACCTAAAAAACTGTACAGTGTCTGCAAAGATTTTTTATTTGCCAAGTTTTTACGAGGGCATGTTGTTGCAGGAAATGTTTCAATGTTTTTAGATTGATAACTATCTGGTGTTTAATACTCAAAACCCAAAGAATGTCTTTGTAATTTAAGCCAAGATTAAAATAGAATATGATTAACTCCATAACAAGCAACTGCTGGAATGTGCAGGGGAGACGCAAAGGAATAAAATGTTGAATGAATGGATAAAAAATTTGAGGGAACAGATTTGCATTAAATATGTATGTATTTTGTTCCATAAGTTGATTTTCTCTATGACCCCTAAGAGTCTCTGTAAAATAAATAAATATTTTGGTTTATTAGTAAATCATTTTAGCTAATGTTTTCGCCCTTCATGGTTCAAATGCCAATGAAATCGGTGCAGTAGAGGTATCTTATGAAGGCTATCCATTTCATCAAATACAGTACCTCACAGAAATGAGTACACCCCACACATTTTTGTAAATATTTGATTATATCTTTTCATGTGACAACACTGAAGAAATGACACTTTGCTACAATGTAAAGTAGTGTGTGCACAGCTTGTATAACAGTGTAAAGTTTCTATCCTCTCAAAATAACTCAACACACAGCCATTAATGTCTAAACCGCTGGCAACAATAGTGAGTACACCCCTAAATGAAGTGTCGCTCTACATAAAGATGGCCTAGGCTATAAGAAGATTGACATGACCCTGAAACTGAGCTGCAGCACGGTGGCCAAGAACATACAGCGGTTTAACAGGACAGGTTACACTCAGAACAAGCCTATCCATGGTCGACCGAAGAAGTTGAGTGCACGTGCTCAGCGTCATATCCAGAGGTTGTCTTTGGGAAATAGATGTATGAGTGCTGCCAGCATTGCTGCAGAGGTTGAAGGGGTGGGCGGTCAGCTTGTCAGTGCTCAGACCATGCGCCGCACACTGCATCAAATTGGTCTGCATGGCTGTCGTCCCAGAAGGAAGCCTCTTCTAAAGATGATGCACAAGAAAGCCCTGTGGTCTGATGAGACCAAGATAAACTTATTTGGTTCAGATGGTGTCAAGCGTGTATGGCGGCAACCAGGTGAGAAGTACAAAGACAAGTGTGTCTTGCCTATAGTCAAGCATGGTGGTGGGAGTGTCATGGTCAAGTTTAACAAGGTAGTGCTAAAAATAGCAACCTTATTAAGATAGAGCTTTCCTCCACCTCGGTCACAAACAAAAATGACTGTATCACCTTGCATCTCAAAATGGGACTCCTAAATGTTAGATCCCTCGCTCCAAAGGCAGTTGCAGTGAATTAATTAATCTCTGATCATAAATTAGATGTTATTGGCTTGTGTGAAACGTGGCTAAAACCTGATGAATTCACTGCCCAAAGTGAGGCTTCTCCTCCTGGCTATACTAGTGATCCTATCCCCCGAGTTTCAAAAGCCATACTATAAATTCTCGGACTACAAATAGAGTCCTTGATATTCTTCGCTCATCAAAGACAGAGTAAATAAATCCGCAAACGATCAAATCGAGGATCTAAACACAACTCTGCGAAATAGTTTAGATACGGTTGCACCACTAAAAACTAAAGAAATGTGCAACAAGAAACTTGCTCCCTGGTACACAGACAATACTAGAGCACTCAAGCAAGCACTCAAGCAAGCACGAAAGTGGCGCTCCACCAAGTTGGAAGTATTCAGACTAGCCTGGATAGACAGTACACTACAATACTGAAAAATTTATCTTTGATACAGTTGCAAAGTAAAAAAAAAAAGCAACTTTAGCTGTAATGAATACATTAACTACTTTGATGAAAAGTAGAAAACAAATAACTGACTCCTCCTTAAATAGTTATAGTTCCCAAAATCTCTGTTGTCCAGAGAATGTCCTGAACTTCCCTGACCAGGTGTCAATGGGGACACTTGAATTTTTTGATACCGTATCGCTCGACACATTCACTAAATTTGTAATGAGTTCTAAACCAACAAATTGTCGGCTAGACCCGATTCCAACAAAATTACGTAGGAGCTATTTCCTGTGCTAGGTCTGCCAATGTTGAACATAATAAATTGCTTCCTTTCCTTCGGATGTGTACCAAACTCACTAAAAATAGCGGACATTAAGCATCTTCTAAAAAATTATTATCTGGATCCCGACATATTAAACAATTACAGGCCAATATCAAACCTCCCGTTCCTCTCAAAAATCTGTGTTTCCCAACAACTGAATGCCTTCCTGAAGACAAATAACATTTATGAAATGCTCCAGTCCGGTTTCAGACCCCATCATAGTACTGAGACTGCACTGAAGGTAACAAATTACCTTCTAATGGCCTCAGACAAAGGTTCCGCATCCGTTCTGTTGCTTCTTGATCTTAGTGCTGCTTTTAATACTATTGATCACTCCCTTCTCCAGAGACTGGAAACCCATATTGGGCTTTCACTGTTATGCTGATGATACACAGTTATATATTTTAATGAAGCATGGAGAAGCCCCAAAATTTGCTACTTTGGAACCATGCGTTTCAGATATTAGGAAGTGGATGACAGACATAAATGCTCATTTTAGGACCCAAGAAACAAAGAGCTTTGTTAGCAGATCTCACTGTGAACCTCGACAGCTGCATGTTCGTATGCCAAAAAACTGTAAGAAACCTCTGCATTACCCTTGACCCTGACCTCTCCTTTGATGAACATATAAAATATGTCTCAAGAGTTGCTTAATTCCATCTTCGAAACATTGAAAAAATCTGAAACTTTTTATCAAAAACGTATGAAGAAAAACAAATCCATGCTTTTGTTACTTCTAGACTAGATTACTGCAATGCTCTACTTTCTGGTTACCCTGACAAATCAATAAATAAAGTTCAATTAGTGCTGCACATGGCTGCTAGAATCCTAACTAGAACAAAAAAATTACTCTTGTACTAGCCTCTTTACACTGGCAGCCTGTTAGGGTTAGGGCTGATTTTAAGGTTTTATTGTTAACATATAAATCACTACATGGACTTGCTCCTACTTACATCACTGAAATGATCCAGCCTACACATAATCTACAATCGCAAGATGAAGGCCTTTTAATTGTACTTAGAATCTCTAAACAAACAGCTGGAGGCAGGGCCTTTTCTCATTGAGCTCCACTACCGTGGAATTATTTGCCAATTAAGGTTAGAAATGCAAACTCAGTGCAAACTTTCAAGTGTCTACTAAAGACTCATCTCTACAACACGGTCTATGATTAGGTGTAGCCTGGCCCAGGGGCGTGAAGGTGACCAGAATGGCTTGATACTGTCCACCATGGCTGTCTTGCCAGGTGGGCTCTCATCGCCCTCCAATGCCTCTCGGGGGCGGAGTCTCTGGTTTGTTGTTGTCTCTCTGTTGCGCACTTGTGCAATTGGGCTGTACTATGCTGGCAATACTCTGCCCTCATTCAGGGTGGTTGCGGTTGGTGGGTGTCCCTTTGTTTGATGCTTGGCAATGTGGGTGGATTGATTTCCTACCTGTTGGGCCCTGTCCAGGGCCTCCCCCAGATAGGGCCACAGTGTCACCGGACCACCCTGTCTCAGTCCCAAGGTCTTACTCTGCTATATTATTGTGCTGGGGCAATAGGGTCAGTTCTCTTTCTCCACTAAGTTCTCCTTCTGCACTATAAATCTTTGTTGATATGAGCAATGCATTCTCTGAATTTTCCCAGTCTCCTCCCGTTTTGAACTTAGGAGAGGATGAGGTCCTGGCCCACATCTGCGGAGTACCTGGCTTGGGGGACCCGTTGCTGTCCCTGTCCAGAGTCCTCCCGGTTGTGTTGCAGATAGAGACAATGCCTGACGATTTCAGCTGCCACTGTGCTGACACCTCCCCCATGTTGTGCCTTTCCTTGTCCATGTTTAAATACAATCTAGACTCAGCCCACATGCATTTATTAATTATTACAATTGTACTGGTTGCTTTTTTCCTTTATCCAGAAAGTACAGATTTTCTCAACCTTTTTCAAATCACGGAAATCTATGAACATCTGGATAGGTTCCCCATCTTAACCAGTCGCATTTTCGTTCAAATATATTATAATAGTGGAATCAACCACTACCCTGCTGTGCATAGAAATTACAGATCTCTCCTGTAATAGCCCTATTTAATGTTTGTGGATAAACATCTCTAGCTACCTTGTCTCCCTTATGCCTTTGCCTATTTATGTAATCTACTTTTTTGCATTTGGTTGGATTGGGGAATAATTTAATTAACATATGTGTATTTGGTTGTGGTCAAACACCTATTAGAAACTCTAACTGTTTCCAGGCCCTCACCTGAACCCCATTCTAACCACATTTTAGCCTAAAAATCTAAGGCCAAAACCTCGAAAAGCATAGGTGCGATTGAGTGCTATATAACAAGCCTGCAGCTTTCCAGACAGGGGGGCTGATATGTGTTATATACAGTATCCTAGAATAGCCATTATTGTACTTGGTGCCTAGATCAAGAGCACAATGGTAGGAGATGGTAGAACTGTTGGATCAGAGACAAGCAACTTTGTCTCTGATTCTACCAGTCATTGTGATAATTTGAAGGGAGACATTTAAGGGCCCTGACATACCCTGTTTTCGAAAGGACCAACTTAGAAAAAGAGCTCCTGCACTCATTTTATTTCAAATCTAGCAATGTCCATAGTTTACAATAAAACATGTCTTTAACATAATGCACTCATTTTTAAACAGACTGTTTCTTTAGGACAACATATGTGATTAATCGTGATTAACTACAGATGTTTATGCAATTAATTACTTAATCGTTTGACAGCATTAATATATATTATAAGAGTACTACTTTCGACCAACTTTTAGGTCTTGCCACAAGAGAAACTGCGATAGTTCTCTTACTTTGATTTTATTCATTTCTGTTATTTAGAAACATTGATCGTTAGCAGATCTTGCAGACATTGATTCAGCGTTGATTTTTTTTATTAAAGGCCCAGTACAGTGAAAATATTCATTATTTCATTATATTCAATTGTACAGGACCAGGTTTTCAGTGAACCTCTCTGTAAAAATACGTACTTTAATAACAGTTTTGTATTAGTTTCTTAGCATTTTATAAACCATTATATCTACCTACAATCAACAAAAGGTTTTCTCATTTATCAAGAGATAATTTACATATGTTTATAAGGTCTGCATTTGATTGGTGGCTGTATCATCTGGCCTTATGGCAGCAGTCTTGTGTTGCCGTGGCAATCATCGCTCCACTGCTAGAACTAGTGAATGTGTGAAAGACAACTAAAGCTAAAGTTTGCTGTGGCTCCAATCAGTACAATGGCTGATCTATGTCCCAGATGAACTTTAGAGGTACATCCTTCATCTGCTCCTCAAAGATCTGGTCAAAACTCTCACTCTGGGCCACAGTGAACATGTTCTTCCAGTCCCCAACTTTACCTGGAATATCAGAACCAACACATTCAGAGTTTTAAAGAAGACATATCAGGATAACTTCAAGTATTCCAAAGGCAACTATAGGTGCTTTTAGGAATGCTAATTTGAAAAGTGAAAGAAAATCATAATCACCTGTAAATGATCATTTATAATGGGTGGGTACTCCGAAACATTCTGCTATATTTTGGTAATGACAGCCCACAGAATAGAGGCCCTTTTAACTTCACAATGTGTTGTGCTTAAGAACACCTCTTAGCTGTGGTGTTTCTGCAATATACCAACCCCCTCATATCTTTTTCCTAACGTATACCACAGCTATCGGCCAATCATCATGCAGGATTCAAAATGTTCAAAATGTTAACTGATGCTTGATTAGAGACATTTTGGACAACAACACTTGCCCTTGCGTAGAAACTGGCCCTTCTTGAGCTTGTCCTCCGGTATGAACTCATAGTTCGCCTTGGGGTCATGTTTCATGTTCTTAAATGTCGATTTTTCCACTATCTTGTCGATTTCTGCTTCACTCAGGTCCCTCTCCAGGAAGTGGCAGATCTTTGTCACGGCTGTTTTCAGATCCTGAAATAATGGGAACATGACAAACCAATTGATTAACCACCTTTCATGACTCTGACAGTGCCTCCAGTCTTTATCTAGTGCACAACTTTGTCTGTATGAGGTTCCATTTTGGAACAATACCCTGTAAATTTAGTCTGTAATAATATCTTACCAGGATCATGTCCTCGTAGGTCAGGAACAAGATGTTGTACTGGTCTCTCTTGCGATGCCATTCTTTGATGTGGTTGAACCAGGACGCACTACCAACTGTAAGGTTATAACAGCTAGGATTATGCAGTATAACAGCTAGAGTTATACATTATAACAGCTCGGGTCATGCAGTAACAGTTTGTATCAGTTAGGGTCCTGCAGTTACAGCTAGGGTCTTGCAGTAACATCAAGAATCTTTCAGTAACAGCTATGGATCCTGTAGCAACATCACAGATCTTGTAGTAACAGCTAGGGTCTTGCAGTAATAGCTAGGATCTTGCAGTAACAGCTAGGGGTCTTGTAGTTACATCACAGATCTTGTAGTAACATCACAGGCCTTGTAGTAACAGCTAGGGGTCTTGTAGTAACAGCTAGGGGTTTTGCAGTAACATCAAGGATATTGCAGTAACAGCTAAGATCTTGCCGTAACAGCTAGGGTCTTGCAGTAACATCAAGGATATTGCAGTAACAGCTAAAATCTTGCCGTAACAGCTAGGGTCTTGCAGTAACATCAAGGATATTGCAGTAACAGCTAGGGGTCCTGTAGCAACAACTAGGATCTTGCAGTAATAGCTAGGGGTCTTGTAGTAACAGCTAGGGGTTTTGCAGTAACATCAAGGATATTGCAGTAACAGCTAAGATCTTGCCGTAACAGTTAGGGGTCTTGCAGTAACAGCTAAGGGTCTTGTAGTAATAGTTAGGGTCTTGCAGTAACAGCTCGGGGTCTTGCAGTAACAGCTACGGGTCTTGTAGTAATAGTTAGGGTCTTGCAGTAACAGCTACGGGTCTTGTAGTAACAATGTAAATGTGTGGTAATAGCAGGGTCACATAGTGAATACATCCTAATTAGCACCCAAGTAGTGCATAAGTGTTGACCAAGGCCTATTGGGTACTATGTGGAGAATAGTGTGCTTTTTGGGAAAGAAAGATTGGCAGGCAGTGTCTTAAAAATAACAGTATTGATTAGAGGTAACAGGCCATGTTGCTATTGGTTTTCTTGGTGTTGTATGACGACCCAAGGAAGGCTGTTGTCTTCACCCTACCATTTCCTGCTAACCACCAATCCAGGAATTCCTGCAAGTTCTTTGGGTTCTTAAACGCAGCCCAGTTAAGATACCAATGATAGTAGGAGACCACGTTGTCCTTCGGGTTGCGCCTCACGTAGATGATCTGACAATGAAGAACAGACAAACATTCATCATACATTTACAAAGTGTACTATATAGGGAATAGGGTTTCATCTCTCCATAGGGCCCTGGTCTAAAGTAGTGCACTATATAGGGAATAGGGTTTCATCTCTCCATAGGGCCCTGGTCTAAAGTAGTGCACTATATAGGGAATAGGGTGTCATCTCTCCATAGGGCCCTGGTCTAAAGTAGTGCACTTTATAGGGAATAGGGTGTCATCTCTCCATAGGGGCCTGGTATAAAGTAGTGCACTATATAGGGAATAGGTTGTCATCTCTCCATAGGGCCCTGGTCTAAAGTAGTGAACTAAATAGGGAATAGGGTGCCATTTGGGATGGAAATACACTTTAGGGTGTCAAACTCGAGTAGTTGGGGAATAAATTATGAACTTAAAAATGTTAAGTTCATAATTTAAACTATTTAGAAAGCTAGTTGGTAGTTACAAAGACAAAAGCTAGATAATAAGCATCTACACTACAAATCTGGACTCTGGCGTTCTCCCCCCTGTCATCTACCTACCTTTGCCTTCCTGGTTTTCAGGCCTGGGGGCATGAGGTCAGGGGTGAGGTGGGTGGCAAACAGCCGCGGGTCGGGGCGCGAGGAGTAGTCTGCTTTTAAGCGGTTATTCTCCAGCCATGGCATCTTCTCAAAATTGTTGTGGTAGACATCAACCATGTCTTTTTCACAGATGGAGGTGATGATCTGCTGTGCCCAGATGGTTCCTACAAATTGAAAAGTGTGTTTTAACAGAGATAAATGTTGTACTCCATGAAACACGTGGGTGACAATAACAGCCTTTGGAGAAACTGTTCAAGGCTTAGTGACACAATCAATTCTGTTCATCATCTGGATGTTGTAGTGCAAAATGACTGCAGTATATTTGGATATTGTATTAGTATATCAGTTCTGCCATTGAAATTTGCGAAGTAAAGGCACCTTGCAATGGTTTTCCATTGTCACTGGAAGGGAAGGGTTCAGTCAACCGAAAAACAGATTTTATCCTTACAAGATATTTGAATCATTTTGGAGACGTGGGATGACCAATACCCTGCCTCTTCCTGAGTGAGATACGTTTGTATTCTACTGACGCTCTCCGGGAACAGGGTTGGCCAGCCCCGCTCTACAGCATGAACCCGCAGGAGCGAGCCAGCGCCTTGATGTTTGCGAAGAACGACAAGGTGTTGTCACACCAATGCTCTTTGCTCTCTGGGAGGGTGAGCGTAATCCACAGAGTAATGAAATGTCAGAGCAACTTGACTGGGTGTGTAGAGAGAAGAGTGACAAGAACTGAGCCCTGGGGAACAACAGCAGTAAGTGGCTGCAGGGAAGACACTGACCAGCCCTAGTCACCTGGTAGGAGCAGCCTGCCGGGTAGGACGCAAACCAAGAGAGACTAGAGCCTGAGATGCCCAGATCAGAGAGGGTGGAGAGTAAGATCTTAAGGTTCAGTGTCAAATGCAGATTTCAATGATATACCCTGCAGTGTACATAAGGCATGCAGTATGTCAAATATTGTGCATTCAAATATTATGCATTTTATCAAATAAAAAATTTAAGTAATTATAAATATGGTTTGTAATTTTCTTCTTGATATTCTATGCCTCTAAAATGTACATAAACAAACTATAAAGATCTACATTTTTGTTTTTTTTTATAGCGATATGTTCTATTGTTTTAACACAACATCAGTACTGGTTGCATTGACAACTTGGATGAGTCCTATCATCTACAGGTGCATGTCAAAACATTTGAATATCATGGAAAAGTTCATTTCTTTCTGCAATTCAAATAAAAAAGGGACACCTTCATATATTCTATATTCACTACACAAAGTGAAACATTTCAAGCCTTTTTGCTGGACTGTGTAAGTGGAGCCGGCCTAGAAGAGCGAATGTCTCTTACTGACTGAGTGAGTGAGGGCCTGACTGACTGACTGCCTCTTGTTAAATAGTGTAGTGGTTAGAGAAACAGACTACATAACAACAGGTCCTGCATTCGACTCCTGTCACAGTCAAAACACACTTCGCTGGCTAAAACCTTCAGTAGCTATGTTACAGGAAGACTCAATTAAAGCAGTTCTGATGGATATTAGGATTTCATCAGGATAGACAAATTTGACACGATTCTGTCGACTCTTCACTTGAAGAAAAATTCAGTTATTGTCACCTATACTGTATCAATGTCATTTATGAATGGCTAATTAGCTGTTAAAACAGCCAGTAGCAAAAGAGGATTGACAAAAACTTTGCTGGCTACCACCTTCAGTAGCTACGTTATGGGAAGCGTAAAAAATAAAACTGGTTACTGTTATATTGCGATTATTTCTGGTGGATTTTTTTATTATATATTAGGATTTGTTCAGGATAGACAAAAACCTTGCTGGCTACACAATTCTCTTTTCTTTTCACTTGGTGAAAAAGTCACTTATCATCACCTATATTGATAGTTATTGTATCAATGTCATTCATGAATGGCTTATAAGCTGTTTAAACAAAAGCCATACAGTTCAGAGATGCTATTTCTGGTGGTGATGAACCTAATAAGAAACGTTAGTCAGTTTTAAACAAAGCTTAATAGTATGTAGCGACATATTCAAACTCTGCATGATGTTCATGCATGACAAAATGATCTAATGTTGAAACACTATACCAACTCTTGGGAGCTCTTTGCTCTGTGTTATAGTGGTTAAAGACACAGCCTCTTACATGGTAGACTTGGGTTCAAGTGCAATAATGATCACCACTTTTTATTGTGGGCCCGGCTGAACTAAGCTTGCCTGGTTTCTTGTTTGTTCCAATTTTGATGCGGCTTAGAGCTCTTGGAAATAAAAAATCCAGTATCTCCAAATATTAGAATTAAAATATTATAATACAGAAATGTCGACCCGAGAAGACCCCTAATCCGTTGATTAACTCAAAACACCTGCAAAGGTTGTCCTGTAAAATAAGTTAATTTATTAACTCAATACTTGGTTGGGGGTCCTTTTGCACGACTTACTGCATCAATGCGGCTTGGCATGGAGTCAATCTGCCTGTGGCACTGCCAGTGGCGTTTTTATTTGTAAAAAATGTGTGGGGCACAAACCATTTCAAAATATAGGATAATACCAGAAAAAGTTACAAAACTCCCTCTTAGCGAGCACCCACGAAAATAGCGAGCACGAGCACCCACCTGTGCCAGACCGCCAGTCCGCCAGTAGGCTACATTCATTTAAAATTAAACTTGCCGTTGGTGATATGTAAAGCGTCTGTCACACTGTGATTGGTTATGTCGATGTTAGTGAAAGCGACATAACCAGTCGCCTGCTCCGGGTGCTCCCTATCCACCAATCACAGCGTTTCTCAGATGAAAAAATGCCACTATCAAAAACTCGTAGCAGAAATTAGGGAGAAACTCCCAGAAACTGTCGTTTTTTTGTATCGATATTTAGATAATAGCGCAAAACATTAATTTCCCACGCACTGATCGCAGTTAGGCCTACGTGTCAGTTAAACTTTTCATCTCCAATCCTGTATTTGGGTTAGTGGTAAATTTTGAAAGATCTACTTTACGGCTTTATTAATAAGTAAATGAATAGGTGTGCGTAGTGCGTTTATATATGTATATATAGGTGTGTATATATAGGTATATATAGGTGTGTGTGTATATATGTATATATAAATGGCGTGCGCCTATATATGAGCACCCACGGAGGAAAACATAAATCGGCGCCTATGGCCAGGGTGGCCTTGGAATGCGTCTCTGTGTTGCCTCAGCAAGTGCCGCAACACGTTTTGGAGCGCCAGAGAAAAAGGTGGCAAAACCAGTTACATCTGCAAAAAACACCTTCAGGATGCTCATCCTTGCCGAACAAAGTTGCTGCAAGGTCAGGTTCAGCTGGTGAGCATAGCAGTGAAAAAACTGGGCATGTCGGTATGTCTTTTTCATTAGCGTCTACACCCCTCGGACGTTTGCACTCATTACAGCCGCACCATCTGAGCTATCAGCTTTTCTCCCAGCTTCAGTGGGTCCAGCACACCCTTGGTGCTATTAGAGAGGCCACAACACCTCCCAACACAACCACCATTTGTGATTTACAGGAGACATCAGTTGTCTCATCTTCCTGTATGGCCAATAAATTATGTCTCCTCCATTTTCTTGGCTATCACCTCTTTGTACATTTCATACCAGTGGAGATTTCTTAAAGACTGCAAGATAAGCTTGGCTTCCCCTATAATGTAAAAAAAAAGAATCAGCTACAGGTCGGCTGACTCGATTTTCTTCTCATAGAATCCCGCAGTGTCACAGTACATTTCCCTGTTGAAGCCGAGCGTCCATTGACTTCAATGGGGCTGCTTAGAACAGTTTTTTTCAGTGCTCCGAAAGTAGACGGTGATTGGATAAATGCTGCGATTATGTCCCGCCCACAGACGCTCAGAGTCTCTGGGGGTGAATGAGGAGTGGGCTGGCCCGAACTCCGGGCTTCCGCGTGATGATTGGAGGATCTGACAATCTGTCAAACTGCATCTCCTTTTGACTGACAGCGGTCTGTACTATAAGAACACACTGAAGCTATTTCGCGCTCAGTCCTATCGCGGATTTCTCAAGTGTATTCGAAAGACCAACTGCTGCAATATTTCTTGATATTTGTTTGGCGAAATTGCCAGCCGATTTGCATCATACATTTCACACAATTATAGGCTACAATCCTTGTTTCAGTTTTACATAGTTTAATATATATTTTTTGGATAGTTAATTCATTCATATACAGTAGTAGGCTAAGCTACGGTTGTATGCGGCTGAAACTGCGCACGATGTCAGACAGTGCTAATATTGTCGACCTGATTTTAGCGAAGCCATTAATAAACAGTAAAATTATATTTGTAAAAAAAATATATACACTCATCTAAAGGATTATTAGGAACACCTGTTCAATTTCTCATTAATGCCATTATTTAATCAACCAATCACATGGCAGTTGCTTCAATGCATTTAGGGGTGTGGTCCTGGTCAAGACAATCTCCTGAACTCCAAACTGAATGTCAGAATGGGAAAGAAAGGTGATTTAAGCAATTTTGAGCGTGGCATGGTTGTTGGTGCCAGACGGGCCGGTCTGAGTATTTCACAACCTGCTCAGTAACTGGGATTTTCACGCACAACCATTTCTAGGGTTTACAAAGAATAGTGTGAAAAGGGAAAAACATCCAGCATGCTGCAGTCCTGTGGGCGAAAATGCCTTGTTGATGCTAGAGGTCAGAGGAGAATGACAATTCTGTTGCAGTTCTTTGTTGACAACAGGTGGGGCTGTCTCAGGTTGACATTTCTGTATTGTAATGTTTTATTGTAATATTTATTTTTTATTTTTTTATTTACATGATCTGTAAGCCGCAATCATCAAGACTGAAACAAAAGAGGCTTGAAATGTTTCACTTTATGTGTAATGAATCTAGAATATATGAAGTTGTCACTTTTTGATTTGAACTACAGAAGAAAAAGTTTCCACAATATCCTAATTGTTTTAGTTGCACCTGTACATACCTCAGCCATTGTGTGGCTATTCATACCACAACTCTGGAAAAACATGGTTCACTAACTCCCTGACCTAAATTGTTAACCTTTCATCCCATAAAACTTTTGATCCTAATATTGCTCATTATATTTTTTATAGGTTCTAGTAGTAGGACTTCTGTACTCACTGATAAACAAACATGTTTAGGTCAATGACCGCAAAGACTATGATACCTGGACCATTTCAAAAGGTTCCTGAACTTAAAAGGCTTGTAATGCATCCAATATTTTCCTGTTGGAAACTTTCATTTGACAATCACAAATTCATTGATTAGAATCCACTTACTACAAAACTGTGTGGCTGTTTCACTGAACTCTTTCAAATATATGCACTTACTGTAAGTCACTCTGGATTAGAGCATATGCTAAATTACCAAAATGTAAATGTTTTTTCAGTGTTAGGATTTCTTAAAGCTGTTACTCACCTGACTTCGGGTAAGTAACTAAAAAGATATCACTGTCCCGGATCTCAAATGTCTGCAGAGTATCAATGTACTCAGCGCTGGAAAATTCTTTTGAAAATACATAGCCCTTGTGCCTTTCCAGGTCATCGTTAAGCTTCTCCATGACAATAATGTTGGTTTGCTCTACAGTAGTATTGGCAAACACCTCAAAAAACCAAATGAAGTTGGAATGCAACACATTTGGACTTTTGAAACCTTACCCAGAGCAACCTTTCCCCACAGTCCTATAAGATCGCTGCCCGACCTGATTTGGCAGTCTGTCAATGGTGTGACGGTGTCACAACAGGTGGTGTAGTGCAGTGTTGCTTGAACAAGGAACCAGGTGCAGGCAGGTGCAGTCGGTGTGGATACTTTAATAGACAAGAAATAAACACCGAGCACAAACACACAAAAGCAAAGGGCTGACTAAAGCAGCAAAAACAACAATATGAAATAGCACAAGTACTTACAACTACAGCAACACACACGACATCCAAACATGACAAGAACAATGAGCCACAATATGGGGAGCAGAGGGGAAACATATATACACATACAAACGATTCAAATTGGGACCTGGTGTGAAGGATTGAAAACATGTGACAGTCCGGGATGTGTTCGTGAGAATATGGGAACTTGAGAAATTATGGCACAGTGGCGCTGCTCCTCACCGCACCATGACAGACGGCGCTGCGTTTTAGGGGGAAATTCTTGAGAAAACACCCCCCGAAATGGATACAACTGTTGGGGTACGTAGAAGGGCAGATAAATAATTTCCCAAATGGGACTTGCAGTCCCGGAGCTATGCCCCTTTGAAGCCCCCCGTTTTGGGGTTTTCCTTCAGCTTGAAACCCTAACATGGCTTTTTGCTAAAATCTGGATGCAGCGTCGCACGGACACGGGACCCGCGTCTGCAGACAGGGGAGGCCCAGCCGAGTTGGGCAGCCTTCGAACCGCGTCCGTCCGACTCTCCGGGCCCGAGTGGCGCCCCCTAGAGGTTTATGCCTTCCGGGGCTTGTGGCACGGCGAGGCGGCGTTGCACGGACGTCAGACCGCCTTCCCCAGACAGGGGAGACCGAGCACAGTCACCCGGGCTTTGAACGGCGCGGATCGGACACTCCTAGTTTCAACCAATCAGCAGGCTGGAGTGACCATTCAGACACACACTAGCTAAGAGTGTTAATGTTGGCTGGTTAATACGACGTACATTTTGTTTTGCTTCTTCTGCCACACTGTTGGTGGCTTGGTCTTATTAGTTTTTTGGTCATTTAGTCAAACTTTTTTAAAGGCCATGAACAGTCAAATACACTCAGGAATTTTAGACATTTTGATAATTCCCTTTATGTCTTCAAGATTTATTGATGAAATGTTGGCCTGTTCAAGTGGGATGAAAATTTGGGTCTACATTTTGATGTTGCAACGTTGATATAGACCATCCTATCAGCCAATTAGGGCTGTGTATGTAAATCTTCAAATGTATTTTCCAGCAACCACATGATCAGACTGAGTATTTCAGTGGCTGAAGTAGGATTCAAAATATACAATGGAAAAATCTATATATTGGAGCTTTTTTTATTAAATAAGCACAGCACACACAGCGATTTATTACACATAAAGTAATAAGTTAAAAACTTTAATTAGAAAGACTGCTTTACATGAGTACCATTTGAGTAGCGTAGAGAATACACACATGATATAGAATAACAGCTAGGGTGACATAGTATTACAGCTATAGCGATATAGAATAACAGCAAGGGTGATATAGTATAACAGCTAGGGTGATATAGGATAAGAACCAGGATCATATATAATAACAGCTGGAGTGATATAGTATAACAACTACAGTGATATACTATAACAGCTAGGGTGATACAGTATAAGAGCCAGGATCATATATAATAACAGCTACAGTGATGTAGTATAACAACTACAGTGATGTAGTATAACAACTACAGTGATGTAGTATAACAACTACAGTGATGTAGTATAACAACTACAGTGATGTAGTATAACAACTACAGTGATGTAGTATAACAACTACAGTGATGTAGTATAACAACTACAGTGATGTAGTATAATAGCTATGGTGATGTTCTGCATGTTTTGAATGTACACGCAGAACATTTCGATGTACACGCTTGCGGGCAACACGTCTAGGTTTTCCAAATGCGCAATCGGAATTATAGATGAATAGATCAGGGGCTATTTTTTATTATTATTATTTCTGTTCCATTTGAGATCCGGGGCTATTCATAAAAGATCTGGAGTTAGAACTCTTCTTCCAGCACTACTGGTATTATAGTTTCATGTTAATGTACATACGCATTCACAATGTAGCGTCCACCCAAACCAAAGGCACCAAAAGGGGTTTAGCACATATTTCTGGGTCCTGTACATATGGCCCCTCTACACGTTAGGGCCCTATAATACCCTGTTTCCCCAGGTCTGACACCCCTGGGCACCATATTTACTATAAAATCCTGAAGTGTATCCCCTTTTCACGAATTCGTTTTTGAAAGATTTAAATAACAATTTGAATACAATAATTACAATGATGTCAGATGTCGAGCTTTTCGTCCTGGCTGGCTGAACATGATTTTCCTTATCTTCTAATTGTATTAGAAAAAAATCATAACATAATGGCTATTACTTCCTATATAATAACTCGAGGAGGAGGGAATGTATGCCGTGTTATTTGCCAACTGTGTTCCAGCACGCCATGATCACATTTTGACGTATTTGGGACAAACCACTAAGCAATAAAACATGTATTAAGGAACACTGGCGCGACTTATCCAGGAGGTGGCGCACTGGAATGCAGAACTCCCACAGTTGCTGTATCTCTGACGTCAAGACGTTTCTGGGCATGCCTACAAGCGCTTGAACATAAACAAAGACCTAAAGCGGGTGATCGATCGTTAGCAGCCATAAACTTAACTTGAAATACTTTTGAAGCCTTTTAGGTACTACAAACAACCAGCATCTGAAGCAAGAAGTCTCTTTTGCCATGGAAAACGCATTTTTGATGCGAGTGAGTATTTTCTCCGACCAGGGAGGTAGGAAATACATGGAGGATGTTACCGAGGTTGTAGTGGAGCCCGTGCCGGGGGAAGATGAGCTAAACTCGGACGAACAGGACGAGACTAAAGGAGACAACACAACGTTCGACAATGTACCCGAAAAGCCTGAACACGAACAGCAAGATCGGACTGCACATAACGTATTGAACGACCATCTGTCTGTCCCTGCACCCACTACAGTTGCATGGACAGAAAATGTACAAAATGGGGACCAAAGTTGTGCAGCGGCTGCACCGGCGGTGTCCACCGTGGAGAGTTCACCGGCTACGACCGAAAGCGAGAACCATGCCCACCAATCGGTCGCTTTCTTCGCTGTGTTCGATGGGCACGGAGGCCGCGAGGCAGCGCAATTCGCACGGGACTATTTGTGGGAATTCATAAAGAAACAACGGGGATTTTGGTCCAAGGATGACGGGGAAGTATGTGCAGCTATTCGGAAAGGATTCGTTGCCTGCCACCATGCCATGTGGAAAAAGCTGCGTAAGTAAAATAATCATCAATGTGTCACGCTGGGTATCTGGCTGTGTATGTGTTATTGCGAGAGAATAAATCGCGTTTAGCAACCTGCTAACGAGCACACGAACAGACTTACATGGCCACCGCGCGCCCAGTGTGTTGTTTGGGGTTATCTGGCTTGGCAGGCTAAATTAACCTACCACTGCTGCTAGCCATCTGTCAGGCATGAGTGCAGCAGAGAGATCGGGAGAGATACATCCCAGTGTAACCCCCCACCCCCAATAGAAGGCACACATAAATCGGACGCGAGGAGCTCCCTGGATAGTTATGTCACTGGTTCACCTTAGTGTTTGGAAATAATTTAATCTTCACCTAGATGGTATAACACCTTTTTTAGTGTTGCTCTAGCAGACAGGCCGGACACTGTTGTTGGCTTCAGATAAGACAGCAAGATGCATTCGAACGTCTATTTAGTAACTCCATGCGTCCCCCGCTCTTTTTGGTATCCATTAATGATGAACAAGTATTTTGGCCAATCAGCTACCAAGACATGAGGGCTGTTGTATTTAGGGCGTTCGACGGCGATCCGCTCTGGATTCTTCGACTGCCTTGGAAAGTCAGGATACACAACTGAAGGAGCGAACGGCATGGTATTTTCCCGGCCAACAACCGCGTTGTGCACATTTTGGTTCCAGCCTGATCTCGAAATTAAAGTGCTCCATTCGTTCGTGTTTTTATTAGTGCTTGAATTAACATTTGCTGCAGATGTTTGTAATCTATGGCTGTGTTTGAAATGGCATCCTGTTCCATGTATGAGCTATCATTAGGTAGTCCAGTGGTTAGCGTCTGATAAGTAACTAAATGGTCGCTATATCAATTACCAGGAACAACCCTGGTGTTACAATCCTGTACCTGCGCATGGCAGTTAACACACATTGCTTCTTGATGCCAAGTAGAATGTATTCACAGCCAATTTGCATGCCAAATAAAAAAAAAGTGTACTGCCAAATCATAGTCTTGTAAATATTCTCTGCTGAACATTTTAAAGTGGCAGTGTCTAAAACCCTACCTCCAAACAGTATCACGTCTTCCCTTACCGAACGAGACCGGAATACTACCAGCTAGTCCTGCCTGGTTTAAGGTTGAAAGGATAGTACTACGAGTGTCAAAGTCGAGTTCGAGGAGATTACAAGTCATTGTAAACAGAAAGACGGATCGGCCAGAAAGTTAAATTGGGCAATATCTCAGGCACTAGGATCAATTTGAAACACTAGTTTGAAACATTAACTTAAAACATTGACTGCAGATGTCTACCGGTCATTTTGCTTATTTTTATGCTAGTAGTACTGGAAAAACCTATTGCCCCTTTAAATTGTATTATCTTCCCCATGTCAAGGCTCCCGGTCCTGGCCCTTATCAAGTCACGGCCTAAGGTCTTTTCATACATTGTTCTAAGCCCTGGGCTATCTTAGCCCCAGGCTAAGACTGGCCCTGGGTTAGCTTAGCCTATGTTCACAATAGTTTGTCAACCCTGGGCAAAGGTTTAATCCTAGCCTAAGGATTCCCACTTGTATTCCTAAACCCTCGACCAGCGGACAAATACGACACAATACCATTTTACAGTCTATGATAAGTTACAAATGTTACGTTCTATCTGGCATGTGAATAATGTTACCGCAGCCTACATCATTAATAAATGGTCAATGTTACGCAGCCGTGATCTAATTATTGACTTGACATCGGTTGATCAAGATGCCCACCCTGTCGGTATTTGCTTGGACAAATTTGTTAAATCTAAGCAAATAAAGAGAAGTCAACCTTCATTCTTTCGACTTATTTGCAAGATTTACTTCTAAAGAAAGCTACAATAACTACTTCGCTAAGATTTGGCAGGTATAATGAAACGATAAAAGTTTTGTGATTGGACAATAAAGGTTTAATGGTTTTATTGACCCCATTTCACACTGGTTATTTTGGCACTGTGTTTCTGTGGTTAGCCCCGAAAAGACGGTGCTAACCATGCTCTGGAGCAGGGCCAGCTAGCCCTAGGCTAGGTGTGGTGCTAGCCTAATTCAAAATATGCAAAATATGCAAGTGTTGTTCCATAGGCTCAAGCAAAAGATGATGCTATAGGATGGGTTCAATGGCGCCAGCGTGGTCGGGTAATGACCTGGATTATTTGAACTTGTTTGAGTGCTGCTGCAATTGGTCAACTCATCAATCAGCGAATTGTTAGGGTTGGAGGTGAAGCCTACGGGACATTGGCCGGTTATCAATTCCAAGTACGTTAAGAACGTACTTGTGTCCTTCAGAAGAACGTTCTTGCCAAGTGTCCTTGAGAGTAGGGTCTACCTAGATGCATGTGTACTTGGCTATTGCGCAATACCGTATGCTTTTCCTGCTCTCCTGACATCTTGAAATGAATTCTGGGATATCAGATGCGTTCTCGCTGAAGTCATCAACCCATGCATCCTCGATAAAAAAGGCGGATCAAGTACACATCTGGGCATTTAAGGTTTTCTTGGTAACTTGCTTTCTTTGGATTGGAACCGTACTTGGGCCATGAAAGATGACGTCAAACGAGTTCACAAGAACACAAGTATGGACATAAACGTAGATTGATAAACGGCCACGATCTCTGACCTGGTTTGGGAAGCACAGTCCAACACAATGCACTGCTTGGCTCACTGCCATTCCTTGACTTGTCACAGGTCTTGATTAAAGGTCTGCCTGCCTGGCTCTGTGTTGATAGTGAGATCGATGGTGTTTGTTTGTAATCCAGAAAAGCAGCTCTCTTTGTCTCTTTCACCCTGATTATCTAGGGTGTTTCTTTGATCTTATTGGCCATCGGTTGGTTTACTGGCCTGTCTTTCTGCCTCACTATGGTCTCTCTGCCTACTTGTTTCTGTCCACTGTTGGACTGTCTCTCACTGTGGTGTCAATGACTGTCTCTCTGTTCACTGTCTCCTTATGGACTGTCTGTCTGTCTCTCCTTATGACCTGTCTGCCTCCTTATGGCCTGTCTGTGGGTCTGCTTATGGCCTGTCTGCCTGTTTCTCTGCCTGCCTATGGTATATCTCCTGTCAGTCTTTCTGCTTGCCTGTCTGTCTGACTGGCCTAGTGGTCAGTCTGTTGGTGAATGCCTGTCTGTCTGCTGTCTGTGAAGATGGCAAAGCCTTTATTTCTTAAACTGTGAGTCCTAACCAGCTGGGCTTATGGTGACACACGAGGCCACATTATTACAGCGGCTGATTTCAGTGACGTAGCTGGTGTACGCCTCCAGAGGCTACTTGGTTTTTCCTTTGTTTACAAGTCCTCCCTGTCCCTCTGTCCCCCTGTCTCTCTGTAGCTGAGTGGCCCAAGACCCTAACCGGGCTGCCCAGCACGTCGGGGACCACGGCCAGTGTGGTGGTCATTCGCGGGGACCGCATGTACGTGGCCCACGTGGGCGACTCGGCCATAGTGCTGGGGGTCCAGGACGACCCGACCGACCAGTTCATCCGGGCCGTGGAGGTCACACAGGACCACAAGCCGGAGCTACCCAAGGAGAGGGAGCGCATCGAAGGGCTCGGGGGAAGGTAAAGACAACCAGGCCCATCCTGGCAGGCCCCAGAACCCAATCTTGTGTTTGTGTGTGCTAGCTTTAGTTGAGTAGCTAGCCAGTGATTGTTTTATTTTTGAACTTCTTACGTTTTTTTCCCTCTGAGAGAGGACAACTGATTGTATACTAGGGTTGCACGATTTTGGCAATAACTAATATTGTGATGTTTTGTTTTTCTGCGATATATATTATGATATGAAAAAATACAGGATGTCTTCAGAAAGAGCTTTGGCTATCAACCTGACAGTATGTATCCTTCATTCTTCCCCAGCCCCATCCTCTACAATTAAAATATATGAAACTCATGAAAATTGTTATATTTCAGAACAGGTTGCTAGGTAATAATATGTAACATTAATAGAATATCAATAGCAACAGTAGTAAAATAGAATGTGAAATTGGGCATAACTGCAAGATGCAGTGTGTGGCTAAAGCACTGCAATCTGGTCCACTTGTTCAGGTGCAGCCTTCACCATGTTCGCGGCATTGTCTGTTGTAAATACAGACTAGACGACTGTCATCTAGGCCCCAATCAGCTAAAGTTTCTCTCATCCCTGTTGCGATGTTCTCACTTGTATGATCCTCTGGGAAAATGCAATTTGCAAACAGCGACTTTTCAGGTGGAAGTCCTCGTTAATAAAGTGTACGGTCAGACTTATGTAGGGCTCCATTGTCCGGCTGGACCACAAGTCCGTTGTTGCTGTATAATATTCCACTTGTGACAGCTCTGTTTCAACTTGTGCCTTGCATTTCTCGTACAACTCTGGGATGGCAACTTGAGAAAAATAGTTGCGTGATGGCATTACATACCGCTTGTCAAGCGACCGGATAATGTTTTAAAACCCTCTTTGGTAACCGTGTTAACTGGTACCATGTCTTTGGTGACGTGAAATGTTATTGAATCTGTGATTTCTCTTTGCCGTTTGGAACCTTTTTCGTATGGTGTAATACTAGCAAATGCAGCAGATAGAGATTTTTGCTTTTGACGGCATTGAAATGCTCTGGACTTGTGGTGCCGCCTTAAATGATTGAACAAATTGGTCGTGGTGTGGCAACAATTGCAAGGCACTCTCGACAAAGTACCTGTTTTTGATCAACATCATTCTGTCTGTAGCCAAAATATTTCCATGTAACTGTCGATGCATTTCTTTTTGCAACTAAATTCTCCATTTCGGTCTTTTTTGCCTGTTCCTCGCTCATCATTTCGTCACGTACAAGCAGAGCCTGCATGTCAACTAAGTGCAGCAACGAACCGTGTTTAAAATAATAATAATAAACTGCGTATCCAATAACCCATTTATCAAAGTAAATTACCTTATATCAGACAGATATAATGCTGGTTTTCCATTTGGCAAAAAATATATAGGCTATTGTAGACTGATATATGTTTACTTTACTAAATCGCACGTTCTGCGATGTGACTATTGTGGATTCGCACATCACAATGTCACTGCTGAAACGATATATCATGCAGCCCTATTGTATACTAGGGCCCCCGACCAAAACCAAATACCCCCATTTCACTCTGCTTCCAAAACCACAGCCCCTATGGCAAGACACGTGGGCTCAAACCAAAGGACATGTCTCCCTCTCTCTTCTACCCAATGAAGAGTCAAACTCTTATCCGCTTTGGGTGATAACCGTATTGTCAACTCTGCATTAGGCCTCTTAAACGCCACTGTTTTACAATATCAATTCATTTTTGTCTTTTATTCTATTCATGTTATATCTGGATTTTGAAAGTTATGCAGAATGTATTTTTTTGTGTGATGTTTATTTGTATGTGTAAAGTGCCTTGACTTGCTCCTGATTGTCAGCAGTGTGCTTCGTAAATACAATTGATTCACTCTCAAGCTCACAGATAAGGAATTGTGCATCCATGCCTAGCTGTATGTTTGGTTTGGAAACAACAGAAACACCCCACAACTGACTTGATTACTAAACCAGCAGGGCGGACACTTTCTGTATAAACAAGCACAGAACAGAACAAGCAACGATGAAGTAAAGAGGTCAGGGGAATTCAACCAAAACATTGGAAATGTCTCGGAAATGTGTGGGGGAAAGATTGTGTATCTCCCCATTGCCCCGTAGCAACATTTGCCTGTTTATAGACCATTTTTGTACAGTGAACTCCAAAAATATTTCAACAGTGATATATATTTTTTTGCTCTGTACTCAAGCACTACAGTATTAAAATGCAGACAGTTTTCATTTTGAGGGTATTTTCATCCATGTCAGACCATTTGGAATTACAGCAAATTTTGTATGTACATAGTTGGCTTTAGAGCTGTTTGCTATTAGGCAGGTGCTTGTTTACACCAAGCACCTGCCTCTTAGTGCACAAGAGGAGTGGTCAATGGTGCTATAGCTTGAACATGTGTGGCTGCTGCTGGAACTGGCTCACTTGTCTTCATTGATGACACAACTCTGGGTGGCAGAAGCAGGAGAAATTCTGACCTCGTACAGAAACATCTTATCTACTCCGATACAACCAAACTGCTCAAAACTCATTGGAGAGCTCTTCATGCAGCACAATTGGCCAAGCCAGCCAGCCAACCTGAATCCAAGATTGGTGTAGACCTGTTGAAGACTAGACTAAAGGCCCCAAAACCAGCATGATCAGAGTATGGCTGCAGTGCAGGCCTGGCAGGGAATCACCAGGGAAGATAACCAGCGTCTTGTGATGCATTTGGATGGATCGTAGACTTCAGGCAAACGTTCAATGTGATGAATGTAAGACCAAGCACGAACCATGACGACTTTATTGTGTGTAATGATAATTGGTCCAAATACTTTTGGCACGGTTGGGGGACTGTGTATGCAGTGTGCTGTAATTTCTAAATGGCTCATTTCAACATGGATGACAATACCCTGAAATTAAAGCTGACAGACTTGCACTTGGAGCCAATTTTTTTTACTGTGTCAATTCACATTCTGTGCTGGAATACAGAGGCCAAAAAAAAAATCAACAGATGTGTAATTGTCCAAATACTTTTATACACCAATCCACTGAATTACTGTTGGAATAGATTTTGAATGCCTCCAAGATTTCTGTTTGCTACAAGCTTGAATTAATGTGAGGTCACTTTTTTTAGCACTTTTAGTTCTAAATCTGAAAAGGACCATTTCTAATGACTAATGAAATTGAAAACCGCCAAATATATCCATATCAAACTTACCAGTAACCAGTGTGGGCCTGTTACAGTGCATACATCATTCAGTTTTTGACTGTGTGCCAATGACAAAGTCCTTCTGTCCCCCACTGTTTGCATTTTGTTGACCTGTTTATCTATCTGAAGTTTACATATGATTCCAAGACTGTTCTGTTCATCCTATTTCTACATAACTACTCAGAAGGAACCCCCCACCCCCACCACCAAATTTGTTTTTTCTTCTGTGAAAAGCTGTGCATTACATAGGAATTGGGGTGCAATTTGAGAAGTCACCACTGTTCACACAGATCAACTGGGCTTTGGCACCTATTTTCAATAACTTTTGACTGTTGTAACTTTTGACTATTGTCAGATTAGTCATTATCATTGCAGCAGTTTACACAGTGTCCATGATTCCTGAAAAGAAGCTAAAATGTTGACTACTCAGACCACAGGACAGTTTTCCACTTCACCTTAGTCCATCTAAGATGAGCTTGGGCCCAGAGAAGGGGCTGGCTTTTCGGGATGTTTTTTATGTATGGTTTCCTCTTTGCATGGTAAAGTTTGAACTTTTCACAGGCAATCGTTTTTCGGAAAGTGTTTCCGAGCCCCTGCAGTGATGTCAACTACAGAATCATGTCTGTTTTTAATGCATTGCTGTCTAAGAACATAGCCATTGATATTGGTTTTCCTCTATGTCCCTTGCGTACAGAGATTACTCCAGATTCTCAGAATCTTTTATTGATTTTATGTACCGTAGGTGATGAGATCCCCCAAACTTTGCAATTTTACATTGTGATAATTAACACTAGGAAATCATTCCTACAGCTAGTTTTTTTTTAACTCTTATGATACAGGCTGAATCATGGCTACTACCAGTTTATTAACACTTAGGATACAAGCTAAATCGTAGCTTCTACTAGTTGATTAACCCCTTTGATACAGGCCAAACCATCCCTGCGACTAACACTTCATACAGCCTGTCCAATCCACCTTTTGCAATAACTCCTTTCTGTCATTCCCTCATACCTCCAGTGTGATAAAGAAGTCTGGTGTGAACCGGGTCGTATGGAAGCGACCCAGGCTGACCCACAACGGCCCAGTCCGGAGAAGCACTGTCATAGACCAGATCCCTTTCTTGGCAGTGGCACGGGCTCTAGGTAAATACACGGCACTGTCCAATACCTGACAATGGGGGGCCCTGTTCCCCGCCTGCCTGATGGCCAAAGCTCTGTGTAACAATTTTTTTTGCTAGCCATTTAGTGGACCCAATTAGTTGAGGGTAATCCGCATAAACATTCAGGAGATACTTACGTGAGCATGTGACTGAGTCGAGTGACCCGACTTCGAAGCCTGACTGGTTAGGTCAGAGAAGGTCATTCTGAGAGAGGTAAGAGAAGAGTTAGCAGAGTCTGCATGGTTTTTGTGTTTTGGAAAGGAAAGACAGAAACTATAGTGGGCTGACATTATAAGACAACGCAGCACTTAAATTTCCATGTCGGATTGCGAGCTGTAAGCATTGGTCCTTCTAATGGCAGTTTCTGGCAGGATCTTTGAAAACATGGGAATTTGCCTTAAAAACCCACAATGCCTATATAATCCGCAGTTGGATTCATCTCCAGCCTGAAACATGTAGCTAATCTCAACAGACAAAGGAGCTGCATTAGCATAGAAACAAACCCACCCGTTTACCCGGGATCTGAATGAATAGGATGAATCTGCTATTTGTGCTGCTTGGATTGGGAAACATGTTTTTCTCTGTCTTGGCCTGCTGAAGTGTTTTCCTTGGCTGTTGCAACATGGTTAAATTTACTCCTGGTTGTCTCGGGCTGCTTGAGTCCGGGGTGTCACTGGCCCATTTGGAATGGTGAGCAAACTGGGAAAAGATGAATTTTAGTCAGAGGTCAGTTGCGCCTGTGCAGCGTAGTAATTGGCTAACACCAGTCAGTCTGTTAAAAGAAACCAATCGGAACTTCTTGTCTGAAAATTGATGCACATCTTCTGGATAGGAGCGGGTCATTTCATCTGTCCGCCAACCTATGACTCCCATTAAGGAAGCAAAGCTTTCCAACCGGTCTACATTTGGACTTTGGTCTAGGTGTCTCAGAAGGGTATATTTTTAGTATTTTAGTTTTTTGTTTGGATATATTACACTCAAACACAACATTTCGATTTGAAGTTCAACCCACGGCTGTGCCTCAAGCCACGCAAGTAGAATTTACTGGTTGCCCTGGGAGGTTTTAAGTGGAGCACTGCACACCCCTAGCCATGAATATGCTAACCACATCAACACACCTCAAACTGTCAACTAAACAGATACATCATACTGCACTCAAACTCCTCTAGATATACTCATACTGTACATATGTACTCTAAGTCAATGTGTCTCGCATTTTCACCAGTTGTATATTATCTCATATGCTCACTGCCCCTTATATGTAGTTGCACGAGTGCTTCTGTTGTTGTTTAATTGTTTCCCGTCTCTAAATGTTTGCCAACCGCGGGGGCAGCACCTTCATGTGTGGATGTAGAACTGGAGTTATAAATAAAGTCTGACAACAGAGTCTGACATTGACCTACTGTGAATTCCCATGTTTTTTTTAGAATACGTTTCGCTGGTGTGATTCTTTCCATAAGGGATGCTCACCTCTTACTGTTTTGATTTTGCCAAACGTAAATAACCCACACATATGGTCCAGCTACTGCAAATACGGTGGTGGTGCACCAACCGCCGCTGCTTTCCTCCGTCCGCACAGGGGACCTGTGGAGCTACGACTTCTACAGCGGGGAGTTTGTGGTGTCCCCGGAGCCGGACACCTGCGTTCTGACCCTCGACCCGCGCAAACACCGCTACGTCATTCTCGGCAGTGACGGCCTATGGAACATGGTGCCCCCGCAAGACGCCGTCTCCATGTGCCAGGACAACGACGAGGCCATGGTGAGTTGCTGTGGGCCAAACGGCACCGTGTTTTTCCCTACGTGGCAAGCTTCATGCGCCCTTTTTCCCTACGCGTTACCCTGCTTTGTTCCAGGGCCCATATTCACCCTGTTCCCTTTGAGGTAGCACCGTTCAAATCTCACTTGAGACTATTGTGACAGCGACGCGCCCGGTCTGTCCCCTTCAGGCTCCGTGCGGCGTGTCCAGCGCCCGCCAGCTGGTGAGCCATGCCCTCCTGAGGTGGCGCCAGCGAATGCTCCGCGCGGACAACACCTCGGCCATCGTGATTGCCCTGCAGGATCCGGGAGTCCCGCAGGAGCCCCTGCACCACGAGGAGGTGCTGCTCAACCTGGCCGAGGGGCAGCGCTGCGGCCCGGCTTCCAGCTCTCGCTCCAATACGCCCCTCATCAAGGTAGAGAGGCTTGGGGGGGGGGTGTTGAGTGTTAAATAAACCATCAGGTTGGGATGGATAGGCTCAACCTGCTCTTTCTTCCCTCCCTCCCCCCCCCACCCCCTCTGCCTCTTGGCAGGCTCCGGACATGGTTGTGACGTCTGCTGTGTGTGAGCTCCTCCCGACGCTGGAGCGGCGGAACGGCCTCTTGGGGAGCAGCCTGTACGCCCTGGCCCTATCGGATCCCTTCGGCGCGCCCCTCTCCGAGTCCGACGACGACTCCCGCACTGGGTTTTCCCCGGCGGACAGCGACCCCGCCCCAGGGCAGGACATTAGCGATGTCGCCACCAGGACGTCCGGCAGCAAACGGACGCTGAACGAAAAGTCGCCGAACCCCATCCTGCCGGCAAAGAGGAACCGGCGAAAGAATGGCGAGAGAATGCCAACGGCGGGGGTGGCTAACGCTCAGGGGAAGGACCAAAACCCGGCGGCGCCGCCGACCAATGTGTCCCCTGCACTCCTCCAACAGCAACATGGGAAGACCACTGTATGTGTGTGTTGAGACAAACGGACACACACACACACGACACTCCGCAGACACACAGAACCTCCATGTCATTCATACAAATGGGGACTTAAGACTAAATGAGACACCGAAGGACGTTCTGCCTCTTGTTCCGCAGGCTTTGTACAGACTAGAGACTAAAGACCAATCACTTTCAGGATCCCACCGAGTGTGTGTTTGTGTGTGTTTTAGGTCTAACTATACCCGTGGGGACCAAATGTCCCAATGATTATAGTAAAACCAGAAGAAATCTGACTCATGGGGACCTTTTGCCGGTCCCCATGAGGCAAAAGTCAATTTCCGGCTCAGGGTTTAGGTTTTGGGTCAAATTTACAATTGATTTTAGAGTTAGAATTGGGGTTTCTTTAATTTACAGGTGTTGTTGGTTAAGGTTAGGCATTACAGCTAGGTAAAGTTTAGGCATAAATGTTACTTTATTGAGGTTAAGGTTAGGGTTAGATTAGGGTTAGGTTAAGGGTAAGGATTAGGTTTAGGCTTAAGATTAGGGCAAGGGAGCATGCAATTTCTATTTTATGGTCCCCATGAGGATAGCCATACAAACGTGTGTGTGTGTGGTCAGTGGGTGGGGGGGTTGTTAGTTTTTGGTCACCTTTGGACAGGTCCCACACATACCTGGACAGTGGTTATCCGGTGCCATGGCTCAGTCTTTGGCACAACTACTAAATTTTGTAGGCGAGGTCATCACTGAAATCAAGCCGTCATGCCAAATATCCATGCCAGTCGATTCGCGCGTGGGCATATGATTTCCTTGCACAATGAATTTCCAACAGAGAGCGTACTCGTCACGTCAGCATTTTTCTTTGTTTGCATTTTTTCCTCCCTCTTTTCCTTGAGTTTGTGTCCTGTTATTCCATTGTATTTTTTTAACCCCTGTTTTTATATCTTCGATGAAAAGTTATTTTCCCTAAGTAACCAAGACGCTTGAGCGTGGCAGTCGCTGTACTTTGAAATTGAATACAGCAGCTGATGAAACACATTTTCCTGGTCTTGTTGTAAATTGTAAGATATCTCACTATGCTATGGTGAAGGAAGGATATCATTTTGCAGAGCTCAGTGTTTCTTGGACAGAAAATCCACAAATTATAATTATTGTGCAACTCTTCATGTGGGTTCTGTAGATTATTTTAGGACTTTAAGTAAAGGAATGTTTTACATTGTTTCATTTGTTTACTATTATCAACACCATAAAAGGTATTTTAGACTTTGGATAATATCCATTTTGAGCCAACTCCTAAATTCACATTTTGTCCAAAAAAATCTTTATATTTACTAACCATTCTCCTAAACTTGATATTAACTCAAATTAATCAATGTATCACTATTGCTTACTATACCAATTGGATCCTGGGTTTAAACTGTGTTGAAATGGTTTGTGTTTAATATTATGTACTATCATTTTTTTTCTTTCATCTCACATCAGTTGAAATTAACTAAGTACTTGTTGATTGAAGATAAACCTTGTGTAGTGGGTCAGGGAGGATTTGTACTTATTCTGCTAGTTGGGTGAGACCAGATGACACCTTGTGGCCATCACCTGTAGTTGCAGTGCTTTGCATAACATGGAAACATTGTTTTAGCCTGTGGCTTTCCCATTGTTTTTGATCTAGTCCCAACAACGCAACCAAACAATGGTTGTGTCCATAATCAACTGATCAGGAAGACTATCCAATGAAATAATTCAAAGACTCCTCCTACTCCCATGTTAGAGAACAGGAAGTGGTTGTGTTGATTAGCGCCACCACTTTGTCCCTGACCCCAATTGCACCTCTATCACAGAAAACGACTTCTGACCAGGCGTGCAGTTTGAACTGAACGACAGTCAGGTAGGTACACAGGTGGAGGTTTGAGTAGAAGACTGGGCAGGATAGATCATCTGGAATAGGTTGTTCACTCAGGTCAAGGCTTTATCAACCAGCTGAGCCAGAGACCGAGCCATACAGGCTCCTCATTGGCTCTGGTCCTCGGCACTGACATTTTCCTCTAGACTCTGTATTAGTGTTTTGCATTTGGACCAGAGGCCTCTCCACCCCCTTTGTCCTATGCCTCTTCACGTGCATTGTGTGTCAGAGGAGTATACTACGTATATTATCGATTATCTTTTCATTAAGGATGCTATACTTTGACATTTGTTTTGGATCGTTGAACAGATTAGATAAGGCCCAGGACAAGCTGTCTGTCAACTTTGTTGTTTTTCTTCTTGTCAGATTTTTTTTTTGTCTGTGCTAGCTGGCTTAACCCACTGAACCTGCTAAGTAGTGCATCTGTCAGTCGTCAAGCCTGAGTTTGTGCACACCCTGTCTTGTGTTATTTTGTAAACCTCCAGGTGAGCAAAAAGGCTCTTTGATGCAGTGGTCTGAGAAAATGGTCGTAGTCAACTAGTCAGTTGTCAATATTAATTTGTTGTTGTTTTTTTATATATATATTTTTATAAAGGGGTTTGAATCAAAGATGAACACTTGGGTTAAAAAGTCTAGAGAGGCTCTGAACGATTCGAATTTCATGACAGTTCTCTTTGAGTAAGACAGATCTTGCTTTCTTCATGTGTGTATGAACAGACAAAGCATGATTTTTCCTGTTTCCTCACTTGCTGCTGCTGTGAATGACAGAGCATCTGACTTGACAGTACTCGTGTTTATAGATAAGATAGGTCTGCCAACTGCCACATTTTTATTTTAAAAGTTATTGTTAAATTATTAATTATCTTCAGTAAATCTGTATGCCGTTTTTATTTTTCTAGACCAAAGTGCAATTTTAACTGGACAATTTGTAGTTTTTTGTTTGTTTTTAATTTCTAGCAGGCCTATATTTGTCTTTTTTTTTTTTTTTTTACTCTGTTTTCTTTGGTTTAAAAAATGAACTTTTTGAGGTGAAGTGATAATGGTGTGGGGTAAATTCTACGCGAATGGATTTTCTGTTACTTTGGTAGGGATTGTTTTGTGTGTAATATTTTTAGTTTTTTTATTGTGGTGTCCCAAATGGCAGCCTATTTGAATAGGGTGCACATCTGTTTTCCAAGGTTAAGAGATTCATTTTATATGTTCATTCTGTTGTGTTATGGCATCCTGTCTTGCTTGGCACTGACATAGTTTTACTGACAGCAACTAGTGCATGTGTACAGTGTAAATGTGAGAGAAAAAACACCACTTGTTTTGAATGGAAAATATATGAAATAAAACTGTTTTCTCAGTGGTGTCTTCATTTTTTTTTGGCAGGGTTCAAGTAAGCACATAATCTAGCTGATTTTTGTGATCATAAAATGGCCTCCAACTTGTATTACATATCAACACTAATATCACCTAAACACTTTTATAAGCATAGCATGCAAGACAATACCGGTCAAAGCACTATTTTACCCAGGACCAGTGGGTAAATGTAGGATGTACATATAACGTTGGCAGCCGTGCAAATGGCCCCATATTCACTGCCTTTCTTGAACAACTTGAACTTGTAAATAACATGTCTTTTAAATAAAGTTTATTCCAAAAGGATCCATTCTAATAGATATTCAGTAATAGATGTTCAATTGAAAAACATTCCATTTGCATACAGATTTCAAATATTTCCCTGATAGTATAAAAAAACATAATGATGGAATCAACAGCTTTGTTTCCATATGAATAATAATGCTTTTATTGTGTTATCTGCTCACGTAACATCTTTAAATGTAAATACAGCAGGCTTTTTAAATGAGATAAAATGTGGGTACTTAGTTAATTCCAAAACAACTTTACAAAGTCAGATATGTCTAATATTTTCTCCTTCCTTATACACTCACCTAAAGGATTATTAGGAACACCTGTTCAATATCTCATTAATGCAATTATCTAATCAACCAATCACATGGCAGTTGCTTCAATGCATTTAGGGGTGTGGTACTGGTCAAGACAATCTCCTGAACTCCAAACTGAATGTCAGAATGGGAAAGAAAGGTGATTTAAGCAATTTTGAGCGTGGCATGGTTGTTGGTGCCAGACGGGCCGGTCTGAGTATTTCACAATCTTCTTAGTTACTGGGATTTTCACGCACAACCATTTCTAGGGTTTACAAAGAATGGTGTGAAAAGGGAAAAACATCCAGTATGCGGCAGTCCTGTGGGCGAAAATGCCTTGTTGATGCTAGAGGTCAGAGGAGAATGGGCCAACTGATTCAAGCTGATAGAAGAGCAACTTTGACTGAAATAACCACTCGTTACAACCGAGGTATGCAGCAAAGCATTTGTGAAGCCACAACACGCACAACCTTGAGGCGGATGGGCTACAACAGCAGAAGACCCCACCGGGTACCACTCATCTCCACTACAAATAAGAAAAAGAGGCTACAATTTGCACAAGCTCACCAAAATTAGACAGCTGAAGACTGGAAGAATGTTGCCTGGTCTGATGAGTCTTGATTTCTGTTGAGACATTCAGATGGAAGAGTCAGAATTTGGCATAAACAGAATGAGAACATGGCTTGCCTTGTTACCACTGTGCAGGCTGGTGGTGGTGATGTAATGGTGTGGGGGATGTTTTCTTGGCACACTTTAGGCCCCTTAGTGCCAATTGGGCATCGTTTAAATGCCACGGCCTACCTGAGCATTGTTTCTGACCATGTCTATCCCTTTATGAACACCATGTACCCATCCTCTGATGGCTACTTCCAGCAGGATAATGCACCATGTCACAAAGCTCGAATCATTTCAAATTGGTTTCTTGAACATGACAATGAGTTCACTGTACTGAAATGGCCCCCACAGTCACCAGATCTCAACCCAATAGATCATCTTTGGGATGTGGTGGAACGGGAGCTTCGTGCCCTGGATGTGCATCCCACAAATCTCCATCAACTGCAAGATGCTATCCTATCAATATGGGCCAACATTTCTAAAGAATGCTTTCAGCACCTTGTTGAATCAATGCCATGTAGAATTAAGGCAGTTCTGAAGGCGAAAGGGGGTCAAACACAGTATTAGTATGGTGTTCCTAATAATCCCTTAGGTGAGTGTATATTTCTGGTATATTCTAAATTCATAAATTTGGACAAAAACGTTACAAGGGTACATTTTTGTAATATTTTGAAATAGGTTTCTTTTACTTTATTTGAAATACAAAATCTTTATGTAAGTAACAAATCCTTATTCCAGACTATTTATGGACTATTTGCATTCCAAATAATTTCTCTAGGATAAATTCTGTTCTTGGAAATGACGATTCTGATTACATTTATTGTTGCATTTTTTATCCAATAGTGGGCAACAGTCTAATAAAAGTTCTGTATCTATCTTGACATGTTTTCCAAACCACAAGTGGGATTTCATTAAAACAAAGGAGAATTCAAAAACGTTTATTTTTCTTGTGTAACTACTTGTACCAGCCAAACGTTGGCGCCACGAACACGTTCCAAAAACGTGCGGGCGTAATTGCGTCAACTCCGATTTAAAAGAAGGGGGGGGGGTGTAGGAAAAAGGATGCGGAGCTCAGTACTAGCGCTCAGTGAGTATTGAGCTGTATAATAGTCGAGCTGTCCTACAGATTGGGGTTGAGGGACCAACCATGGTAATTATTATGACAGTCCGTGTTTATTTGTATAATTCCGCTAAATCTTTATAAATATATATATGCATATATATTGCGAGCTGGAAGAAAAGGGGTATATGAGGAATAGCAGAGAAAGTGTTTTTACCCCTGTTTGCTGTAGAGAAGGGCAGTAGGAAGTGAGTTGGAGGGGGTCTGCTGCTGAAGAATCCAAACAATATGGCGGCGGTGGAGCTAGAATGGATCCCTGAAACCCTGTACAACACCGCTATATCTGCGGTTGTTGACAACTACAGCCGATCGCGAGGGGACATACGTTCCCTTCCTGAAAATATACAGTTTGATGTATACTACAAGGTAAGGACTGTCATTGTTTGGCTAAACTTTAACCAGACAATTGGTAACTTGTTTAGTTAGCCATAGTTAGCTAGGTTGCTAGTACAGTACTTACAGTGCTGTACGTGCTACTTTGCTCAGCTAGTTGGTTCTTCAGCTATAGTGGTTTGCTTGCCAATAACAGACTAATTTCAAGCTGTCCAATTTGTCCAAATAAATAGCGTTGGAAGATTGAGATTTATATAGGGTTTGTAGTTTTTGCACATTTACCCTGTGCCAGTAATGAGCCTAAAAGGGGAGCCCTATAGGTCCAGTTTTACTGGGGAAGTATTTCAAATTCTATTAATGTAAAGACAAGGTTAGATTCAGGATTAGGGAGAGTAGCGGGTGAAATGTTACTTGTAGTCTGTGTAAAGCATCTACAAGATGGACTTTTGTGACTAAGTTTTACCAGTGAGGCTGCCTACGGAGAGTGACAGTAGTGGTGCGGGTGCATGCGTACGCGCGTGTGTGGTAATGTTTGGAGGCACTGAGGGTACCAGCTTTCAGCTAAGCATATTTTTGATGACATGCCAGACATCAGCGATTCGCTTTGTTTGTACCTCTGTGTGACTGTGGCTCGGGGAGCCTGTTGAAGCTGCTGCCCCTGTCCTAAATTAGAGTATTCTTAATCGAGTGCACTTCCCACCAGGGGACGTGGCCTTTCAAGCATGTTGCTCTGCATGTTGCGCCCCCCCCACCCGCCGGCTTGAGCTAAGCGATGGTTGCGTAACGCATGCAACTGGTGAATAATTATTGATTTGTTTGCCGCGACTGGCCGTAGCTCCGTTGTAAACAACTCTACACTGTTGACAAAGCAGTGCGGTTTGACCAGAATATAGCGCACTGCAAAAGGAAAAAGGTGCCATTTGGTGTGACCTGGTCTGAGCCTAGTAGTCACAGCGAGCGTGCATTCAAGGGACAAGTGGGTCATTGTGTGCTGATCTAAGCAATCATCGTGATGAGAGGAAGGTCTGTCATCACACGACGGCAGACTTGAGACTTAGTAGTTGTGCAGTGACAACCTGTTTCGCCATTCACTTTGTAGGTGTTTTTTTGACTTTGCACCAGGTTTCAATAGTGATTCGATACAACGCTTTGCTTTTTAGTTCATGATCAGCCTTAGCCCACTTTGTGTCAGGCGAACCACCACTTGGAGTTGAGTAACTTTGACACACAACAATGATAAAAAAAACAAAGAGTATATACTAACACAGCAGAAAGGCTGGTGTCACAATTTCTCTGGAATTTAAACTTTGGCAGTGAATTTAAAAACAGTGATATTTTTGTCTGAGGCTGGGACAATGGGTGACTGTTGGGGAAACCAGTACCGGGGGAACACCTCAAATGGTTCGTCAACCCAGACCTGTGTCCCAAATGGCTTCTGCTTACCTTTTACTTGAACTACTTTTGACTGGGTACTGTGGGGCTCAAAGTGGTGCTCTATTGCAGAATTAAGTGCCATTTTGGGCGCTAGCCAGGAAGAGGAGAGGGTCAGTCCTGGTAGTTTAATGCCTCAGGGTGACAGGCAGGTAACCAAGAAATTCAGTGTCACACGAACATTGTTGTACCTGACTGAGAGAGTTCTTTGACAGTGTAGCCTAAATGCAACTCCTTCTGCCCACGCTAATGATTACCTCGGAAGTTCTTTAACTGAACAAGAGCCTATAGGTCCGGTTGAATAAACGGTGCAGAAAGTCATGGTACCAGCGGGCCCACCTTAGTCCCAAGCTGCACTCTGTGGGAGGGACAAGACTGCTCATGCCCCCCTGTCTGACACCATTGTATTACCATGGAAACAACAACATTCTTCATTGTGTTCTTCTGCGAGTCCTCTCTCACATTGCCCCCCCCCCCGCGTTTCTCTCTCTCTCTCTGTCTGTCTCTCTGTCTCTGTCTGTCTCTCTCTGTCTCCCCCTCAATCAGCTCTACCAACAGGGGCGACTCTGCCAGCTGGGAGGGGAGTTCTGTGAACTGGAGGTCTTTGCCAAGGTCCTGCGAGCCTCTGACAAACGGTAGGTCACGTTGGGCTGTGGCGTGGGTTGGAAACTGTGAACCACAGCCGCAACGTTTCATCGCCCATGTGCTGTCTGCCAGGTGCTTCATGGAAGGCCTCAAGAAAGTTCTTCAGCCCAGTTATTATCCTATTCCCAGTAAATATTACTCCAGTGAAAAAAAGAGAAATCGAATAATACTGTGCTAGGAAATAGATGACACCCTCTTATTGATGAAGTAGGCTGACTTGGTTACAGCCAGGATGACATCATGATATGGAGTAAAGTTGACCAGAGACATGTGTTGGCTGGGAGTGAGGGGTTCACGGTTTGGCCAGATAGTCAGTGTTCAATTGAGACTGTGTATGTCACTCGCTCACCCCCTGAGACTGCTAGGTCACATGGCCGTGGGTATGCCTTCATAGTTCACAATGGGAGCCTGCCAACCATTTGTTGTTTTGCCACAGTGTCCCCTGGCCTTTCAGACAATTGGCAGTCCTCCTTTCAAAATGTGCCATGGTTTAACCACTGAAGTGGCATTTTTCATTCGTCCCTTTTTAATTTAACAGACGAGTCGAGTACAAACAAATACCCATTTACAATGAAGACCTGGTCCCTTTTGTTCCTTGTACCCGGGCCCTATCTTGAGGAAATTGACTGTTTAAAAAAATAAATACAAAATGAAGTTCATGTGCTTTGCAACAATGGAGGACATTGTTTGTGTCCCTCCAACCCCTGTCTTACCCTCCAACCCCTGTCTTACCCTCCAACCCCTGTCTGCCTGCAGACATCTGCTGCACCATTGTTTCCAGGCGTTGATGGACCATGGCGTGAAGGTGTCCTCGGTGTTGGCCAACTCCTTCGGCCGGCGCTGCTCCTACATCGCGGAGTCCAGTGCCCACGTCAAAGAGAAGGCCGTCCAGTTTGGCTTTGTTTTAGGTGTGTTTGAAGGTCTTATGGCTTGTGTCCCAAATGGCTCCCTAATCCCCATAATGGTGCCCTAGACCTTTGTCCGGAGCCCTTGAGGCCCTGCATGAGGACACTATGGCAATATTTTTGTAAATATGTTGGTGCACCCTTTGGAAAGTTGTCTTTTTTTATACGTATTTGGACACCTGGATGTTTGAGCTAAATTCCCACCACATTCATTCGGACAGGTAACCCAATTCAACAAATCAAATTACTGTAACCATTCATGCGAAAGTGAGTAGACCCCTCCGTTTTATCGTCGCAAGGAATGGCTAAAATTTGAATTAGGTCAACCCAAACAGCGGTGAAATTTTAGAAAAACATTGGATAGTAATTAGAGAGTGTCCAGCCTTCCAAAAATATTAGAAACATGGTCTGTTTTGGTCTTAACCCTATGGGTGTGTGGGTGCAAAATACCTGAGACTCTGCGAAGATTCATAGAAGTCTGAGGGGCTACAAAGCTGTTTCCAAGCATTTGGTAGAACATTATTTCACTGCCTGACCGATCAAGAAATGTGAAAATTCCACACCATTGGCAATCTATATAGGACGCAGTCCCACCAAATTCAGCCCAAGAGCTGACTGGAATGTGCTTATAGAAGTCTCTAAGAACCCCTTGGTGACATCAAGGGATCTACAGGCCACGCAATCAATTTCAAAGTGTGTTAAGTCAGCTTTTGAAAAGGGACCACACTGAACAGATGAGTCAAAGGTGGAGTTGTTTGTCTGCATACCAGATGCCAAGTTAGGTGAAAGCAAAACACTTCTTTTGATCAGAAAAACCTCATCCCAACCGTAAAGCTTGGAGGCAGAGGCAATATGGTTTGGGGCTGCTTTTCTGACTCTGGCCAACTTGCCTTCACTGAGCCAACCATGAATTCGATATTATAAGGATTTGTGAGCAGAATGTGAGGTAATTTGTCAAAAAGCTGAAGCTGAAACAGAAAAGGATCGTACAACAGGACAATGATCCAAAACACACAAGCAAAGCCACAATAGAATGGCTTAAACATTAGAAATGGAGGTTCATGGAATGGACGAGTCAAAGCCCAGATCTCATTCGTATCGAAACGCTGTGGGGGACTTGATGCAAGTTGTTCCGTAAAGAAATCCATAAAACTTGACTTGAATTGAAGCTGTACTGTAAAGATGTTTACAAACATTCCTCCCAGTCGATGTAAGAGACTCCTAGACAATCACAAGACACAACCTCATGTAGTCATTTAGTGGTGATCAGCCATGGGGGCAACACCAGATATTATAGCTATGGGTGTACTCCATTTTTTCTACAATATGGGTGTACTCCATTTTTTCTACAATATGGGTGTACTCCATTTTTTTCTACAATATAATACAACTTAAAATATAACCTTTCTGTGCCGTTTGTGCCGGGGGGGGGGATACAGTCATGCAAAGTAGTTCTTACCAATCTTTCGAGATGATATAGCAAAAAGACAAAAAGGGGAGGGATTAGAAATAATGCAGTAAATGTTGTAGGGATGTTTTTTTCTCCCAACGGTTATGTGGATCTACACCCAGCAGACAAGGGGAGGGAAAACCCCCACCAAAAAGATGATTTGTTGTTATAGTGATTTGTTGTTATAGTGTGTTCTGTCCACCAGGTGGCTTCCTGTCTGATGCGGGCTGGTACAGCGATGCAGAGAAGGTGTTCCTGTCCTGCCTGCAGCTGTGCACGCTCCACGACGAGGTGCTGCAGTGGTACCGTGCTGTGGAGTGCTGCGTCAGGTCGGTTCTTGTCCCGTCTGTCTGGACGACTGCCTTTCACACTGTTCAACTCAAAAGACTAACAGATGGCAATAACGTCAGAATTGGGCTAACCGCTGCCGACCTCCCTCTCACTGTTCTATTTTTTTTTTTAACCTGTTCCACGTGATTTCTGGTTCCCCAGGCTGCTCCACGTCCGTAATGGGAACTGTAAATACCACCTGGGAGAGGAGACCTTCAAGCTGGCCCAGGCCTACATGGACAAACTAGCCAAACATGGCCACCGGGCCAACAAAGCGGCCCTCTACGGAGAGCTGTGTGCCTTGCTCTTCGCCAAGAGTCACTACGATGAGGTGGGCCTTCCTGTCATTCACATAATTTCAGTCGGCCGCGAATCAGTCTGTCCGTTACACGGTATCTGTAAAATAAACAGACCATTCATATCGTTGATGAAACCGCGAGCTGAGGGATTAATGGCTTGCCGAACCGTTTGACTAGTTTGGTCGTGTGTGTGTGTGTGTGTGTCAGGCCTACAGGTGGTGCATAGAAGCCATGAAGGAGATCACAGAGGGCCTGCCAGTCAGGGTGGTGGTGGACGTCCTCCGTCAAGCCTCCAAGGTAACGGCCCTGTTGGGGTCCTCAGTGGCACACTGTTCCCTCTGGGAGTCTGCTTGTGGACACAGTGCCAGCCTTCCCGTTCCACTTATGCCAAATCCTGCCGAACCAGGATTCATCGGACCGGGTTGTTGGTCCCCCCCCCCAGTGGTGTCCTTTCGTGTTTTTTAGCCGGTCGGCGCTGAGCCCCGTCCACTAGCACATTGGTGACACGGCCCACAGAGTTATTTCAAGGTGCTGTTCAGCGTCGTTGTTTGGTGATGGCAAGTCGCTTGGCTTAACTCACTCTGACCAGCAACTTTCAGCTGACCGTTCACTTATGCCACAGATTCTGCGCCGTCGATTACATGTCCAGCAAACGCCCATGTGACCCCCCCCCCCACTGTTTTTTGGTGTATTTTTTACATTATTTATTATTAAGATTATTCATGTGATTCTCATCATTTAGCAGACTTTCTTATACAGATAACATGTATAATAAATGATGGCAGTATAGGGAAAATATCCACCTTGCTCAACGGCACAATTTTTCAATTGTGACCTTTCGGTTATTTATATGTAGAACACAGGAAGTAAGTGTGTCTGTGACTCAAATGGCACACTAGGCCCTGATCAAAAGTAGTGCACTATAATATATAGGGCATATTTTGGGAATGGGTTGGGATTTGGTGGGTGTGAATGGTGACTCATGATGTTTGGCTCTGTGTGTTCAACAGGCCTGCGTGGTGAAGAGAGAGTTCAGGAAAGCTGAACAGCTGATTAAACATGCTGTCTTTCTGGCCCGGTGAGAGGCTCTCATTTTCATATTTTTTTTTTTTACCGTAACACTTATTAAAGGGGAGTGAAGATGAATATCTAAGATGTGTGAGTTCCTTTTAATCGCTTGAAGTAATTCTGGAACTGTTTCTCTGTGGACACAACTCCCTCACGCGATGAGAGCGGGGTCGAGCTAGCGTGAGTGCAGCGTCAGTCCCCCACAAAGTATGATTTGATCGTACTTCGTAAAATAAAGATTATCTACTTTAAAAAGTTCTGTCACAGCGAAGTCACAAAATTGGCAAAGCCCAATCGATTGCGGTACACATCATATACGTTTTAAGTGATTAATGTCTTTGGCGGTTTTCTAAGTTTACCTTTTGTAACATTTCCAAAGACGGCTCATGGGTTCTGAGGGATGCTTGGCTGGCAACACCTTTTGACTGGTTTGGGTGTTGGCTGTGGTGTTCTTTACCAGCCAATGGATCACAAAATCCGTGTTTCCACAGCAGGAACTTTAACCAGGAACTAGGAACCTTCTGAGGAACTCACTGCGTTTCTATGCAGGAACCAGGAACTACATTTTACCCCCAAAACAGTCCCTGCTTGGGGGGTAGGACTTTCCCTGAGTACCAAAACTTTTGGGGTGGGCTTGCAGTGCTGAACATTTCTGATTGGTCAAGTAGTAGTGTAGAGGCTACTCACAGTTTTCAACTGCCATTTTTAAATGTCCTCAGCAAGCTAAGGTTAAAGTAGTTATTAAAGGAGGTTATTTTGCTTACGAAAACGGAAGAACATATAATGGAGAAGAAATAGAAAGACAGATGGAACTGGAGCGAAGGCAGACGAGGAGACGCAGCCCAAGCATTTTGATACAGTTTTATAATAAATATCAGGAGACATTTAATATAGGCATTATTTCGTGGTAACTATAGAAGTTGCTACTTTGGTCGGGAATTTATGTCCTAGCTTTATATTTACGTATATATTCTGGGGCGCGTAATCTGTTGCATGTCAATCATCCAACTAATGTTGTTAGGATATTGTTTCAAGTGTGTTTTTGTTGTTAATCGTAAAAATCCTTAGGCTTTTTCCATAAGCTTTTTCCTTAGAATAGTTTAAATGTATACATTTAAACTATTCCAGCAGCCAATCTCAATCACACACAGGATATTCAGTATGTGCCTTCTACTCCTGTTTCCAACAATTCATTATTTGTGTAAAGTAATTTTGTTTTACGCTAAGGTGAAATTGAAAAAGTTACCAACTCTCCCAACTGTGATTACCCAAATGTTGCCTTCTGAAGCATTTCTAAACTTGGTGCACGTAGTTAAATGCTCCTTCAACATTTCTTTGGGGCTCCTAATTTCAGCACGTGATTGGTCTCCAAACCGTATTGTTTTCTTTGTATTTAGGGGTGTGATACAAAAGCTGGGTGGATAATTTAGGTGCCCGGGCAGCTTATTACACTTGTTTCTCATGTGTAGCAGTGACACTGTCTTTTATTCAGACAGAAACCTAACGTGCCGAATGGGGTACATGCGTATGTCAGAGTGAGAGCGTATGTCAGAGTGAGAGCGTATGTCAGAGTGAGAGCGTATGTCAGAGTGAGAGCGTATGTCAGAGTGAGAGCGTATGTCAGAGTGAGAGCGTATGTCAGAGTGAGAGCGTATGTCAGAGTGAGAGCGTATGTCAGAGTGAGAGCGTATGTCAGAGTGAGAGCGTATGTCAGAGGACTAATTTGCCTAATCTTCCCAGGTCTTTAGACCGTGGTAGAAACACACACAACATGGGCTGAAGGAACCCTTTAGTCCCTTAAAGTGGGCTCCTGGGACTAAAAGTTCCGGCTATTTTTGGTGGAAATGCGGCTTTACTGGCTGTCTGCCTGTCAATGTGATTAGCTTTGTAGGAGCAATCAATTTTCGTGGCTGGGGGCGGTGTATTAAACTGGTTACAGACTGTAGATTGTAGTTTATAAAAGTGCAATAAACAGAATACTGTCATACATGGCAGTATAATCAACAGTTAAAGTATAGTTTACAAAAGGGTAATAAATAGTTATGGAGTGTATTGTGTAGTTCATAATGCTATAATAAATGGGTGCTGTCACAAATTCTGACCATTTCTTTCATTATTCACCTGCCTGGATCTCTCTATTTCAGGGAGCATTTTGGACATAAGCATCCAAAATACTCAGACACTCTGCTGGATTATGGATTCTACTTACTCAACGTAGATAACATCTGCCAGTCAGTGGCCATCTACCAGGTTAGTTGGTCACACTATCTTTAACAAAACCTACCTTTATCCTGGGTTGAAACAACATTTCCCAGTGTTTCCCCTAATGTAATTGTTCTCCCAAAATACCAGAATTTTGGAATAGCGAGCCAATAAGCTGGGAATTTCGATTTGGTGTTTCTGGAAAACCAGGGAAAGACTGCTTTTGAAAGACTAGTTCTGGCCCACCTTAAGTCCTGCCTCAACCTAACACTGGGTCCCTACCAGTTTGCCTACTGGTCAAATGGGTCTACAGAGGACGCCATCTCCACCGCTTAACACTGCCTTGACCCACCTGGACAAAACCAACACTTATGTGAGAATGCTATTCATAGACTTCAGCTCAGCATTCAACACGGTCATCCCCTCTAGGCTGGTCAACAAACTCTATGACCTGGGGATCAGCCTCTGTCTCTGCAACTGGACTCTGGACTTCCTAACCAACAGACCCCAGTCTGTCAGGTTAGACAACTTCACCTCCTCCACCCTGATACTGAACACTGGTGTTCCACAAGGCTGTGTGCTGAGTGCTCTCCTGTACTCCCTTTTTACCCACGACAGCATTCCTGTACACAGTTCCAACACCATTATCAAGTTTGCAGATGAAAACCACAGTAGTAGGCCTGATCAGTGACAATGACGAGTCAGCCTAAAGGGGAGAGGTCATACGCCTGGTGGCATGGTGTGCTGACAACAACCTGGCCCTCAAAGCAAAGAAAACCAAGTAATCCATTGTGGATTTCAGGAAGTCTAAAAGCTGCAGCCACGTCCCAGTTATCATTGATGGTACTGAGGTGGAGTGTGTCCAGTTTCAAATTCCTGGGTGTCCACATCTCCGAGGACCACACAGGTCTACCTCGGGGACCTTCGTGCTTCTCTGCATCCCAGTTGCTCATGCTACCCTACTGCATTACTCCTTTATTTGCCTCGTTTGCACGAACAACTATTATCCCACTTGTAACCTGATACTTTCTGCCCTCCTCTATTTGCCATTTGTACTGCATTTGCCTTCATTCCACGTTTTCCACGTATAATATACATCTACTTGCTATACTTGTAAACACATTTTTTGCTATTTGCACTTCTGGTTTAGATGCTAACTGCATGTCATTGTACTGTACTTGTACTGTTCAATGACAAGTTGAATCTAATCTGAATTTGGGGTGTCGTTACCACAACCTCAGTGGCCCCGTTAGCGTCCTCCTTAGGGTTCCATTAAGGGCGTAAAGAACACGTGCTGCGCGGGGAGGGCGGTGTGATTTGGGACTCAGACTAACGCGGGTTTCCCTGTGATGTGCAGACGGCGCTGGACATCCGACAGTCTGTGTTCGGCGGGAAGAACATCCACGTGGCCACGGCCCACGAAGACCTGGCCTACTCCTCCTACGTCCACCAGTACAGCTCGGGGAAGTTTGACAATGCTCTGTGAGTAGCCACGCCCCCCCCGTCTAAGCTGTCCCCGCCCTCGGCCCTGTGACTCTGGGTAATAGCGTTACGCTCCCGTTTAGACACGCCAGATCGGACTGAGACTGTATCCCAGGGGGACCCTGTTCTCACATTGTACCGTGGGCCCTGGAGTGCGTTTTTAGGTGCCGTTCGTGAACAGTGCTGCTGTGGTTACGGTAATTTTTTTGCACTCCTGACAATCAAACCCATATACAGGTGGAAAATGCCAGATATGGAGGCAAATAATGACCTAGATTTGATGTGTAGTAATGTGTTTTGCATCGAGTCAGAGCTCAGGGTTGAGGGTTCCCAGCTATTCATGGGTCTTGCTAACCACCATTCTGTCCTGGTGTACCTCGTGTGACGAGAAGGTGCTGTCATTGAAATTCCATGTATCGACACTCTGAGTAAGGGACACAGAGACAAAGTTCTCTTTGTACATTCTAACCGTTTTATTAACTATTATGCACATATGAGAGACGCGTCAACCGCTTACAAACACATAATCGTCTGAGGAGTCTCTAACTCCATACATGAACAATCCGTATTTATTACATAGAAAAGGGGTGTGTTAAGATGCTGCCATCGGTTTACCCCAAAGGGCGGGCTGTCCCCCCAACTTATCCTTCTCAACTCCTGAGGAGACAATGTCTGAATAGTCAACTGAGACACTAAAGGGTAATACAGATTTACGAGTACCCCTCTAATCCACCTGTGCCGGTCAAGGATGTCTCCTATTCAAACACCAGACCCCTCTCGGCATCTTTAACTAGTAACTCATTCATACATGTATAGGACGACAAAGAATACATCCTTCTTCTAGGCAGAAATACCTAATAATCCTCTGATATTATACAGACGTGTGTCACAATCAAAGTACAGATTTACATACCAGTCAATAGAAAGACAGACATTTCTCAAATGCACCTTAGTTCAAAATTTCCATAACAGTGCCACCCCCACACATCTATTGAAAGGCATTTAGGATACAAAGCTAAAACCAGCAGACTTTTTAATGGAATTGACGTTATTCAAATATCCTCTAGGTGTAATACTCTGAATATGAAATGTAAAAATGTAGTGGCATTTATTGCAAGTAATGTTAAATAGAAACTAGTCTGGGTATCGGTTTTGGAAGCAAACATTCCACTCTCGGTTCTTCATAGCATCTGCTAAAACACTACAGATTGGTGGCCAGACTGCCTGGTCCACTCTGAGGTTATGGGTAACATAAGGAGGGTACTGCTAGGTTACAGAAAAGGTTATGGAGTTCTAGGGTTAGTACTATCCCTTAGTCTTCATTTGTGCTTGTTACACAGCAGCTCCATCTCTTAACCCCAGGACCTAAACTTTGGACATGTTTGTTTCAGTCTTTATCTTCCTGAGGAATGCGTTCAAATGTCATCTGGTTTACTCCTCCAGATTCCACGCGGAACGTGCCATTGACATCATAACTCACATTCTCCCGGAGGACCATCTGTTGCTGGCCTCCTCCAAGAGGGTCAAAGGTATATCCCTCCTTGTTTATACGGAGTCACTCCCCTGGGCACAGTCGTAGCCAGGCCGCGGATTTAGGGTCTTGGACCCCTAGTCAACATCACACCATGATGAGAACTTCCTTTTAAAGGGGAAATCGTGTGTCAACACTCTGTTTTATCTCAGCTCTGATTTTGGAGGAGATCGCCATTGACTGCCACAACAAGGAGACGGAGGAGCGTCTACTGCAGGAGGCCCATGATCTCCACCTGTCCTCCCTTCAGCTGGCCAAAAAAGCTTTCGGAGAGTTCAACGTCCAGACGGCCAAACACTATGGGAACCTTGGACGTCTCTACCAGTCCATGCGGAAGTTCAAGGTTCGAGAGTGGGAAACCTACACACACACATTAGAAGTGCTTCGCCCATGGACCACATTCACATGGACCACATACACCTGTTCTGCCATCAACATAGATTATCCCACAGTCTCCTTAATGTGTCCCACCACGGTCAACAAAAAGCTGACCGTCAACAAAGAATCTGTGTTTTAAAATGACTGTTTTGCAGGAGGCGGAAGAGATGCACATCAAGGCCATCCAGATCAAGGAGCAGCTCCTGGGCCAGGAGGACTACGAAGTGGCTCTGTCGGTCGGCCACCTGGCCTCCCTATACAACTACGACATGAACCAGTATGATGACGCAGAGAGACTCTACCTCAGATCCATCGCCATTGGTGAGTGTCTGTGTTCGAAGGCCTAGTTAGTACACATGCTTTTCCTTGAACGGCGGTGTTCTTACTTCCTGTTTACCCCCCCCACCTTAGGCAAGAAACTTTTCGGTGAAGGCTACAGCGGTCTTGAGTATGACTACCGGGGTCTGATCAAGCTCTACAACTCTGTGGGGAACTATGAGAAGGTGTTTGAGTACCACAACGTGCTGTCAAACTGGAACCGGCTGAGGGACCGACAGTTTGCCGTGGCTGATGCCCTGGAGGATGTCAACACGAGTCCCCAACAGACCCGGGAGGTGGTGCAGGCCTTCCTGCTGGCCCAGAGCCACGGGCCCCCGCGATCTCTTCTGGGCTGACTGATGGGGGGGAGGGGTGGGGGTGGATGGATGAACCAGAGGACTGACACACTGACCGGTGGATGGATCTGGGGTCGTTCCACCGAGTTGGTGCTTTCTTTTTGAGAAGTCTTGACATCTTGGTCAAATGTTTGCTTTGATTTTTGTCCTACGATAATTTAAACATGTTCGACTTCATGAGAAAGATTTTTCGCATCTGAAGTTGAGTGGTTGAATACACAAGGTTGGCTGTTTAGCTGTAATTCCCGACATAACCGAAAGTATAAATCAAATGTGGAATTTCTCCACGTAGTCTGTACTAAAAGGCAGTTAATTTCATATACTGGGCTTTTAAATTGCAATATTATTGCACAATTTCTACATCCAATATCAAAAGCACTGTTTTCATGGAACAACCTATTTTCAGATTGACCAACAAACCCACAAATAACCCCTCCCAAGGAACTTCATACACATTTTATTTCAAATAGAAGTTATGTATGGGACAAAATCTAATAACGGCTGTCGAGTCACCTCTACCAGCAAGTCCTTCCCACATGCAGTAGACAACGTTAATGACACAGCATGATTTCCTCCTCCAACCTCTTCACATCAATCTAAGGGACTGAATATTTATTTGACTTTTAGAAGAGATTTGGAATTTGCAAAAGGAGGGGAAATAATTTTGAGCCCTTTTGAAAATCCCTTAGATCCCTGTGGTTCTTATTTTCTTTCTGACCGTTTGTTTTTCTCCATCGCTTGCTGGGGCGTGTCCCTGTCGGGCTGGGGCGTGTCCCTGTCGGGCTGGGGCGTGTCCCTGTCGGGCTGGGGCGTGTCCCTGTCGGGCTGGGGCGTGTCCCTGTCGGGAACAATTATTCACTTTATACAGATGTGGCCAAATATTTGGATACCCTTGCATCTTTTTCTTATCTTTTTTAACTTTTTCATTTTAGATAATTGGTCAACTCACCATGTTGTTGCCTTTTAAACTTTGCATAATTTCTCACTTTTTTTTTTTTTTAAATAAAGATTAATGACATGGACACAATTCTAGAGCCCTGAGAGCTTTTACTTAAGTGTTTGAAATAAAGTAATAAGGGTTTCCTATATCAACAACCAAATGAAGTGTTGAATAAAAAAAACACTGCCTACAATCAATTATGGGAGAGGTTTGATAATGTTGTGGGGTTGTCTCACTGCCTCTGGTACTGTGGGCCTTGAATATGTGCAAGACAACATGCAATTAATAATTTAGGAGACATGTAAGGGTGTCATGTATTTGCTGTCACCTGTAGATGGTATACCTCCTATGGGCCTTGGTCTGAAGAGGTGATATAGATTGGGCATAATGGTCTAAGTGAATGTATGCAACCACATACGTCAGGTTTTGGTCCCTCCCTCCACTCTGCCCTTTGTGATTTAATGTTTCCACCTTGTTTCTCCTCAAAAAATGAAGTAAAAAAAAAAAGCCCTAAAATAATGTGTCTATGTATGTAATAAAGGGGTTGTTTTTGACTTATATTGTGAAATGTTTCAACCAACGTGTCTACCGGATGTGACCAGAAGTCAACTGTTTCAACCAACGTGTCTGCCTGATGTGACCAGAGGTCGACTGTTTCAACCAACGTGTCTAACGGATGTGACCAGAGGTCAACTGTTTCAACCAACGTGTCTAATGGATGTGACCAGAGGTCAACTGTTTCAACCAACGTGTCTGCCGGATGTGACCAGAGGTCAACTGTTTCAACCAACGTGTCTAACGGATGTGACCAGAAGTCAACTGTTTCAACCAACGTGTCCGCCGGATGTGACCAGAGGTCAACTGTTTCAACCAACGTGTCTAACGGATGTGACCAGAGGTCAGCTGTTTCAACCAACGTGTCTAATGGATGTGACCAGAGAGGGCAAATGGAAACCCCACTGTTAGCCCAAGTGCAACACGTTCATAAGATAAACATGTAACACTGTCGGAAAGTATTAGTGATCCTTTTAAAGGACTTACTGGACTTTTAAATCTTTTTTTTTGTCAGCTATTGGACCATTGTCAGAGAGCAGTTTGCACTCGGTGCGTTTGAAAAAGTGGATGTAGGTGTACTCTAGACACCCGACACAGGCACTGGGAGTTCTACCTTATTGTTCATTATTGTCTTGTTCGGTCCTCGCCCTGCCTGCCTCGTCGAACTTCTGCTGCGGTCTAGAAAAGCGGCAAAATGCCAAATTCAAATGAATGCCACAGAGTTTTTTCACATTCGCGAGATGCCATATCGAAGTCACACTTGTCTTCGACTGTGAAATCAATATTGTTGTTCTTTTTCTGGCTTTGCTCTCGCCTCAGTGCTAAAAGCACCGCAAGCGGCAAGCTGTCGGATGCCTGTTTCGCGCCAGTAGCGTTGGGCGTCTCTGCAGAGCCACAGTGCTGTTACTTCCCCAGCTGAAGTCTAAGCCTTAGCCCTTTATGACCAACTGCTACGTCCCTATTGGCAACTTCTCCCCCAGAGCCGACCTCTAAACATTACAAACACTAATTGTCAGTCTGTTGGCAAGCGTCACACACTTTATCACCTTAAGCCCTTTGGTGTTGGCATAGCCCTACCTGCTCCCAAGGCTCTGTTCTAGAACTGTGTGGTGAAAGGAATGGAACGCACCCAGGCAGTCTCCTGCGGACATCCTTTGGAATGTCATCGTCACAATGTAACTTTCAGAATGTAGCAAGGGGAAGTGACCCCTATAGAAGGATGTGCCCTAGTAAATAACTTATTATTCAACACACTAGACTGACACATACCAGAAAAATGTATACATTTACAATATATTTTTTTAATGCACTATAGGATATATATGGAATATATAAAAATATATACATTGTATATGATAATGTGACAAAAAAAATCTCATGAATTAGGAATATATTTGAAGTAGTGGAAATCATTTTATAATTTGGTCAGTTTTTACATTTGCATTTTTCCCACGGAACGGTGAGTTAGTGAATGTCTCACCCGTTCACAAAAAAATCTAAATGCAACTCTGATGCTTTCTCACGTTATGCCTCTGGTGACATTCATGTGCTTGGAAATTTTTGATTTGGTTAGGCCACAACCTTGTTGTTACACATTAAAAATGTATGTTTCAACATTTACATTTGTCTCAAACCTAAGGAACATGCTACGTTGAATTGGGATGTTTTAAAGACATAGGCCGGGATTCATTCTAATGCATCACAGCAATGTTCACGCTGTGTGTCCATTCACAATATTCATCCCATGCCCACATCCTTTTATTTTGAAAAGCGGCAGCATAACTATGGCAGGGATCTCAATGGTAGTGTAGGTTTTCATATAATACTTTATAACAGCCTGAGTTTATGACCACTGGAAAAACCTACTGCGTGAACACTGCAATTTGGATTTGATAGAGTTGAACCCAATGTGTATTGCTAGCCCGGTTACTGATTCTGACACCATGCCACTCTTCGTACTGCCAAGGATTTGAGGTGATGGCCAAAAACAGAGCTTTCACTCGGGCTAGCATTGCTCTGTCAGTCAGCCTAAGGCTAGCATTGCTCTGTCAGTCAGGCTAAGGCTAGCATTGCTCTGTCAGTCAGGCTAAGGCTAGCATTGCTCTGTCAGTCAGCCTAAGGCTAGCATTGCTCTGTCAGTCAGCCTAAGGCTAGCATTGCTCTGTCAGTCAGCCTAAGGCTAGCATTGCTCTGTCAGTCAGCCTAAGGCTAGCATTGCTCTGTCAGTCAGCCTAAGGCTAGCATTGCTCTGTCAGTCAGGCTAAGGCTAGCATTGCTCTGTCAGTCAGGCTAAGGCTAGCATTGCTCTGTCAGTCAGCCTAAGGCTAGCATTGCTCTGTCAGTCAGCCTAAGGCTAGCATTGCTCTGTCAGTCAGCCTAAGGCTAGCATTGCTCTGTCAGTCAGCCTAAGGCTAGCATTGCTCTGTCAGTCAGCCTAAGGCTAGCATTGCTCTGTCAGTCAGCCTAAGGCTAGCATTGCTCTGTCAGTCAGCCTAAGGCTAGCATTGCTCTGTCAGTCAGCCTAAGGCTAGCATTGCTCTGTCAGTCAGCCTAAGGCTAGCATTGCTCTGTCAGTCAGCCTAAGGCTAGCATTGCTCTGTCAGTCAGGCACGGTGAATATAGCAGTGAGTGTCGTTCCAGGTCAGAATTCTGAGCCAAATAAACATGGAGTAAATAGGATAATGAACCAAGATTGGGACAGCATATGATAACTGAACTCCGGTGCCTCCAATACAAATAAATTAAACTGTGTTAATCACTTGTTATCAATTGTTTTTGTCTATATAAACCAGGGATGGGCAACGTGGATGGTGGTGGGGGCCACAGAATGTATGTACTGGTCATCAGGGGGCTGCAGATTAACTTGGAACCCACACACACATCCATGTATTGTATGTAATTATTAACAAATGCATGAAAAGTACAGTAGGTCTGATGCTAGTTAACGTATATCTGGGCAATTAAAAAATATTGATCAACATGCAGTTTTCCCACTCTGCTCATCTCTCCTGGGATTCAGCGCCTTCACTTCCGTGTTATTAAACGTGTTAACCCTTTGAACACTATGTTTTTTTGGGGGGTGTTTTCACTATTTTTATATTTTGGCTTGTACAGAGACTTCTGTAATGGGTATCATCAAGTGCTTTATGGCCAAAAACATCAGCACACTCTCAGCTACACTTTCCCAACAGCTTTCTGAGACGCTGAAATTACTGTTTTATATGTAAACATGCAAAAAGAAATATTCAAGTCTATTTCATGTTTTGTTCCCAGCATAGATTTTGGTTCCAAAACTAACTGTACAATACATTTAAGGTCAATAATTTATTTATTCTCTGGCCTGAGGCTGCGGTCAGAGTAGCCTTGATAGGCGTGTCTTTGCGGGTCTGTCCCAGGAGTCTTTGCATTGAAATTGTTTCATTTCAGAGCATAGGACCAGATTCATAATTTCCCCCAAACTCCTCTCAGTTTGAACCTATGCACTGGCATTGAAATCAACATGTTATCCCCATCAGATCCCTGTGAGAGACCCGCCAAGACGTTTTGGTAGCCTATTCACTTTCCCCTCTCAGTTTTTCTATAGGCTAACTGGCATACATTTGCACTGGTCAAAGTAATATCCACTTTCAAATATCAACCATCGCTCACACAACTTTGGGGATGGTCTCATTCTAAAGGGGAAAACTAAACAGGTGTTCCAAGATGGTGTAATTTGGATGTTCCAAAAAATATAGATCTACATATTCGGGTTTGCCCTAACTTCATGCCTGTCTCACGGCTCAGTGATTTAACCTTTTCTGTTTTTCTGCGGTTTGATTATCTCTTAATAGTTTTGAACTTTAGCCACACCCCTTTCTTAACACATTTCCACATAGCACCAAATAGTGATGGGTGCTGAGGAAACAGGTATCAAAGTGCTCCAAAACCTTTGTGAAACCCGCCATTGCAATGTATAAGCTGTGAATATATTCATAATATTCCCAGAGCTCACGAACTGTGTGTGAAAAGTAAATGCATAACAGTGGAGAGCGGTTGTTGTTGGCGTGTTTGTACACAGAACAAAAGACAAGTATGTCAGTTAATATGACCACTGGGGAAATAACCACTGAGTAGATACTGCCGTGCAGTCCCTGCCGTCATTCAGTAGTTTGTTTTCACTAGCTCTTCAACTCTTCATTGGTCAGGTGTTTGATGTGAGCCCATATGCACCATATCTGGAGAGAGAGTGTTAACATATTGTGTATATGTGTGCAAAATCCCAGTTAATAAAACAAGGAAAGTCCATCCACAAGGATAAAAAAACAAACGTGTGTCAGACAGATGTGTCTTACCTCTACTGAGAGGCCCAGAAGCCTTCCTGCAGCCAGGACCAGAGTGCCCAATGTCTGCAGCCAGAGGGGGGCACAGAGAGCCTGGGTGAGCACCCCCTGCTGGTACCCATACAGCCAAAGTGGTAGGCCGTGTAAACCACAAATCACCCACGTCCCCAAAGGTGTCTGAAACCCTAGCAACATGACACAATTTTCCAAAACCTGTCTGAAACCCAAGCAAAACATTTCAATCATACCACACTTTATATATGAAAACATGTCATAGATAGACTGTATTCCGCAAACCCAGTTCTTTGTCTTGAAGCCAATTCCACTGTTTCTTCATCGGAAACCTTTAATCAGGGACTGATATAGACCTGATACCCGGTGGGTGACATTAATGAGGAGGTTTTATAGGAAAACCAGCAGGCTCCGGATCTCATAGGGTAAGAACTGTATACCCACCTTTAGCCATGAAGGTCTGTACCCACAGAGGGCTGTCTGTAAATTACCCACCTTTAGCCATGATGGTCTTTACCCACTGAGGACTGTTTGTGAAGCTGTTCTTCCATTGGGCGCCATGGGCTTTATGGTTACACACAAACACACACCACTCCACTGAAGACACCAGCCAGCCCCACTGGAAAAGGACAAAAACATCACACTGCGTGGTGGCATCCCAATCAAGTCATATTGAAACTGTCTACTGTACACAGTACAGTATATAGGGACCTAACGTGTAGTGGGGCCCTCAAATGTTAGAATCTTGAATAAAGAGGGGAGGGGCCCTTAGAGACTGCCTGTGTACCTCATAGAGCTGGCCCCACACCAGACGTCCAGGGGACATGTGCGGTCCCTGTTTGTTGTAGGTACCAAACCTACGTACCTCATAGAGCTGGCCCCACACCATACGTCCAGGGGACATGTACGGTCTGTTTGTTGTAGGTACCAAACCTACGTACCTCATAGAGCTGGCCCCACACCATATGTCCAGGGGACATGTACGGTCTGTTTGTTGTAGGTACCAAATCTACGTACCTCATAGAGCTGGCCCCACACCATATGTCCAGGGGACATGTACGGTCTGTTTGTTGTAGGTACCAAATCTACGTACCTCATAGAGCTGGCCCCACACCATACTCCTCCCAAGGTTGTCCACCACCACGTCCAGCCAGGCCCCGAACCTGGAAGTCTGACTGAACCGGCGAGCCGTCCAGCCATCCAGCCCTGGACCACACAGGGACGACGTACAGCTTGTTAATGTGAGTCCCTGCTCTGTTCCCTGACAGTTCAAACTGATACCTGCTGCATTATATAACTAATGTTCTCAGGCATGGCAGAGGTTTGGCAGGATTGGTTTTGAAAGCCAGGCAACCTCTCTGACTCTGTTCACATGTTCTCACTGGCCCCCACTCTCTGCTTCTGTGTATTGTACAAAAACACCTAGAGAATATCGGCTACTATTCAAGGAACAGAATGATAGACAGGTGAAATTATAAAAGACTATTTTAATTTAAGACCTGGACAAACTGAGAGACAGATGAACAACATCTATAGAAATACAACTTTGTGCAGCTTTTCTTTTTGGCACGTATCAATAAAGGTGTTTAAGCACAATATATATTCAATAAGATATGAAGAGGTCTGGTATATAAACCCAGAGAAGCCTTATTGCTATTATAAAACGTTATCAACACAATTAGGCCAATAAAACGTGATGTGGTGTCATGGCCTCACATGCCACAGCGGTCTGCCAATCAGCATTCAGGACTTGAAGCACCCGGTTTATACATTGTTTTGAAATGCGGTGAAAGAGTAGCCAATGCACGTTATTACCATCTAGAATGACTGAGATCGAATAGGAGGTGAAGAACACAGCTGGATTGTTGAAGGCATTCCAAGCAGTAAAGATAAGTACAAGACGGATATATCCTATAAAACAGAATGAAGAAAGTAACGTAATTAACAGATTAGCACGAGTAAAGAATGGCACAGTGTTTGGGAACAACATTAGCCAAAGTAGAAAACGAGACCAACGAAACAAATTTTCTCACCAAGGATATTGGGCCAATAAACAAAAACCTCATGCCCCATATTGAGTCGCTTGTTGTTAGTCGGTTACCAAAGTAGCCTAATCTTAAATATGATAATGTCTCCACATCAAACAGAAGCACAGCACCGTCCCGAACAAAGACGCATCCTTTTAGCGACAAAACATATCGAAATCTTGCAAATGAATCACTTATTTTGACTATCCCCACCGGAGAGTTGCAACTCTCATTCACAGGTCTTCTATACATGAACACGTATGGCTCTTCCTCTTTTCTCGATAGGGAGCTGACGTAGCAACACACATTATTGCGGTATCACGGTTACAGCCAAACAACGATGTCGCCCCAACTCTATTTATAAATCGTGCAGACATGGTCAAAAGGTTTAGTTATTTGACCAAACATTACGGTTACACGGGCGATTGGTCGTGACCTTGACCGTGGTGCCAAACGTCGTACTTCCAGGATCTCAGAAACAGCTGAACTCCAGAAATAATCATGCACTTCCGTCTCAATGTAGGAGGCTTGGCCTGTCAACAGACGGATCCTCTTCAGATCATAGACTCAGTGCTCAAATGATCGATCTCTGAATGCACAATTCGTCTAACCTAGAAGCAGAGCGAGACCAAGTAGTGCTAATGACTTTAATCCGGCATCAGATTGTACCGCTGTCTGTCGGCCGCTTTTAAGTCCAGGTTTAAATTAACTTTCGATTGAATCTAGTTTATTAAGTTCAAAATGTTTATTTGTCATTTGCAATAACAAGTTATGGCAATGAAATGCTTGGTTTTCCAATTAAACATTGAACCGGTGATCAAGTGTTAAAACACAAAATAAATGTAGATTAAAATCACTGCAGCCTTCTCTGATATTGTCAGAGATCGTTAGGCTGACTTGCTCCCCTTAATAACATTTGAGATATAGTCCACAGTGTCTGAAACTTTTCAACTAGCCTATAACCTGAAGTGGGAGCCAAAGACCAGTGCAAGTGTATAACCCAGTGACGTATATCCAATAGTGATGTGCAGTTCGCAAACGAATCGTTCGTTTTGAACGAATCATTTTAGTGACTCGTGATTCACAAGTCCTTTTTGACTCGTTCAATTGTATCGTTCATCCGAAAGTTTGACATCGGATTACTACAACATGATCACTTACTTCATACCCGATCCTCCAACTCAGTTCTCCGATCAACTTCTATGTGCATTCGCAAAGAAAAATAGATCAAGGCAAGAACATCATAAAAACATGTTTATAACTGATAATTGAACGCAGACTATAATAATTAATGTAGTTAGTTGATTACTGACGCCCTGAAAAAAATATATGAAAACGAGCACGGAGCCGCTGCCTTTGCCTGAGTAAAAAGACTCGCGAACGACTGACTCGGTCAGTTTTATCAGACAGCGGAGTTCTACGTTAGTTTTACGTTCGCCAAGAAAGATAGACCAAGACAATAGCATAATAAAGACATGTTTGTAACAGATATTTGGACACATGGTAGGTCTAAAATAATTAATGTGGTAGTAGATTTTTGATTGTAATGATAAACACAGATAAAATCATACGCTGAGCCTTTTCCAGCGTTTGATCGTTTCATTGAATGGTTGTTTCGTTCATTTCGTTCATTGTTTTTAGCCCGACGTTAGTTCTACATTGTTGTCAAGCTTTACCAGACCCACATACATCCACAGAGAACCCATGTTGGCTCTGCTCATCCATGGCATTTTACAGTACACCAGAAAATCCTCCATGAGAGTCAAAGGCCACAAGTCGTTAATCTGTCCTCCTATGAGATGTAAATAACTTACACTTATTGCGCACGCGAATAAGTGTAAGGAATATCAGTACGCGAGAGGGACAGAGCACTTGTTAAGAACAATTGAGGGTTGACAGCAACACATTTCTAATGCAACTGCCACACTTGAACATAGAAATGCCACACTTAGACCCTTTATTTGCTTGTAAATTAACTAACTGAGATAAGCTGAGCAATGTCCAGTAACTGTCCAATAACTTTTGGTTCCTTAAAAAAAAGTGCTGTAATTCCTATGCTGTTCACATAATTTGGATGCAGATCCACTCAAATAATAGCTGAAAGTCTGGACTTCAAGCTAGTACAGAACAAAAAAATGCATATTAATAATAGTATGGTGTTGATATGGTTATTAGTAGTATTGTATACACGATCATGTGATGACAGTGAGTTACTCCAGAGGAGCAGAACCTAATGCCAAAACCTGAATGAGTATTGTTGTGCTTTGTTCTTCAATATATGGTGTGAACGGTTGAGGAGGGAAATCTGTAAATGTTTGAGACAGGTTTGAAATAAAACAAGCCAACAACAAAAATAAATAGTTCTTTCTATTATTTTGGTGTGCTGGCATGTGTGTGGAATATGAGTAGTAACTGTGGAATCTGTGTAATAATTTAGTATTCTAAATGTATTATGAATACAGCTCCAGAAAAAATGAAGAGACCACTGCAGCTTTTTCCTTCCTTTCCAAAAAGTCGAAAAGGAAGGTTATGGCCTCCCTAGCTTAAATCCTTCTCATTAATCCTGTCCTAAGATACATAAACAGAGACCTATCCAGCACAATTATCCCTTGCTCTCCCCAATACAACCCCCAGCCCACATCCCTTCTCCCCGACACTGTCATGAAGCAATTCTCTCTCAAAATTATATAATCCACATAATATCAACACATGTTCAACTGAAATGCAGGGATAGCAGCAACAAGGGTCCCGAGGTAGACATGTACATGTAACAACTTTCACCACTCTTTGCAGGGCATTCCGGTCATCCACTGAGCATCCGCCAAACTTCACTGGGGTGCAGTTAGTCAGAATCCTCTTGATTGTGCAGCATTAAAAGTTCACAAGGATCTTGGGAGACAGGCAGGCCTTCTTTAGCCTCCTCAAAAAGTATAGGTGCTCCTGTGCCTTTCTGACGAGGGTTGAGGTGTTGAGGGTCCAGGAGAGGTCCTCAGAGATGTGGACACCCATGAATTTGAAGCTGGGCGCACGCTAAGTGCCATCGATGAGAACTGGGCCGTGACTCTAGCCTTTAGACTTCCTGTAATCCATAATGAGCTCTTTGGTTTTCTTTGCATTGAGGGCCAGGTTGTTGTCTTCGCACCATGCCACCAGGCGCTTGACCTCCTCTATGTTGGCAGACTTGTCATTGATCAGGCCTACCACCCTGGTGTAATTTCCGGAATGTGACGATGATGTTGAAAATGCGTACAGGAATGCAGTCGTGGGTGAAGAGGGAGTACAGGAGGGGGCCCAGCACACAGACTTGTGGAACACCAGTGTTCAAGTTGGAGGAGGTGAAGTTGTCTAACCTGACAGACTGGGGACTGTTGGTTAGGAAGCCCAAACCATCCGGTGGGGAAGAAGGAGTAAACTATCAACCCGATAGCCACTCGTTGACCTAGAGTACTGCGATCTACCAACTGAGCTATCGAAGGTGGCACCTCCATGCCTGGTGGTGAGCTCTCGCTTTTACTCGGCAAAGGAAGAACAACAAATCCCCAGGCAGCTAGCTACAGAGCCAGGGCAATGACTCCACACTAGCAAGAGCAAGGACATGCTGTTCAACACAATATGTGATCCACCAGGTCGACAGTGATCCGAAAGGGACTACAAGAACAACGTTTCAAAGGAACGGACGGGGATTGAACCCGTGCTCTTCGGTTTACAAGACCGACACCTTACCACTTGACCACCATGCCCGTCAGCTTGGCCGTGTTCCTGAAAGTAGGTGATTCAGCAAAATGGAAAATTGACAGTTTTCACATTGCTGAACGGAACAGACTGAGAGAAAATTATCAATCTTCCATTTTTCACTTGGCCACTACACCATGTTCTTCTCCACTTCTTGAAACTCATGTGGACATTGCGAAGAATGGAAATAAAAAAGTGTACCCAGGAACTCATAGACGCAATGATACGCACACTCTTCAATTTTTACATTCACGAGTGGAATGGACAGAGAGAGAAAGAGCAACCCTCCGTTTATCACTCGGCCACCACAATCCGCTTCCTGAAACTTATGTTGACATTGTGAATAGAGGAAGCAAATAGCCTTGTTTGTTGAAGTATGAAAAAGCCCTATGGATAAGCTGGGGATTGAACCCAGGACCTCATACATACAAAGCATGCACTCTACCACTGAGCTACAACCCCATGTGCCAGGGACACAGATGTCGCAGTAAATCTTGACAGCGGCGACACCAGTCCCTGCATTTCATTTGGTCCTAAAGCAAAGTGGGCATCGCAGTGCGAGTACCTGGAGGGCTAGTGGTCTGGATTCGGCGCATTCGCTGCTTTGGTTCCCGGTCAGGAAAAAAGTGACTTTTGGTGACAGTCGAGGACTGCCACTGGCAAACCATTGGCTCAGAAGCAGAACAGGTGTAGAAAAATTTGGAAAATAAATAAACAGGAGCACCGCATGGAGAAGCTGGGGATTGAACCCAGGACCTCATACATGCGAAGCATGCGCTCTACCACTGAGCTACATCCCCAAGGCCTCCGGGGGCCTGGTCTATGCAGGGCAGCTGTCAGGATGGTCAAAAAGTGGAACAAGAGCAACACAATGACTTTGCAGAAATTTACGGATAGAGAACAAATGCACAATCTTCCATTTGTTACTCTGCATCCTAGCACGTTGCCCCACACTTCTTGTAAATTATATTGCCATTGTGAACGGTGGAAGTCAAGTGTCATACCATTCCAGGTTGGGGTCTGAACCCAGGACATCACAGAAGCAGAGCATATGCTCTACCACTGAGCTTCAGCGCCATCTTCGGCAGTCCCAGGTGGCGCTTCACCTACAGTGCTGCGATCTACCAACTGAGCTATCAAAGGTGGCACCTCCATGCCTGGTGGTGAGCTCTCACTTTTACTTGGCAAAGGAAGAACAACAAATCCCCAGGCAGCTAGCTACAGAGCCAGGCCAATGACTCCACACTAGCCAGAGCATGCTGTTCAACACAATATGCGATCCACCAGGTCGACAGTGATCCGAAAGGGACTACAAGAACAACATTTCAAACATTGGCCACCATGCCCGGCGCTGGCATGTTCCTGAAAGTAGGTGATTCAGCAAAATGGAAAATTGACAGTTTTCACATTCCTGAACGGAACAGAAAATGATCAATCTTCCATTTTTCACTTGGCCACCACACCATGTTCTTCTCCACTTCTTGAAACTCATGTGGACATTGCGAAGATTGGAAATAAACCACACCATGTTCTTCATTTTGCATATCTTCTCATGAATCGACATCCATCACTAAATAACTGGCGCAATTTCATCTGTAGAAATCTAATAAATAGAATGCCGTCAATTTTACTAGTAAATTTGAAACTCTAATTTGAAGAACTAACACAAGATGGCAGTAATGTATATATATTTTTATTTTCAATAACATGGTATTGGTTTGTGATTATTTGATATGTTTGTAGATTGAGAGCATGATGTGGATAAATTGAAGTACTGAATACTTCCTGAAAGGACGGTATACAAAGTAACCAGCTTCTCAGGCTGTTTTGATTGGATGGTGGGGAAAGATTGAGAAGAGGATATTTGCTAAATGAGCAGTGGGCCTGATTCAAACCAATGGTGTAGCAGGGCATGTGTGCTGGAGGCAGTGGCTTAGACCCTGTGACCACCCTGGACCACAGGAAGATTGTATTGAAATAAAAACTGTGCTTTATAGGGATTTATTTATTATGGATTTTACCCAGATGATCTGTAACAACCAAAGACACCAGGACCTCACCTGAACGATCACCCGCTTAAAACTACACTGCATGTTATACTACAATTGCTTTTTTCAGAATAACACAATACTATTTCCAAATATTCTGCAGGTTGTCATCGCCTAGCCAAACCATTTAGGTCCGAAGATGAAAAGGAAAGTTGGGAAAGTTTCCCCAGGGTTCTCTGGGATGGTTTAACACTTGACAACATTTGTCAGGTTAGCCTTGGCAGATGGGACAGTGTGTCGAGAAATCAGAAAACAGTTGACGCAAAATAGAGGCAGAGGTCAGGGCATATGCTAGATCCATACATTTCTCCGCATTTGCTGAACCTTTCATCTTGAGCAGCACCTCACCGTATAGCCTGAAGGCTTTTTCATATGAAACGCGGAGCAAAGACGAGGAGCAAAGACTCCTTGGCTTCACGCCACCAACAAGAGTGGAACCGGCCGTTCCACCATTCAGAACTGTGTAGATCCCTCGGTCGCCCTGAGGGGTAGGGACACCAGGTTTTTCGACACGGGCTTACATCGTTAACTCAACCCTGACCCAAGGCGGGGTTAAGTCTATCAAAGATGTGCATTACAACCTCATACTGCAAAGTCTTCAGGAAGTGAAAGGAGATGAGCAAAGCTGGGTACAACATCAGCATGAGATGCTGGAGGGAGGACTGCCAGCTGTTTTAACCAACATTGTCCAGCTGGGGAAGTCTGCTCCCGACCCCCTCCTACTGAACCAATGGAGGAGATGAGGAGGAGGAGACCAGATGAGGATGAATTAGAAATAGAACTGTACTGGGTTCAGATGGAGGAAGTTAGCGCAGTAGAGGAAGAATGGGTGCTGTCAGAAGGGACGGAAGGACCGAGGATCACCAGCGAAGGCAGAAATGGAACAGGCTCAACGGGGGAACTCAAATACCTCTGAGGTATCCCAGACTGAAAACCTTGATTTTATTCTGACTTGTGAAAGTGATCGACACAACAGGGACCAAAGGCGACATGTCTAGTCCTGAAACCTCTGAATCACAGGGGCGCATTACACTGTGTCCCTAATCGCACCCTATTCCCTATATAGTACGCACATTTTAGTGAATTCTAATTCGCAGAATAGTGTAGCACACATATTCCCCAGAAAGTGCACTAAACCAGCAACACAGTGCCATTTGGGACACATTTAAACAGAACATTCTTGTAAAGAGGGCCAATGTATGAAACACCCTGACTCTAGTGTGTATGTACAATATGTATGCCTGGTGTGTACGTATGTCTGGTGTGTACGTATGTCTGATGTGTATGTATGTCTATTGCAGAGACCAGTGCCGTTGGTTGTTCAAGTTCACGTTTATTCGCCCAGCAGGCAAATGCATTGTGCATCACAAAGAACAAACTATTATTCAATGAAAATTATTATTAAACAAACTTTTCCTTCACCAGTGGCATAAATATAAATAAAAAAATTGTTACTGAATTATTAAGACAATGTTTTTACCTACACGGTATTTACAGAAAAATGGGAGTAGAACTATACATTTTATAATAATCAGAATATCCTTTAAACTCGGTTCAAAGATTATTATGTACAGTAAACTGTAAGGGCGAGTTTTGCAGACAGATAAAGCCTTGTCTAAGACTACAAAAACAAGCTCAATGGAGTTTTCTATTGAACTAGATTTTTTAGTCCTAGAATAGGCTTATTCCGTACCTGCGAAACTGTCCCTAGAAATGTTGGGACAGTGACACAAATATCTTGATTGATATCTTGTATTCCAGCACTTTTAATTTAAATGATCCAAGTATAATTTTTGGTGACTTAAAATGTGTTGACAATGCACAAAATGTTCTGTGATTTCTAAATATTCGACATTACAGTGATTAATACCCATACGTTAACACAGCCACTGTATCATTTCCAATCCAAAATACTGAAATAAATGTCATTCTCCAAATACACCTGGAGTTTATTAGATTTTTTAATAACATTGTAAATGACTGTTAGCTCCTGAGATTGGAGGATCCTGTTTTGTACAAATGTAAATGTGTTTCGGCAGTCCATCTAACACATAAAGGAAGAATCAGTTGAGCTTCAACGTTGCGTCTGTGTGAGGAATCAAAATGGCCGAATTCAGAACTGGTTGAGGCTTTCTGAATCATTCATGCCCACCTCCCCTGATGTCAGAAGCCTGGGGTTCGCCACGTCCACGTAATCCTACAGGAAGACAGGGGCATTTCAATAAACAAAGCTCTCTGCAGATAATGTGTGTGTCTCTTGCAAGAAGTCCAAACGCAGATTAAAGGCACCTTAATCTGCGCTGTTCTAACGACTCAGACAGGGGAGTATTCGGGCTTGACTCAACGTGGAGCCATACAAACGCTGTGCGTGGAAGTTACCTTTAAATATAAACTGTACTACATTGTGGATTGTGAGTGCAATGGATTGAATCAAGACCTCACTCTAGCTGCTCCCGACTTTTCATATCAGTGCAGATTAAGGTGACTAAGAGAGCAGGTTACACTTTATTTTGAGAGTCCCAAGAGTGTACCTGTAGATGCTCTACATATTGTCTACTGAATATCTAGCATTTTAACTATCTGCTAACCCTAACCTACACCGATCAGCCATAACATTATTACCGCTAACAGGTGAAGTGAATAACACTGATAATCTCATTATCATGGCACCTGTAAGTAGGTGGGATATATTAGGCAGCAAGTAAACATTCTCTCCTCAAAGTTGATGTGTTAGAAGCAGGAAAAATGGGCAAGTGTAAGGATCTGAGCGACTTTGACAAGGGCCAAATTGTGATGGCTAGACGACTGGGTCAGAGCATCTCCAAAAATGCAGTCCTTGTGGGGTGTTTCCGGTCTGCAGTGGTCAGTACCTATCAAAAGTCCAAAAGGTCCAAAGAAGGAAAAGCGGCGAACCAGTGACAGGGTCATGGGCGGCCAAGTCTCATTGATGCATGTGGGGAGTGAAGGCTGGCCTGTGTGGTCTGATCCAACAGACGAGCTTCTATAGCTCAAATACAGTGGGGAGAACAAGTATTTGATACACTGCTGATTTTGCAGGTTTTCCTACTTACAAAGCAAGTAAGAAAATCACATTGTATGATTTTTAAGTAATACATTTTCATTTTATTGCATGACATAAGTATTTGATACAGGATAAAAGTAGAAGAAACGCACACCTTAGTTGACGAGGTGCTGGCTAAAGGGTACGGAATGGAAACAAAATGAATGAAAAAACTGCACACTCTAAACTCAAATGCATATCATTTTTTAATAAGACCAATGTTTCGACAGACACAAATGCAAATTAAGTAATTATTTAGCATTTTATTGCATGACATAAGTATTTGATACATCAGAAAAGCAGAACTTAATATTTGGTACAGAAACCTTTGTTTGCAATTACAGAAATCATACGTTTCCTGTAGTTCTTGACCAGGTTTGCACACACTGCAGCAGGGATTTTGGCCCACTCCTCCATACAGACCTCTCCATACCCTTCAGGTTTGGGGCTGTCGCTGGGCAATATGGACTTTCAGCTCCCTTCAAAGATTTTCTATTGGGTTCAGGTCTGGAGACTGGCTAGGCAACCCCAGGACCTTGAGATGCTTCTTACGGAACCTATCCTTAGTTGCCCTGGCTGTGTGTTTCGGGTCGTTGTCATGCTGGAAGACCCAGCCACAACACATCTTCACTGCTCTTACTGAGGGAAGGAGGTTGTTGGCCAAGATCTCACGACACATGGCCCCATACATCCTCCCCTCAATACGGTGCAGTCGTCCTGTCCCCTTTGCAGAAAAGCATCCCAAAAGAATGATGTTTCCACCTCCATGCTTCACGGTTGGGAAGGTGTTTTTGGGGTTGTACTCATCCTTCTTCTTCCTCCAAACACGGCGAGTGGAGTTTAGATCAAAAAGCTCTATTTTTGTCTCATCAGACCACATGACCTTCTCCCATTCCTCCTCTGAATCATCCAGATGGTCATTGGCAAACTTCAGACGTGCCTGGACATGCGCTGGCTTGAGCAGGGGGACCTTGCGTGCGCTGCAGGATTTTAATCCATCCAGTTGTTGCCTTCTCACCAAGCTGCTTGCCTATTGTCCTGTAGATTTTCTGGATTTTTGTTTTAGATTCTTTGATAAAAATGACAGACTTCTACTTGCTTTGTAAGTAGGAAAACCTGCAAAATCGGCAGTGTATCAAATACTTGTTCTCCCCACTGTAGTTAATGCTGGTACTGATAGAATGGTGTCAGTGTATCGCAGTTTGTTGCGTATGGGGCTGTGCAACCGCAGACCAGTCAGGGTGCCCCTGCTGACCCCTGTCCACCGCTGAAAGCGCCTACTGTACAATGGGCACGTGAGTATCAGCACTGGACCACGGAGCAATGGAAGAAGGTGGCCTGGTCTGATGAAGCACGTTTCCTTTTACATCATGTGGATGGCCGGGTGCATGTACGTCACTTATCTGGAGAACACATGGCACCAGGATGCACTATGGGAAGGAGGCAAGCTGGCAGAGGCAATGTGATGCTTTGGGCAATAGTCTGCTGGGAAAACCCTGGGTCCTGCCATTCATGTGGATGTTACTTTGACACATACAACCCACCTAATCATTGTTGCAGACCATGTGCACCCTTTCATGGCAACGGTATTCCCTGATGGCATTGGCCTCTTTCAGCACCCTGCAAAGCATGAACGGTTCAAGAATGGTTTGAAAAATAAAAACAACGTGTTCAAGGTGTTGACTAGGCCTCCAGATTCGCCAGATCTCCATCCAATCTATCATCTGTGGGATGTGCTGGACAAACAGGTCCGATCCATGGAGGACCCACCTTGCAACGTACAGGATTTAAAGGATTTGCTTACAGGATTTAAAAATGTGCTTGGAAGATTACTTATTGCGTCGTTCTCCATGATGTTCTCCAGTATTCTCACAATGTCTGTGAAGGACGGCCTGGAAGTGTAGGGTTCCGTCCAACAGTCTCTCATGATCTGCAGTCTGTTGGGAAGAGAGAGGGAGGAAATCTAGCGGGTTTTCCAGATCCCATCTGATTCCCTATGGAGATGCTACTAGGACTCCAGTCAAAGGAAGTGCAGTAAACAGGGAATGGGGCGACATTTGGGACTAACGCCTTGATTCCACTCACATCTCGGGACGGCAGCCGTCGGGGTCTTTGTTCTTGTACCCTGCACAGATGTAATAGACCACTGATTCTGACGTCTCCAGGTTGGAGTATGGTAAGGTGCCTGGAAACAGCACACATCCACTGGGTCACGTTAAGTTTGATCTGAATTACTAAATATTCATTAGACAAAGGCTATGTTTCCAGATGCAGAGAAATTTGTGCAAAATATGTAATTTTTCATGCATTTCAGGATACCTCTGAAACAAATTTGCCAAGTATATTTTTTAAGCATTTTGAAATGTGTTTTAACACAGGGCAGTACTTGGAACACATGGAAATATTCCAAAATACTTCTATTTCATATATACTTTTCTTCAGTTTTCCTTCCAGTATGGGTCAATCCCATCAGAGATTTCTCCCAATCCTTAATCACCAAAAACTCACCAAACATCTGCATTTCCCACAGCACGATGCCATACGACCACACATCCCCCTTAAAGCTGTAGTAGTTGTTTCTGAAGTACTCGGGGGGTACCAGCGAAGGGGCACGCGCTCCTACACACACAATGGAAACAGTTAGGTCATCTCATTTACCATCTGTTTCCTGGCCTTCGTTCTGTCTGTACGGTGTAGCCGAGGCCTGGTAGTCACGGGTGCATTTAAGTAGGAAGAGGTCAGATGGTCACTAGGGGGCTTCACTGATTAAGCCTAAAATGAACTTTTAACTCAGAAATTGTGACTGACATTTAAATGCAAAACTGGCGATTTAAAACTTTAAACTTTAAAACCGATTGCAACATCATACCGCACATGCAATGCAATGCAAAAATATTTTCTGAAGAGTAACTCAAGCCTGTGTTTCTCCTGTAGCCAGAACACTAGGGTTCATCTGACCTTTGGCCTTTTGTTTGGGTCTGGCTAACCAGATGTCGTCTGCATCTTTCCCTTGAGGGTCATAGAAAGTGTATTCTTGTTTAAACACCACATCGTACTTTTTCCTCCTGAACATATAAAACCCTGTGTCCAAAAAAAGTTGGTACGCTGCGTAAAATGTAAATTAAAACAGAATGCAAGGAACTCAGTATGTACTCCAGCTCTACATTACCCAGCAGCACCGTCCGTTACTGGAGGTTGTATGTACTTCAGATTAAGTTGAGTAACCAAGGAACTTGAACACTTTCATCTTGTTTTCCACTGACCGCAGAATCTGCTATACAAGTTTAACCTGCTATGATCTAAAGCCATCTTCAAAGGTCACGTTCTCATCTAGAGTGAAACCAAGGTGACATTTATAGGGCCCAGTATAAGAGAGTGGTTGAACAGTCTGGGTCTCCCATTCATTTAACTTCTGGATGTGGGCTGCTGATTCTGCCTGTTTGTGCGCACTTTCGCGTGCGCATGCGACTGACCCGTGGGGTTTTCCTTCGGCTGCTGCGGTAGCTCCTTATTCGGGTCAGGTCCCTGGCCAGACCAAACTCTGCCACTTTGACCTCCCAGGGAAACCTGTTCACCATGATGTTTCTGAGGGCCAGGTCACAGTGCACCACCTAGAAGGACAGATCCTGCATCAGTTAATGTGGGCTGAACTGGAGGAATCACTATGCAAGAACAGATCTCACATCAGTAGCTGTCACCTGAATTATGTGTACTATATGATCATAAGAACAGATCCCACATCAGTAGCTGTCACCTGAATTATGTGTAAAATATGATCATATGAACAAATCCCACATCAGTAGCGGTCACCTGAATTACCCGTACTATATATGATCATAAGAACAGATCCCACATCAGTAACAGTCCATTGTAACAGACCATTTTCCAACCTTCTCTGTCAGAGATTGTGTATGCTACTTTCAAAGGACATTATCCCAGAATTGAACTAGAGTGCAAGTGGTTGGCTGTTTTGTGAAGAGTAAGTTGACTGGGTTGGACAGTTATGTTGTACTTAGATTACATTTAGTTCCGATACTTGGGGTCTTCTGACTTGGGCAAGAGTGGCTTCTAAAATCAACTTTCACATGAGTAAACAGTTGGATTTTCTCTTAGAGCACACAGTTACAGTAAGGGAAAAAAGTATTTGATCGCTTGCTGATCTTGTACATTTGCCAACTGACAAAGGAATGATCAGCCTATAATTTTAATGGTAGGTTTATTTGAACAGCGAGAGACAAAATAACAACAAATAATGTCAAAAATGTTATAAATAGATTTGCATTTTAATGAGTGAAATTATTTACTTGGTTTCAAAAGCCTTGTTGGGAATCACAGAGGTCAGACGTTTCTTGTAGTTGGCCAACAGGTCTGCACACATCTCAAGAGGGATTTTGTCCCACTCCTCTTTGACAGATCCTCTCCAAGTCATTAAGATTTTGAGGCTGATGTTTGGCAACTCGAACCTTCAGCTCCTTCCACAGATTTTCTATGGGATTAAGGTCTGGAGACTGACTAGGCCAATCCAGGACCTTAATGTGCTTCTTCTTTAGCCACTCCTTTGTTGCCTTGGCCATGTGTTTTGGGTCATTGTAATGCTGGAATACCCATCCACGACCCATTTTCAATGCCCTGGCTGAGGGAAGGAGGTTCTCACCCATGGATTTGACGGTACATGGCCCCGTCCATCGTCCCTTTGATGTGGTGAAGTTGTGCTGTCCCCTTTGCAGAAAAACACCACCATAGCATAATGATTCCACCTCCATGTTTGACAATGGGGATGGTGTTCTTGGGGTCATAGGCAGCATTCCTGCTCCTCCAAACACGGTGTGCTGAGTTGATGCCAAAGAGCTCGATTTATGTCTCATCTGACCACAACACTTTCACCCAGTTCTCCTCTGAATCATTCAGATGTTCATTGGCAAACTTCATACGGGCCTGTACATATGCTTTCTTGAGCAGGGGGACCTTGCGGGTGCAGCAGGATTTTAGTCCTTCACGGCGCAGAATGTTGCCAATTGTTTTCTTTGTGACTATGGTCCCAGCTTCCTTGAGATCATTGACAAGATCCTCCTGTGTAGTTCTGGGCTGATTCCTCATTGTTCTCATGAACATTGCAAATCCACGAGATGAGATCTTGCATGGAGCCCCAGACCGAGGGAGATTGACAGTTCTTTTGGGTTTCTTCCATTTGCGAATAATCACACCAACTGTTGTCACCTTCTCACCAAGCTGCTTGGCGATGGTCTTGTAGCCCATTCCAGCATTGTGCAGGTCTACAATCTTGCCCCTGACACCCTTGGACAGCTTTTTGGTCTTGGCTATGATGGAGAGTTTGGAATATGATTGATTGATTGCTTCTGTGGACAGGTGTCTTTTATACAAGTAACAAGCTGAGATTAGGAGCATTCCCTTTAAGAGTGTGCTCCTAATCTCAGCTCGTTACCTGTATAAAAGACACCTGGGAGCCAGAAATCTTTCTGATTGAGATGGGATCAAATACTTATTTCACTCATTAAAATGCAAATCAATTAATAACATTTTTGACATGCGTTTTTCTGGATTTTGTTGTTGTTATTCTGTAGCTCACTGTTCACGTAAACCTACCATTAAAATTATAGACTGATCATTTCTTTGGCAGTGGGCAAAAGAACAAAATCAGCAGGGGATAAAAAAAAAATTCCCCTCACTGTAAGTAACTGAGTTTAGGCTGTATGGTTTTCTCATAAAGTATGACAGAGGTGAAGGAAACTGGGCACCATTTTGGATCTCAGGGGTGCGTTGTGAGGAAAATGGTAACATTTTGGATCTCAGGTGTTCCATGGCTAGTGCGATGTGATAGGAGGCGATGGTGAACAGGCTCTGCAGCTCAGGGTCAGGGGTCAGCTTGTCTTTGATGGCCTGCCAGAGCTCACAAACTCCATTATCAACACATAGGGCTCTGCAATGACACACACACAACACAGAATGCAGACTGTCACTACGTACAGAAATGTACAGAGATAAAAAGCAATAATAGTCTTAACAGTTTCATGTGGTTGTTTTGTATGAAGACAGTAATGTTTCCATTTTAGACGACGGGTGTTTTCCCGCCTTACCCTCTGTGATGTTCCAGTCTAGCAGCTGCAGGACATTCTTGTGGTGCACCAGCTTCCTCATGATGGACACCTCCATCTCCACGCGCTTAGGGGTCACACCTGGGAGAATACAAGTGGATGGTTTTAGGGGTCACACCTGGAAGAATACAAGAGGATGGTTTTAGGGGTCACACCTGGGAGAATACAAGAGGATGGTTTAGGGGTCACTCCTGGGAGAATACAAGAGGATGGTTTAGGGGTCACACCTGGGAGAATACAAGAGGATGGTTTAGGGGTCACTCCTAGGAGAATACAAGAGGATGGTTTAGGGGTCACTCCTAGGAGAATACAAGAGGATGGTTTAGGGGTCACTCCCAAGAGAATACAAGAGGATGGTTTAGGGGTCACGCCTAGGAGAATACAAGAGGATGGTTTAGGGGTCACTCCTAGGAGAATACAAGAGGATAGTTTAGGGGTCACTCCTAGGAGAATACAAGAGGATGGTTTAGGGGTCACACCTGGAAGAATACAAGAGGATGGTTTAGGGGTCACTCCTAGGAGAATACAAGAGGATGGTTTTAGTGGTCACATCTGGGAGAATACAAGAAGATGGTTTAGGGGTCACGCCTAGGAGAATACAAGAGGATGGTTTAGGGGTCACGCCTAGGAGAATACAAGATGATGGTTTAGGGGTCACGCCTAGGAGAATACAAGAGGATGGTTTAGGGGTCACGCCTAGGAGAATACAAGAGGATGGTTTAGGGGTCACTCCTAGGAGAATACAAGAGGATGGTTTAGGGGTCACTCCTAGGAGAATACAAGAGGATGGTTTAGGGGTCACTCCTAGGAGAATACAAGAGGATGGTTTAGGGGTCACTCCCAAGAGAATACAAGAGGATGGTTTAGGGGTCACGCCTAGGAGAATACAAGAGGATGGTTTAGGGGTCACTCCTAGGAGAATACAAGAGGATAGTTTAGGGGTCACTCCTAGGAGAATACAAGAGGATGGTTTAGGGGTCACACCTGGAAGAATACAAGAGGATGGTTTAGGGGTCACTCCTAGGAGAATACAAGAGGATGGTTTAGGGGTCACACCTGGGAGAATACAAGAGGATGGTTTAAGGGGCCACACATACAGGATGCAAATGGATGGAAATATTACTTATTTAGTCAAATGTTTTTTTCAGATTTGGGTATGTCACCTGATCTCACATCGGAATGCCATTTGGGACATGGTCCCATGAGGTTCAGTATTAGTTTTGGAACACTTCCTGTTTGACCTATTAGGTTTCGGGGACTGACCCCGCTGTGAGCTATCCCAAGAAATCCCTTCAGCAACAATTACTGAACTGTTAAATTACTGCTCATTTCTCAATAATTAGAAAACGGTGGTGAACTAGTCCGTCATACCCTCTTTGGCGATCTTGCAGGTGAACATCTCATGGCCCTTGCAGGTTCCCCGTGTCATCCTGGCCTTGTAGAAGATGCCCTCCTTCCCGGCTTTGATGAGCTGCAGCAGGCTCAGGTCTGACTTGGTGAAGCGAGGGCCCTGCTGAACATCAGACGAGTGTTGTACTACTCACAGACACACCAAATGTTCTGCATTCATAAACGGGAAACGTTGGCTTTTCTACCTTTACCTTTATAGGACATTAGGCTGGATTTGAACCTGCGGCTACTGAAATGTGTGTGTGTGTTTTTCGGGGTCAGAAACCTAGACCAGCATTACACCACATTTAACCACTACATCATTATAAACTGTATGATTAAGTTGCTTCACACACGTCTTACAGCAGTTGAACATCCGTGACCATGGTTTGTATGTCTAGATTCTTTGTGTGTGTGTGTGTGTGTGTATGTATGTGTAACCGTGGTTAGTTAAACCCCAGGTTATTTCTAATTTGTTCGAAGAATTTAGCTGCATATAATGTGTTTTTGTTATAAATGTGTCTCCCTAATTTAAAATTATAAATGTATTATTATTTTCCATGAGAAGAAAGCTCCAAAAGTAGCTTCTCCTAAGCTTAAGTTAAATTATAACTTGTATATGTGTTACTGTACCTTTAATTGAACAAGCAGTTGTTAGGTGTTTTTTTCAGCATGCGAAAACCAATAGTAGTGTTCATCTTACCTGGGTACCAATCTCTGCGCATTCCCCTCGACTGATGCGTGGTGTGTGTAGATGAGAAAAGTAGGTCAGAAGTCAGAAACCTGCCAGATAAGTTCAACACGGATGTAGGAGAGGCGATTGATGAGCTGCGACTTCAAGTAGGATGACGTAGAACTGGTTAGAGTTGTGAACAATTGATTTCCCAGCTGGTTTTTTTTAGTCCTTGGTTCCTCCACCATCTTCTGCTGTCATCCATCTGCATCTCCATCCTGGTTGCTACTCACCTTCAGAAAAAGGATCATCCACGTCCACATCTCCATATCTTTACCATTGCAATACTCACCTTGGACATTCATTGTGAAAGAGGGTGGTAGGACTTGAGCGCACTCATATTTTCCCTCACTCTTTTAGTTTTTTATTTCATTTAATTCAATAGAACTTTCGGGACAAATTCTTTTTTCATGCCTGAGAACTCAAAGTTGTTTTTTTTTGGTCCAAAGTATAGAAATCAACAAAGTTACCTGAAATAACTGTGGATGGTGAATCCAACTTTGAGTTGATGATATGGATACTGAAGTATTATAGTGTAGTATTCACTTTAATTTTCTTACCTTGTTGAGATACTGCGTTGTGAAGGATTTATGATTTACTGGGCTCAATATACTTCCCTTAAAATTGTTAGTCTGTTGTTCTGTGTGTTATTTGGGGTAGATATCGCAGTTCTAAATCAACAATTAGGCAGGTGAAGCTCAACAGTCTCCTCATCGAAACCCTTTTCTGAGGCCTCAACGGCAGTCTTGATTTTGTCTTTCTTAATTAGTGCTCCTCACGGCCCTCCTTGTCTCCCCCACTCCTGGGCTTGTCTGAGAAGGTGACGGGGAGTGTACACGCAGGAGAGAGGACACGCAGGAGAGAGGACTGGGGAGTCCTGGGCACAGGCTACATTACCCAGAGGCCTTCCCCCTTGCAGGTCCCGAATGGTCTGCATTAAGGAACGATACCTGACAAAGATGGAGGTTCTGAACTTGTCCTGTTTTTGAAGCTAACTGACGTCTACATTTGAAGTTTCAAAATTTGACAGAGCTTTGTCATTTCAATAACTACGCCAGGACTACAAATGGTATATTCTTGATCGGAGGAGGGTGGGGAACAATGCACACCCTTTTTTTTCAAAATTGGAAGTTTCAATATTTGTCAGAACTTTGCAATTTCAATAGTTTCTACAATAAGTATGCAATGACTATAAAAGTATAAATTCTTGATGGGGGAGGGTGGGGAACAATGCACACCTTTTATATTTTCAAAATTTGAAGTTAACAAATTTGTCAGAACTTTGATATTTCAGTACCACCTACAATAAGTAAACCATTACTATAAAAAGTAAATATTCTTGATTGGGGGAGGGTGGAGAATAATGCACACACGTTATTTTTTCAAAATCTTAAGTTTCAAAATTTTACGGCGGGGTAGAAACTCTTACTCAAAAATATTTCTAAGCACCGGAGCTCTTGAGTTTGAAATAGACTTTACTACAAAGTAATAAAGTCGAAGTGGTCCGCAGAGCAACTGTCCATCTCAGTTTCAGGCCTCTACCTTTACATAGTTTAATACTTACACACAACATCATTTCTGACGTCATTGGTTCTTTGTTTTCTGAGTTTAATGAAAAACAAGAGACACAGAAAATCCTCCATGAGAGTCAAAGGCCACAAGTCGTTAATCTGTCCTCCTATGAGATGTAAATAACTTACACTTATTGCAAAGATTTTGGGGGAGTATCAGTATGCGAAAGGGACAGAGTACGGGTTAAGAGGACAACCGAACGCAGCTGCGGTCCGCATATGCATAAACTGATTTCCGAAGACAGCTTCCTAACATGATAAGAGCCCTTAGACTCAAGTGACTCGGTTAATATTCAGATGGCTCTGCAATTAACTACATGAGACACATTTAGATGTAATTGTTTTACCTAAATATTCCATTAGAGAACTTTGTCATTTCAGTAGCTCCTACAATAGGTAAACCATGACTATAAAAAGTATAGATTATTTTCGGGAGGGAATGGGGAACAATGCACATTTCAAACAAATGTTTATACTTCAAATATTGTAGTAACAATTATAGCTCCTACAAAGGTATACCTATTTGTATACCTTACTTTGTAAAATTTTTAAACTTCAAATAATAATAATTATAAAAGGTGTGCTTTGTTCACCACCCTCCCCCAATCAAGAATAAACCATTTGAATAGTCATGGTATATTTATTGTAGGAGCTATTGAAAGTTCTGACATATTTCGAAACTTCACATTTTGAAAAAAAAAGGGTCTGCATTATTCTCCACCCTCTCCGGATCAAGAATATACAGCTCTAGAAAAAGTTTAGAGACCCCTGCACCTTTTTCTTTCCTTTCCAAAAAAGTTGAAAAGGATAGTTTTGAGTGAGGAACAGAAGCATTCAATTTGCAGTGGTCTCTTATTTTTAACCCTTCTGTTCCTCACTCAAAACTTTCCTTTTTGACTCTTTTGGAAAGGAAAGAAAAAGGTGCAGTGGTCTCTTAATTTTTTCCAGAGCTGTATATAGCTAACACATTTTTTTCATAGGACATGACAAATATGAGTCTTAACGTGGGATTTAAACATTTTGCTACTAGTGAAAGCCCTAATATATAAAAGACCTAAAGAAGAGTGGTGGCTAAGGAGGTCAGAAACCTAAGTGCCCTTGAGGAAGAGTGATGGCTAAGGAGGTCTGAAATGTAGGAGGGTGCTGATCCATGTAGCCAGTATTTTAGATAGCCAGTATTTTATTATTATTATTATTTGTTAAGATAATTAAAGAGTGATTTCAGGTATTTCTTGTCACCAAGTTTCAGTAATGTAATCTCGTTCTCTCTCACACATACAAACACATTTCATGATAACATTTTAGGGAAAACATACTTTTCAAATGTATTTATTTGTGTTAACAGGAGTGACATCCAGTTAGGGAATTCATCAAAATTTAGCAAGGTGGGACAACCTCTACAACCCAGTAACAGTTAGTAAACTTTACTCAATGAAGTAGAAAATCAGTAAAGTGCTAGAACGAATATAAGATATTGAGTATACATCTAGCCTAATTCTCAAAGCATTGTGTTAAAGTATTTTACTTTTTGGGGGTGTGATCCAACCCATCCACATCCACCCAGATTTCTCCAGTTTTGGCCAACTTCACATCATTGTTGGCAGTGATGATGTAAGACTTTGGGTGACCCTTAACAGCTTCTACTAGCAGGTTGTTCAACCCACTCATTGGGGCTTTCCCATGGCAGCAATGATTATGTTCACTGCTTACTTGAAAGCCAGTGACATAGAGGTTGTGAGATATAGGGGCTTCCATTGAGTGGCCGGGCAAAATGACAATGGAGTCACCATCCTTAAGCTGACTCCCCTCAATGAGGTCTTGAAGATTCATCTTCTCCCCCTTGTAGAAGAGACGAACAGGGGTGGCTGCTGCATTGGCAACATGGGATGTAGCAGTTGCAGAGCGTGAGCGAGCTGTTGTAAAAAAACATTTATGAAGAGAGAAAAAAAATTACAATTAGTCATTATTCATAATCAGGCTGCTGAAATAAATGTTGTGGCCAGAATTAGTAAATTATTTGGAACACTGCTTAGAAAAACATAACAGAATATTTTATTTTAAAGCCAGTGCCCAAACAGACTTGCAAATAAATAGACTTGCGAATAAATAAATATAAAGAAACATGGTATTAGAAGAAAGTCCGCACCTCTGGTATTCTGGTATTCTGACAAAGGAATTTAATTTAACGCATCAAACTCTGTGCGCTTCATTAAAGTCTATTGTTGGACCACTACCAGAGTTGCAGACATTCTTCTATTGTTACCAGTGTTATTTTTGTCCTACACCTGACAAGTTGGATGTGCATGTTTTCACCTCTCGACACTATTTAAATAGACCATTGTCATTGTTTTATTCTTTCTAATGTCATGTGTTAGTGTCTTCCAATTCTATGTGAGACAGCTCATATAGAACAATAAAAAGGTATTAACAAGCAGGTTACCAGTGATGTTGCCAATGTTTCCAGAGACATTTCCACTGAGGTTGCCAGAGATGCTTGTAGTGTTTCCCATTGTGGTACTACAGAGAGAAAGATAGAAAGAGGGTGGAATGAAGAGAGAATCAGATGCTTCAAATTGATATACGGATTAGAACATGTTTTGAACATGCACTGAAAGAATATATGGCTTATCAAGTATATTTATCTTATTTTCCACCATCCTTAAAATAAGGTATATTTTTCTTAACAAGATAGAATATGCAGCTTGTTTTTAGAAAATATTCTTTGAAATATTTCTTGTTCCACTGGCAGATTATTTCCCTTATTTCAAGCAAATATCCCCTCAAAAACAGTTTAATTGTCTTGTTCTATTGGCAACATTTTTGCAGTGTACCTGAAATTACAATCAAATATTAAACTGAGTGATATAAGTAATAAATTAAATAGAACTGAAATATATTAAACACTGTTTTAACTAGAGATCCACTCTTTGAATGGCACACTTAAGGCCTTTTCACACTGCATTGTTCCAGGCTAACTTAGCCCAAGACTAAGACTTGGTCCTCGGCTACCCAACGCTAAGGATTCACACTTGTATTCCTAAGCCTGGGCTAATGGATACATTTGACATGAGGCAATACAAAAAAATACTAAAACTTAGAGCATGTTAAAGCCACTTTAAATATGGTATTTACCTGAGACTGTAAAGTTGAGGGTTTGACGGCTGGTTGTAATGATCAGGTATTTTAGTGAAGAGTGAAGAGATGGTTCCGAAATTTATAGGGTAAGGGCAATTTCAAACTATGTAGGTGTGTGGATGGGTGGGGAGATGGTTAATAATTCAGTTCCAGTGAATTGATTGTAATCTGTTGTGGGTGTGTGTCATGTGAAATAACCTGATAGATTTCAAATCTAGCAGTAAAGATAAGATTTCTCTCTACTCTCTACAAATTTGACACATATCAAAATTTCTTTCCACACACATATTCTTTCACCCCACAGTTTGCTGTTACTCTCAATTCAAAGCAAATCTGGAATACAGTTCTTCAAAAAAAAATCAGGGTAGGATACGAGATATCCTGTAGAGCAAAGTCCATTATTATTAAATGGGGAGAATATGGCACAACTGTGAATCTGTTTAGAACATACCATTCTCAAAAACAGAGTATCCAGGTGGGGAGGGCAGACAGGTGTTAAACAGAACAAGCCAACAACTAAAATAAAGAGTTCTTTCTATTGTTTTGCTGTGCTGCATGTGTGTGGAATCTGTGTAATAAGTGTGGAATCTGTGTAATAATGTAGTATTCTAAATGTATTATGAATACAGGCCCGGCTCCAGATGTGAGTTGAAAGGTGGGCCAAGTGATATTCCAGGTGGGCCGGGCGGATTTGAGGGGGGGGAGGTCTCACTTGTCTATTTAAATTTAAGGCAATTGTTTGGGTTGTTTGTTTGTTATGGTTGTGTTTGTTTGTGTTTTCTTCCTTTTTAATATTTTAATATTTTTAATTATTAACATGTTTATTTTCACATTCTCTCTTTTTGCATATGTAATTTTTTTTTCTTAACAGATTGTGTATCAATTAAGTAACTTTAGATTTGATAAAAAGGTGCAGGTCTTTTAAAATAACTATTAACATCACTATACCATTTACAACATCAGCTTTTTATTCATTTTACAAAATTCTCTTAAGAATTATTCTCACATCTGTTAATATATACAACTACAGATTTTTGGCCATTGTAATTTTTTACAGTTATATTTTTACATTCTTATGTAGGCCTGTATTTAGAGTCTTTTTTTAATTACATTTTACCACACAACAGATCTTGTATCAATTAAGTAACTTTAGATTTGAGGAAAACAGGGCAGGTCTTGAAAAAGATCTCCTTATATCACTATCACTATTTACAGCATTAGCTTTCTACTCATTTTAGAGATTTCTGTTACAAACTCATCCATGTTGAGTTCATGTGTTATTGCTTTTTCATGAGCTAAAAGCACAAGGTTTTTTTTCCTCTCATGAAGCATTGTTCGGCGGAATGGTGTCAAAACTCTTGCCAGAGTAGAGAATAAGCTCTCACATGAAGCAGTAGAGACACCCATGACCATAGCAGATACATACAATTTATGAAGACCTGCAAATGCATCTTTGTATTCCTGCAAGAGTTTGCAAACAGCAGAACATTCAGCATCAGATGGAAGTTTTTTGGACAGCATTGGTCTGGCAACAAGAATTTCATTCTGGAGTTCATTTTTTGCAACCCCTGCAAGTCTACAGAGAGGCTCGAGCAACTGGATGTCAAGAAATTTGTTGGATTTTGGCATTAAACCTGAGAGGGCTTGCGTCAGCTGTAAATTCTTTGTAGAAAACCTGTTTTCTATCTCTGATACAGCTGTATCTAGTATGTTCAACATCTGTCGTCTTAGAGCTTCAGAGGCACATTCAGAACCTGACTGCCTTTCTTGCCCTAAAGGTGTAAATATGACAGAGTCTTTGAATGGGTGTAATTGTGCTTTTGACACCATTGGAAGCTGCTGATGAACTCGACTCATTTATTTGTCCGACCTCATTGCCGAAAATGGACGAGGAGGTGGTAGCTGTGTCCTCCTGCTGAGCTACAGTTGTTTTCTTTTGTCCTTTCGGAAAACAAGAAATCGGTACATGTTGTGTTTTATTAGGCTACTAGAGTGTGTGGTAATCAAGTTCACTAATGTTATGGAAATTTTGAATTAAGGTGCATTTGAGAAATGTCTGTCTTTCCATTGGCTGGTATGTAAATCTTTACTTTGATTGTGACACACATGTCTGTATAATATCAGAGGATTATTAGGTATTTGGGCCATGTCCTCCTGCCAAGAAGGATGTATTCTTTGTTGTCCTATACATGTATGAATGAGTTACTAGTTAAAGATGCCGAGAGGGATCTGGTGTTTGAATAGGAGACATCCTTGACCGGCACGGGTGGATTAGAGGGGTACTCGTAAATCTGTATAACCCTTTAGTGTCTCTGTTGATTATCCAGACATTGTGTCTCCTCAGGAGTTGGGAAGGATAAGGTGGGGGGACAGCCTGCCCTTTTTGGGTAAATGTTACACAAGACAGATGGTAGCATCTTACCACAACCCTTCTAACATTTGAAATCAATACGGATTGTTCATGTATGGAGTTAGAGACTCCTCGGATGATTATGTCTGTAAGCGTTTGACGCGTCTCTCTCATTTGCAAATGATTAATAAACGGTTTAATTGTGCCAAGAGAATTTCGTCTCTGTACTTCCTTCTTTAAGTGTCGATACATGGAATTACCATCACACTAATAGTTATAATAAAGTTCATTGGCTGTGACTGTAGTTATTGCTTCATAATGCAGCAAGTCCGTTTACCTCAAAAGTAGCGAAGTGAATGAGCTAAGTCTGTCTCGGAGGGGGAAAAAGCGGGGGTTGGGCAGAAAATTGAAAATAACGTATCTGGAGCTGAATTAAATATCTCACTAATTTTGTGATTGGCTGTTATGTGGTGAGGGGGCAAGGTGGGCCAAGCTTCTGATTGGGTGGGCCAGGCCCACCCTGGCCCCCCGTGGAGCCAGGCCTGTATGAATATATGTTTAATTGAAAGTTAAATGTGCCTAGAGTATGAGAACAACAGGAACATCTGTGTTTAGATTCTCTCTTTGAAATAGGTTGCATTCTGATAACCACAGGAATGTGGAATGTTTACATTGACCATCTGGCATGTTGGTTCAAGATGCAATCTGTACTAGGTATACACACACTTCAATGTATGTAACCCCCAGTAACCAGCTTAACAGTGAGAAAAGTTTGGAACGTTCATTGAAAAGAACAACTCTGCTGCATTGTTCCAATAAATACTGAATGTATTTTCTCCCTTGATTTGTGCAGGTTCTGTATTGTTTAATCACTATACGTAACCGCTAAATTCTTACATGTGGAATGTGCATTTCCAGCAGGCCTCTGGTTGCATGTTAACAGTACCCAAGCTACTCACTCTGTGTTCTGGCTCACAGGATGGTGATGGTGCCTCTCTCACAGGTAGATGAACTCCCTTCTTCTACCCTTGTAATGTGGAGGTTTCTTTTCTCTGTAATCTCTGCTGCAAACTTCTTCCTCTTCTTGGGATTGGATTGGCAGATAGCATCAAACTTCATGGTGCAAACACTGCCACATACTGTGCCATGCACTGCCTGTGATGGCAATTTCTAAAATCCAAATAATTCTATGAAAATGGTAGGTAAGACAGGAGAAATCAATTGCGCAATAAACGGTTTTAATCTTGCTTGCAAGGAGAAAGTATACAGGTTACAAAGTAACAGTGGATAGATTCTAAATAAAAACATCATTTCGACAGTATTTATTACATAGGAAGAAGGGGTGTGGTAAGATGCTGCCATCTGTTTCATGTCAATCAAACACCTTTCCCTTTGTTCTATCACACAAGTCAAATGCTATCTTCCCTCACCTTATCCTTCCTGCCATAATGTTTACTGTAGTGTTTACCCAAAGGGGCCAACTGACCTTACTGCCCCCTGTTGTATCTTCTCCTATCTTGTCCTAAAACCCATTGATCTGCATGTGGACAGACAATAGATGTCCCCTATGCAAATACCAGGTCCCACACATTCCTGTACCTATCTTAACAGTGGGACTCAGTCCTTTACTCAGTTAGAATACATTGTGCATAGAAATTTCCACAACAATCCATCCTCTTGATACCATGTCAAACCTTGGTATCAAACCTTAAACAGTTCACTCATTAGGATGTAGACTGCAACAAAACAGTACTCTTTAACAACATGACCCAGTCAATATCATTACCCTTAGTGATTAGAGAACTGAGCAAATCTGAAATGTCTGGATCCTCCTTTACATTCTTCTAGATCATTACCTTCGTATTAACTCCAAGATCACACATTGTCATCATACAGAATCATAACATAGTACAGCAAAACTTTTATGTTAAAATCATCATAAACACCTATCACTGAATGCATCCTTCAATTCATCACTGTTACAAAGTCCTCTCATGCCAACTGCTCAATTCACTGAAAAGTCCTCTCCATGGTTCCATTTGGATGTACACGTCAGACATGAACCATTTCTTTGGCAGGTCGGTGTAACAGAACGAAAAAGTCAGATGTATATTCCAAGGTGTTGTCCTTCATAGCTCAAATGCAGACACAGCTCTTGTTGTCTCCATTCTAGCTGTTTTATCAGCCAGGCCAGGAGAATCTGTGTGTTCTCCTTTGTGAACTCCAAGATGACCAGTTTTAGCTAAAGGTTCTAGAGCTAAAGGCCATGTAGAAAGTGACTGGTTACTAGCACCAGAAAATTCACTTTTCCCTCAGTGACTTCAATTCACTGCGTCTAACCCTTTAAACACTGAAATCCTCGTGTAGCGTGTCGTCGATCCCAGGTTCCTCTCTCAGCTACCTGGACAGCAGATGAGATGTACCTGGTATGGACCCAATCAGCGTAGCATGATGTTGTGCAGTAGATCTTTCCTACACCTCCATCCTCTCGGTCGGAGGTTGCCTTCTCCATCACATTGCAGAATCATCAGGACTCAAATCAGTCCAGCTCACAGGAACTCAGCATCCTGTAGATGTGCAACACCTAGACGTGCAGCGCTCCAGAGTAGTAGGACAGTCTGTGTGTTTGTGAGATCCATCTCACCTCAGCCACCTCACAGTTGTCCTTTTAAGCCAAGCTCAGTCTCTCTCTGGCCTCCAGCAAGTCCACTGTTACCGAATCGCTTTCAAGTGTTCTGTATCTGAATGTGTGAATTATCCTTGAGAAGATTATTTCCAACTGCACAGTACATCATCACATATGTCCATCACGTTAGCTTGTTGCATCTCGCTGATACATTAGAACCACACACTATCAAACACTCAAACCCTATATTTCCAATATCTCCTTACTTCTTTTCTCCAAATAGATTAGAACAGTTGAAATCAATGACATTATCGTTAAAACATTAACATCTTTGGTGCTTCTGTTCTGCTAGTGTAGCAAAATAACAATTCCACTCTTTTCTATAGTTGGTGTAACAACCAACACAAAGAACAGAAGAACACAATTTCACATTTCTTATTACTGTTCCAAAAATTCATCAGTTAAGATAGTTTACTTACATTGAAGTACCATTCTCTAATAGTAGTTCATGAACAATTCTCAGTTCACCTATATAATTTACATCTGATTGTGTTGTATTGGAACTACAATCAAATTCACCATTGTTTCAGATAAAGGATCAAATACCTTATTTCAAATCAAACATTTCACACCATCTTGAAGGTCAGCTAACATAACTGTTATTTAGCCTAATTTCTCTACAAGATGAAACTCAGTGTGAATTTCTCAATCTCTTCTTATTATCCTAGCACATCAAACACACTCTAAAATCCTGTCATAAATCATGACCCCCCCTTTTTACTCCTTTATCACCACAGGGCTCTCCCTGGAGTGGGGGGTGGTTTACTAACCTAAGGATAACAGACCCTGGTCTTGGAGGATTGTCACCTTATCACTAAGGGACACTGTTGTTATCTTGAAACACCCCAGGCATTGACAATAGTAAAACAAACTTTTTTCCTCATCATTCACCTCAAAGAAACCTCTGTTAACCATTAACTTTCCAATGATTGCTTACTAGGACATAACTTTAATTAGAATACCCAATTTTGATAATGTCTGTTTCTCTTCTAAAAAGTCCAAACAAGTTAAAATCCATCTCAAACTGTCAGTGAGTGGAGTGCTCCAGGGGGTCTGTACCTCTCTTTATGCAATTTAGACTATGTAAGACTTCTCAACTTGGTTTTCCAGAAATATAACTTGATGCAGAATTATTTTCTCAATATCAATTAAAACATGGCAACATTTTGTAAACATGTAAGGAATAACACAATGTGCTCCCTGCACGTTTTTACCCACTTATTCCATAATGCATAAGATTAATATGATTACTTCTAATCAAATATTAAACTAACTGAACAGTAACACACCCATCAAATTAGTTATTGCTTAGCTAAACCATTTCAAAATGGTAAGATGTATTCCACTCAACCATAACCATGTTAGATTTCACATAAAACATACATTTCAAAAACCCAATTTGACAAACTAGATTATTCACGTAACTTCTTTAAGTACCTATTTAATTAGCTTTGAACTCTAAGTTCAACTCTTTTTCATTTGAACTCTAAGTTCAACTCTTTTTCATTTGAACTCTAAGTTCAACTCTTTTCCACTATAGACAATCATTTCATACAATCCCCCCCTGCTTTCAAGAAAGAAAATGACTTCAAGCTTGAAAGCAGAACCATTACAGGACCGAAATTAAAAAGAAAATCGATAGTTGGAAGGAATCTAACATACATCCTGTAAACATCGCAAACTGAATATCCAACCAAAACAACCGAAAAGAAGAAAAACATCCTTAAAGGAAATAAAAAACTGTACCACACACACGGTCGCTTGTGTGAAGGAACACCCAAAGTAGCATGTCAAAATTTGCATTTACACAGGCAACGGCCAAACTAATTTGAGACCAACAAACATCATGACTCAATTTACCTCCTAAACTCTAGGGAATTTTCTCAATTTTAGATGTAAGTCTATGTCATTCAAAATAGTGGCGGTCAGCCAAAATCGCTACTTCCATGTATAAGTCATGCAAAGACATCAAATTTGTTCTCAGCAATGAACAATGTTGGATGACTTAAGGTCTTCACCCATACTACAATTTGATTCGAAATCATAAATGTAAACATTAAAGCAACCAAAAGGAAAACTTATTCAGCTTTCACATAATGTTTTATCATCCCAAACTGAACATGCTTGTGTTGGTAAAATTACCACAGGTGAGAACAGGCTAAACACTCGAATTTAACCCTTGATATAATGTTAAGGGTGGCGGAAGCCATCCCAGTGGACCTGCCCACCCTTCCTGAAGCTCTGAGCTCCACACATATATGGTGAGCCATTTAACAAGGCCAAATGTTTGTTTATGATCCCCAGACCATACTATCAATTTAGCCTACATCGTTCGTTAACTGAAGATTCAGATTTAGTGTCCAACCTATCTAATATTTTCGCAGTTTGTAAAAATGTGCTTATCAGTATCTATACAAAAACTCAACATTATGGTGGAAATTAAGAAACTCTTAAGAATGGCACTCCAGGCAGAAAACAGATTTATGACGTCACTATAATCAAGGTACAATGAGAAATCCAAAGGAAACTCAACGTAGCCTTAAACACCTTTACATCAGTCCTTTACTCAGTTAGAATACATTGTGCATAGAAATTTCCACAACACTGCCCCTATACTGGAGTATGAGGACAGTTATGGCTTCCCTAGCTTAAATCCTTTTCATTAATCCTGTCCTAAGATACATGAACAAAGCCCTACCCAGCACAATTCTCCCTTGTGCTCTCCAGTACAACCTGATCACCGGTGAAGCTTGGTGCGATGAGTGCGTGGCAACCATGGCAGCCAATCACAGGGGCCCACAAGAAGTTCATTTTATGGTTGAAAACATTATAGCAAGAAGAACAAAATTCTATTATGATTAATTTGCTAGATATTATTTAGTTTACATTGAATTGACAAACAACTATATTTGTTTTGTTACTCCATAATGCATTTGTATGATGACCAATATGTTTCTGTGGGGGTGTAACCAGTGTTGACAGATGCAGAGGTTTCCAGATAGTGTTGTATAGTAGAAATAGCATTTGTGCTGTTTTCATGTGGAGACCGTGGGTGATTGTGCAATATTATTGTCAGTGAATCTGGGAAAACCTAGGTGTAATGTTGGATCTTGTTGGCTCATTTGCTAAGAATTTGAGCTGTGGAAAGTAGCTGACTTAACAAAACATAAAAATGGAACGTAGATGTCTGCAACTCAGATGAAAGAAAAGCACTACATTATAAAAAATATAATACAATGATATGTGCTCTTGAGAAACGTCTTTAGTGAAGTAGTTGAGCAGCAGAGGTATGAGAAGATGGATAGATTTGACGTTACAATGACAGGAGCAGCTTCAAGTTAAGGGTGGAATACAGTAATGATCCAGGTCCAACAGCAGATAGCAGTGAAGTTTTGTAACTGTGGGTAGGAATTGTTGTAGCCTAATAACAAGTGTCTGTCCATCATGGTGCATGAAACGTATGTATTTTTTGGGGAGTCGGCTATTAAATATTAATATCACCTGCATCTATCTTTTAGTGGGGAAATCAGATAGCAATATTTGCACCCATGGGAGAGAAAGCTAAGCTCCTCCCCTTTTCAAACTATGTAGGTGTGTGGATGGGTAGGGAGATGGGCTGAAGATTAGTCAGAGGATAATAATTCAGTTCCAGTGAATTGATTGTAATCTGTTGTGGGTCATGTGAAATAACCTGATAGATTTCAACTGTAGCAGTAAAGATAAGATTTCTCTCTACTTTCATCCAGGTGATTGTGAATTACTCCAGTACAACCCCCATCTAAAAATGTTTTTTCAGAGGTGAAGCTTGGTGCGATGAGTGCGTGGCAACCATGGCAGCCAATCACAGGGGCCCACAAGAAGTTTATATTATGGTTGAAAACATTATAGCAAGAAGAACACAATTCTATTATGATTAATTTGCTAGATATTATTTAGTTTACATTGAATTGACAAACAACTATATTTGTTTTGTTACTCCATAATGCATTTGTATGATGACCAATATGTTTCTGTGGGGGTGTAACCAGTGTTGACAGATGCAGAGGTTTCCAGATAGTGTTGTATAGTAGAAATAGCATTTGTGCTGTTTTCATGTGGAGACCGTGGGTGATTGTGCAATATTATTGTCAGTGAATCTGGGAAAACCTAGGTGTAATGTTGGATCTTGTTGGCTCATTTGCTAAGAATTTGAGCTGTGGAAAGTAGCTGACTTAACAAAACATAGAAATGGAACGTAGATGTCTGCAACTCAGATGAAAGAAAAGCACTACATTATAAAAAATATAATACAATGATATGTGCTCTTGAGAAACGTCTTTAGTGAAGTAGTTGAGCAGCAGAGGTATGAGAAGATGGATAGATTTGACGTTACAATGACAGGAGCAGCTTCAAGTTAAGGGTGGAATACAGTAATGATCCAGGTCCAACAGCAGATAGCAGTGAAGTTTTGTAACTGTGGGTAGGAATTGTTGTAGCCTAATAACAAGTGTCTGTCCATCATGGTGCATGAAACGTATGTATTTTTTGGGGAGTCGGCTATTAAATATTAATATCACCTGCATCTATCTTTTAGTGGGGAAATCAGATAGCAATATTTGCACCCATGGGAGAGAAAGCTAAGCTCCTCCCCTTTTCAAACTATGTAGGTGTGTGGATGGGTAGGGAGATGGGCTGAAGATTAGTCAGAGGATAATAATTCAGTTCCAGTGAATTGATTGTAATCTGTTGTGGGTCATGTGAAATAACCTGATAGATTTCAACTGTAGCAGTAAAGATAAGATTTCTCTCTACTTTCATCCAGGTGATTGTGAATTACTCCAGTACAACCCCCATCTAAAAATGTTTTTTCAGAGGTGAAGCTTGGTGCGATGAGTGCGTGGCAACCATGGCAGCCAATCACAGGGGCCCACAAGAAGTTTATATTATGGTTGAAAACATTATAGCAAGAAGAACACAATTCTATTATGATTAATTTGCTAGATATTATTTAGTTTACATTGAATTGACAAACAACTATATTTGTTTTGTTACTCCATAATGCATTTGTATGATGACCAATATGTTTCTGTGGGGGTGTAACCAGTGTTGACAGATGCAGAGGTTTCCAGATAGTGTTGTATAGTAGAAATAGCATTTGTGCTGTTTTCATGTGGAGACCGTGGGTGATTGTGCAATATTATTGTCAGTGAATCTGGGAAAACCTAGGTGTAATGTTGGATCTTGTTGGCTCATTTGCTAAGAATTTGAGCTGTGGAAAGTAGCTGACTTAACAAAACATAGAAATGGAACGTAGATGTCTGCAACTCAGATGAAAGAAAAGCACTACATTATAAAAAATATAATACAATGATATGTGCTCTTGAGAAACGTCTTTAGTGAAGTAGTTGAGAAGCAGAGGTATGAGAAGATGGATAGATTTGATGTTACAATGACAGGAGCAGCTTCAAGTTAAGGGTGGAATACAGTAATGATCCAGGTCCAACAGCAGATAGCAGTGAAGTTTTGTAACTGTGGGTAGGAATTGTTGTAGTCTAATAACAAGTGTCTGTCCATCATGGTGCATGAAACGTATGTATTTTTTGGGGAGTCGGCTATTAAATATTAATATCACCTGCATCTATCTTTTAGTGGGGAAATCAGATAGCAATATTTGCACCCATGGGAGAGAAAGCTAAGCTCCTCCCCTTTTCAAACTATGTAGGTGTGTGGATGGGTAGGAAGATGGGCTGAAGATTAGTCAGAGGATAATAATTCAGTTCCAGTGAATTGATTGTAATCTGTTGTGGGTCATGTGAAATAACCTGATAGATTTCAACTGTAGCAGTAAAGATAAGATTTCTCTCTACTTTCATCCAGGTGATTGTGAATTAGGCAGATCTTTTATCTAGCCATGTCTCCTACTAAATGTCTTTAAGAAGAGGGAAACAAAATTAATTCTTCTTTTCAAGAATGCAGCAAAATATCTGCTCAAATTAAAGCTGAAAATCTGCACTTAAAGCTCAAGTTCCTTATTTATTTTCACCTCCAATATGGTGTGGTGGACAGCTTAAATAATAAAAACGTTATCACTCTCAAAATACTTATGTACCCGACTGAACGTCAGAAGTATGTCACAAGCAAATGTGACTGCAATCAGTTTATTCACTACCCGCACATGGCCAAATGTTTTGACATCAAACTCTGCACAAAGACAAATTTGACACATATCAAAATCTCTTTCCACACACATATTCTTTCACCCCACAAATTGCTGTTACTCTCAGTTCAAAGCAAATCTGGAATACAGTTCTTCAAAAAAACAATCAGGGTAGGATACGAGATATCCTGTCCTCTTGGGCATGGAATTCACCAGAACTTCACAGGTTGCTACTGGAGTCCTCTTCCACTCCTCCATGATGACATCACAGAGCTGGTGGATGTTGTAGATCTTGCGCTCCTCCACCTTCTGTTTGAGGATGCCCCACAGATGCTCAATAGGGTTTAGGTCTAGAGACATGCTTGTCCAGTCCATCACCTTTACCCTCTACTTCTTTAGCAAGGCAGTGGCCATCTTGGAGGTGTGTTTGGGGTCGTTATCCTGTTAGAATACTGCCCTGCGGCCCAGTCTCCGAAGGGAGGGGATCATGCTCTGCTTCAGTATGTCACAGTACATGTTGGCATTCATGGTTCCCTCAATGAACTGTAGCTCCCCAGTGCCGGCAGCACTCATGTAGCCCCAGACCATGACACTCTCACCACCATGCTTGACTGTAGGCAAGACACACTTGTCTTTGTACTCCTCACCTGGTGGTCGCCACACACGCTTGACACCATCTGAACCAAATAAGTTTATCTTGGTCTCATCAGACCACAGGACATGGTTCCAGTAATCCATGTCCTTAGTCTGCTTGTCTTCAGCAAACTGTTTGCTGGCCTTCTTGTGCATCATCTTTAGAAGAGGCTTCCTTCTGGGACGGCAGACCAATTTGATGCAGTGTGCGGTGTATGGTCTGAGCACTGACAGGTTGACCCCCCACCCCTTCAACCTCGGCAGCAATGCTGGTAGCACTCATACATCTATTTCCCAAAGACAACCTCTGGATATGACGCTGAGCACATGCACTCAACTTCTTTGGTCGACCATGGCGAGGCCTGTTCTGAGTGGAACCTGTCCTGTTAAACCGCTGTATGGTCTTGGCCACTGTGCTGCAGCTCAGTTTCAGGGTCTTGGCAATCTTCTTATAGCCTAGGCCATCTTTATGTAAAGCAACAATATTTTTTTTCAGATCATCAGAGAGTTCTTTGCCATGAGGTGCCATGTTGAACTTCCAGTGACCAGTATGAGGGAGTGTGAGAGCGATAACACCAACTTTAACACACCTGCTCCCCATTCACACATGAGACTTGTAACATTAACGAGTCACATGACACCGGGGAGGGAAAATGGCTAATTGGGCCCAATTTGGACATTTTCACTTAGGGGTGTACTTAGGGGTGTTGCCAGCGGTTTAGACATTAATGGCTGTGTGTTGAGTTATTTTGAGGGGACAGCAAATTTACACTGTTATACAAGCTGTACACTCACTACTTTACATTGTAGCAAAGTATCATTTCTTTAGTGTTGACACATGAAAAGATATACTCAAATATTTACAAAAATGTGAGGGGTGTACTCACTTTTGTGAAATACTGTACATGCCAACAACCGCTCTACACCCATATGCATTTACTTTTCACACACAGGGGGAATACAATGAATATATTAACAGCCTAAACATTGCAATAGCAGGTTTCACAAAGAGCCGAGCAGAGAATGAAGAGAATGCATGAAAAGAAAATGTAACTTCTACTATTGCTTTGACTATTGAAATGTTCACTTTGTCAGTTGATAAACATTACTGTCTTTATACCAAATTTACTGAAAGGGGTAGCAGTTTTTTATTTATTTTTATTTAAACATGTTTTATAAAGGCATTACCATTACTGTACATGTTTGAAATGATTTAATAAATGTTAAAAATACATTTTTGATTTCAGTATTTTCTGTACAGACAGTACTCACAGTAGACAAGCATACAGCATGTCCCTTCAATTACAAATATCTTTAAATGTACATGTTTACAAGGTTACGTTGAACAATTTGAAAATGTTCCCCCACCTTTCAAGTTGTTGAACATAACCTTGTAAAATGTACAATTGGTGAGTATGAGTGTTGTTGGTTGAGGAGCCTTATGGCCTAGGTCCGGAAGTCTGTGCCCCGATGCTCTGATAGTATTAACCAAACGGCAGTAGCGGTGTGAACAGAATAGCTGCCGTTCAAGGCAGTAATGCAGCCTGAGAGGATGCTCTTAATGGTGCACCTGTAGAAGTTAGTGAGAGTTTTTACAGACATGCCAAACGTTTTGAGTCTCCTCAGGAAGTAGTTGCTTTTGGGCTGTTTTCATTGCTGAGTTTGCTTGCCTGGACAATGTGAGGTCATCTATATATGCAGGTACAACCCAACAGGAACAAATGTACTTTGCAGCAACAGAAGATGAAATAAAAAAATATACCTCAAACAGGAAAAGTATAATATCAGTACAGGCAGTTGTGATGCTGTTTAGCCTCCCCTACCTAATTAAACACCTTTCAGTGGCTACATTCAACATAGTAAGTTACATTTTATAAGCAAAAAATAAGTACAATTCTTTGTTGGCCTGTCTGCACATTAATGCTGTGGAAAGACTTTCTATTCACATAATCTCCTCCATTTACTGAAGGAGCTGTGATAGGAGTATGGAGTGCCATCTATGCAGCCAATCACCCCTGGAAACCTTAAAATATTAACTGATCAGTGCTTCAAGTCTCAAAGCCTCATATAAAAAAAAAAAACACATCTTACACTGATACCTGCAGTTCTGTGGAATTAGGAGTCTTGTGGGCAGGGGTGCAAAAATGGGGTATGCAGTATATGCAGTGCATAGGGCGCCGCACGGGGGGGGCGCCATTGTGCCAAAATCATTGTTTGAAAATCTTTCATAAAACGTAAGAAATAGGCCTTATCAAATGCCTATATATTTGTTACAAAATAATGAAAGAAACCATTTTCATTTTACTTTTGTTTAGCATTTTAAATGAGTTCAACATTTATTTTATTATATCAAGTGATTGCATATCAACCGCTAACCCTCTGACATTTGGCCTTCTCTAAATTCTGTCACACAGACACAGTCACATGACCAAAATGTATCGTGGAGGTAAGCGTTCGTCATCTGTTTACCTGCTTCAACAAATCTTCAGTGTAATAATATGAAATCTCAAATTACAAATGTAATAATTTGCCTCTTCTACCTCAGATTTAATAGATTGATTGTTAATAGATAAATATCTCAACATTGACGTATTGCCCAGCCAAAGTTTTTGTACTGAATTACTTGTGGGAAACGACAATTAATGTTCAATTAATGCACTATATTAATGTTCGGTTGCCTAATGCCTACCTTGATGCACTACCTTGAGGTTGGCAGTTGAAGTACGGCACAGTAGAAACCAGTACTTTATTTGAATGTTTTATTTTTTTATTGCAGCCTTCATGGTACAATAAGTGCCAAAACATTTTAAACAGTATTAAATGGCCCCACATTCTAATAGTTGTCATTGCTGTTGAGGATGGATTATACTAAGAATTTTATTGAATTTTATCATGAATCCTTTGTGAGTTTTTATCATAATGTTTACTGAATAATGTGAGATGGAGACCCAAAATACTGAATCTAACTGTAACGAGGACGTGTGTGGAGGACGTCATCGCCGGCCTTCTAGCCACACCGCTCCTCTTCCCACGGCACTGTCCTGTCTTGTTATTGCACACACCTGGCGTCCATTCCCTCATTAGATCGCATATATAAGTTCCTGTGTTTCTGGCTGTCTTTGTGTGGTATTGTTCTATGAGCGGTGTACATTGTGTAAGCTGTCTGCACGCTTGTTTTGCGCCTGTGCGCCTGAGTATTTTACGCGTGCCTTTTGAAATAGAATTTAGAGATCTAAACTACCTCCCTGCGTTGGCTCCTTATTTTACACACCTACTACACCGGTTACACTACCCTCTGTAGCAATGACCACTATCAGAATATGGAACTATTAACACTTAATGTACTTTAAAACACATTTTGTCATTTCCTTTTCCGTTTGTTTGAATTTATGACAAGCACTTTGTTTTGACTGAGATCCTTTGATTCGTGCCTTTTAAAAAGCACATTGTATTTAATTAAAAAAGTTGTTTAATTGTCACTGTGGTGTCACGTTCATGTTTTCTAACATTATAACTCTGATTCAACCAACTCTAGGTTTTCACTAAACCTGCTTTCTAAAATACCCCCAATATTACCACTGGGGAAATAAGAACTGAGTAATACTGCAGTGCAGTCCCGGCCGTCCTTCAGTAGTTTGTTTTCACTAGCTCTTCACCTCTTCATCGGTCAGGTGTTTGATGTGAGCCCATATGCACCATATCTGGAGAGAAATGAGAGTTTAAACATATTGTGTATGTTTGCACAGTAAAACAAGAATAAAAAAACATGTGTGTCAGACAGATGTGTCTTACCTCTACTGAGAGGCCCAGCCTTCCAGCCTTCCTGCAGCCAGGACCAGAGTGCCCAATGTCTGCAGCCAGAGGGGGGCACAGAGAGCCTGGGTGAGCACTCCCTGCTGGTACCCATACAGCCAAAGTCATAGATAGACTGCATTCCCCAAACCCAGTTCTTTGTCTTGAAGCCAATTCCACTGTTTCTTCATTGGAACCCTTTAATCAGGGACTGATGTGGACCTGACACCAGGTGGGTGACATTAATGAGGAGGTTTTAAAGGAAAACCAGCAGGCTCCAGATCTCATAGGGTAAGAACTGTATACCCACCTTTAGCCATGAAGGTCTGTACCCACAGAGGGCTGTCTGTAAATTACCCACTTTTAGCCATGATGGTCTTTACCCACTGAGGACTGTTTGTGAAGCTGTTCGTCCACTGGGCGCCATGGGCATTGTGGTTGCACACAAACACACACCACTCCACTGAAGACACCAGCCAGCCCCACTGGAACAGGACAAAAACATCACACTGTGTGGTGGCATCCCAATCAAGTCATATTGAACCTGTCTACTGTACACAGTACAGTATATAGGGCCTTAACGTGTAGTGGGGCCTTCAAATGTTTGAATCTTGAATAAAGAGGGGAGGGGCCCTCAGAGACTGCCTGTGTACAGGGCCCAGAATTTTGTGCCACATACAAAAAGGACTGTACGTCCTAAAAGGCGCACCAGACGCCAGACAGACACATGCGGTCCCTGTTTGTTGTAGGTACCAAACCTACGTACCTCATAGAGCTGGCCCCACACCATACGTCCAGGGGACATGTGCGGTCCCTGTTTGTTGTAGGTACCAAACCTACGTACCTCATAGAGCTGGCCCCACACCATACGTCCAGGGGACATGTACGGTCCCTGTTTGTTGTAGGTACCAAATCTATGTACCTCATAGAGCTGGCCCCACATCATATGTCCAGGGGACATGTACGGTCTGTTTGTTGTAGGTACCAAATCTACGTACCTCATAGAGCTGGCCCCACACCATACTCCTCCCAAGGTTGTCCACCACCACGTCCAGCCAGGCCCCGAACCTGGAAGTCTGACTGAACCGGCGAGCCGTCCAGCCATCCAGCCCTGGACCACACAGGGACGACGTACAGCTTGTTAATGTGAGTCTCTGCTCTGTTCCCTGACAGTTCAAACTGATACCTGCTGCATTATATAACTAATGTTCTCAGGCATGGCAGAGGTTTGGCAGGATTGGTTTTGAAAGCCAGGCAACCTCTCTGACTCTGTTCACATGTTCTCACTGGCCCCCACTCTCTGCTTCTGTGTATTGTACAAAAACACCTAGAGAATATCGGCTACTATTCAAGGAACAGAATGATAGACAGGTGAAATTATAAAAGACTATTTTAATTTAAGACCTGGACAAACTGAGAGACAGATGAACAACATCTATAGAAATACAACTTTGTGCAGCTTTTCTTTTTGGCACGTATCAATAAAGGTGTTTAAGCACAATATATATTCAATAAGATATGAAGAGGTCTGGTATATAAACCCAGAGAAGCCTTATTGCTATTATAAAACGTTATCAACACAATTAGGCCAATAAAACGTGATGTGGTGTCATGGCCTCACATGCCACAACGGTCTGCCAATCAGCATTCAGGACTTGAAGCACCCGGTTTATACATTGTTTTGAAATGCGGTGAAAGAGTAGCCAATGCACGTTATTACCATCTAGAATGACTGAGATCGAATAGGAGGTGAAGAACACAGCTGGATTGTTGAAGGCATTCCAAGCAGTAAAGATAAGTACAAGACGGATATATCCTATAAAACAGAATGAAGAAAGTAACGTAATTAACAGATTAGCACGAGTAAAGAATGGCACAGTGTTTGGGAACAACATTAGCCAAAGTAGAAAACGAGACCAACGAAACAAATTTTCTCACCAAGGATATTGGGCCAATAAACAAAAACCTCATGCCCCATATTGAGTCGCTTGTTGTTAGTCGGTTACCAAAGTAGCCTAATCTTAAATATGATAATGTCTCCACATCAAACAGAAGCACAGCACCGTCCCGAACAAAGACGCATCCTTTTAGCGACAAAACATATCGAAATCTTGCAAATGAATCACTTATTTTGACTATCCCCACCGGAGAGTTGCAACTCTCATTCACAGGTCTTCTATACATGAACACGTATGGCTCTTCCTCTTTTCTCGATAGGGAGTTGACGTAGCAACATACATTATTGCGGTATCACGGTTACAGCCAAACAACGATGTCGCCCCAACTCTATTTATAAATCGTGCAGACATGGTCAAAAGGTTTAGTTATTTGACCAAACATTACGGTTACACGGGCGATTGGTCGTGACCTTGACCGTGGTGCCAAACGTCGTACTTCCAGGATCTCAGAAACAGCTGAACTCCAGAAATAATCATGCACTTCCGTCTCAATGTAGGAGGCTTGGCCTGTCAACAGACGGATCCTCTTCAGATCATAGACTCAGTGCTCAAATGATCGATCTCTGAATGCACAATTCGTCTAACCTAGAAGCAGAGCGAGACCAAGTAGTGCTAATGACTTTAATCCGGCATCAGATTGTACCGCTGTCTGTCGGCCGCTTTTAAGTCCAGGTTTAAATTACTTTCGATTGAATCTAGTTTATTAAGTTCAAAAGGTTTATTTGTCATTTGCAATAACAAGTTATGGCAATGAAATGCTTGGTTTTCCAATTAAACATTGAACCGGTGATCAAGTGTTAAAACACAAAATAAATGTAGATTAAAATCACTGCAGCCTTCTCTGATATTGTCAGAGATCGTTAGGCTGACTTGCTCCCCTTAATAACATTTGAGATATAGTCCACAGTGTCTGAAACTTTTCAACTAGCCTATAACCTGAAGTGGGAGCCAAAGACCAGTGCAAGTGTATAACCCAGTGACGTATATCCAATAGTGATGTGCAGTTCGCAAACGAATCGTTCGTTTTGAACGAATCATTTTAGTGACTCGTGATTCACAAGTCCTTTTTGACTCGTTCAATTGTATCGTTCATCCGAAAGTTTGACATCGGATTACTACAACATGATCACTTACTTCATACCCGATCCTCCAGCTCAGTTCTCCGATCAACTTCTATGTGCATTCGCAAAGAAAAATAGATCAAGGCAAGAACATCATAAAAACATGTTTATAACTGATAATTGAACGCAGACTATAATAATTAATGTAGTTAGTTGATTACTGACGCCCTGAAAAAAATATATGAAAACGAGCACGGAGCCGCTGCCTTTGCCTGAGTAAAAAGACTCGCGAACGACTGACTCGGTCAGTTTTATCAGACAGCGGAGTTCTACGTTAGTTTTACGTTCGCCAAGACAGATAGACCAAGACAATAGCATAATAAAGACATGTTTGTAACAGATATTTGGACACATGGTAGGTCTAAAATAATTAATGTGGTAGTAGATTTTTGATTGTAATGATAAACACAGATAAAATCATACGCTGAGCCTTTTCCAGCGTTTGATCGTTTCATTGAACGGTTGTTTCGTTCATTTCGTTCATTGTTTTTAGCCCGACGTTAGTTCTACATTGTTGTCAAGCTTTACCAGACCCACATACATCCACAGAGAACCCATGTTGGCTCTGCTCATCCATGGCATTTTACAGTACACCAGAAAATCCTCCATGAGAGTCAAAGGCCACAAGTCGTTAATCTGTCCTCCTATGAGATGTAAATAACTTACACTTATTGTGCACGCGAATAAGTGTAAGGAATATCAGTACGCGAGAGGGACAGAGCACTTGTTAAGAACAATTGAGGGTTGACAGCAACACATTTCTAATGCAACTGCCACACTTGAACATAGAAATGCCACACTTAGACCCTTTATTTGCTTGTAAATTAACTAACTGAGATAAGCTGAGCAATGTCCAGTAACTGTCCAATAACTTTTGGTTCCTTAAAAAAAAGTGCTGTAATTCCTATGCTGTTCACATAATTTGGATGCAGATCCACTCAAATAATAGCTGAAAGTCTGGACTTCAAGCTAGTACAGAACAAAAAAATGCATATTAATAATAGTATGGTGTTGATATGGTTATTAGTAGTATTGTATACACGATCATGTGATGACAGTGAGTTACTCCAGAGGAGCAGAACCTAATGCCAAAACCTGAATGAGTATTGTTGTGCTTTGTTCTTCAATATATGGTGTGAACGGTTGAGGAGGGAAATCTGTAAATGTTTGAGACAGGTTTGAAATAAAACAAGCCAACAACAAAAATAAATAGTTCTTTCTATTATTTTGGTGTGCTGGCATGTGTGTGGAATATGAGTAGTAACTGTGGAATCTGTGTAATAATTTAGTATTCTAAATGTATTATGAATACAGCTCCAGAAAAAATGAAGAGACCACTGCAGCTTTTTCCTTCCTTTCCAAAAAGTCGAAAAGGAAGGTTATGGCCTCCCTAGCTTAAATCCTTCTCATTAATCCTGTCCTAAGATACATAAACAGAGACCTACCCAGCACAATTATCCCTTGCTCTCCCCAATACAACCCCCAGCCCACATCCCTTCTCCCCGACACTGTCATGAAGCAATTCTCTCTCAAAATTATATAATCCACATAATATCAACACATGTTCAACTGAAATGCAGGGATAGCAGCAACAAGGGTCCCGAGGTAGACATGTACATGTAACAACTTTCACCACTCTTTGCAGGGCATTCCGGTCATCCACTGAGCATCCGCCAAACTTCACTGGGGTGCAGTTAGTCAGAATCCTCTTGATTGTGCAGCATTAAAAGTTCACAAGGATCTTGGGAGACAGGCAGGCCTTCTTTAGCGTCCTCAAAAAGTATAGGTGCTCCTGTGCCTTTCTGACGAGGGTTGAGGTGTTGAGGGTCCAGGAGAGGTCCTCAGAGATGTGGACACCCATGAATTTGAAGCTGGACGCACGCTCTACCTAAGTGCCATCGATGAGAACTGGGCCGTGACTCTAGCCTTTAGACTTCCTGTAATCCATAATGAGCTCTTTGGTTTTCTTTGCATTGAGGGCCAGGTTGTTGTCTTCGCACCATGCCACCAGGCGCTTGACCTCCTCTATGTTGGCAGACTTGTCATTGATCAGGCCTACCACCCTGGTGTAATTTCCGGAATGTGACGATGATGTTGAAAATGCGTACAGGAATGCAGTCGTGGGTGAAGAGGGAGTACAGGAGGGGGCCCAGCACACAGACTTGTGGAACACCAGTGTTCAAGTTGGAGGAGGTGAAGTTGTCTAACCTGACAGACTGGGGACTGTTGGTTAGGAAGCCCAAACCATCCGGTGGGGAAGAAGGAGTAAACTATCAACCCGATAGCCACTCGTTGACCTAGAGTACTGCGATCTACCAACTGAGCTATCGAAGGTGGCACCTCCATGCCTGGTGGTGAGCTCTCGCTTTTACTCGGCAAAGGAAGAACAACAAATCCCCAGGCAGCTAGCTACAGAGCCAGGGCAATGACTCCACACTAGCAAGAGCAAGGACATGCTGTTCAACACAATATGTGATCCACCAGGTCGACAGTGATCCGAAAGGGACTACAAGAACAACATTTCAAAGGAACGGACGGGGATTGAACCCGTGCTCTTCGGTTTACAAGACCGACACCTTACCACTTGACCACCATGCCCAGCAGCTTGGCTGTGTTCCTGAAAGTAGGTGATTCAGCAAAATGGAAAATTGACAGTTTTCACATTGCTGAACGGAACAGACTGAGAGAAAATTATCAATCTTCCATTTTTCACTTGGCCACTACACCATGTTCTTCTCCACTTCTTGAAACTCATGTGGACATTGCGAAGAATGGAAATAAAAAACCCCCCCCTTTTTTCAAGTAAGACAATTCCCTTTCTATTAGATGGGGAGTGTACCCAGGAACTCATAGACGCAATGATACGCACACTCTTCAATTTTTACATTCACGAGTGGAATGGACAGAGAGAGAAAGAGCAACCCTCCGTTTATCACTCGGCCACCACAATCCGCTTCCTGAAACTTATGTTGACATTGTGAATAGAGGAAGCAAATAGCCTTGTTTGTTGAAGTATGAAAAAGCCCTATGGAGAAGCTGGGGATTGAACCCAGGACCTCATACATACAAAGCATGCACTCTACCACTGAGCTACAACCCCATGTGCCAGGGACACAGATGTCGCAGTAAATCTTGACAGCGGCGACACCAGTCCCTGCATTTCATTTGGTCCTAAAGCAAAGTGGGCATCGCAGTGCGAGTACCTGGAGGGCTAGTGGTCTGGATTCGGCGCATTCACTGCTTTGGTTCCCGGTCAGGAAAAAAGTGACTTTTGGTGACAGTCGAGGACTGCCACTGGCAAACCATTGGCTCAGAAGCAGAACAGGTGTAGAAAAATTTGGAAAATAAATAAACAGGAGCACCGCATGGAGAAGCTGGGGATTGAACCCAGGACCTCATACATGCAAAGCATGCGCTCTACCACTGAACTACATCCCCAAGGCCTCTGGGGGCCTGGTCTATGCAGGGCAGCTGTCAGGATGGTCAAAAAGTGGAACAAGAGCAACACAATGACTTTGCTGAAATTAACGGATAGAGAACAAATGCACAATCTTCCATTTGTTACTCTGCATCCTAGCACGTTGCCCCACACTTCTTGTAAATTATATTGCCATTGTGAACGGTGGAAGTCAAGTGTCACACCATTCCAGGTTGGGGTCTGAACCCAGGACATCACAGAAGCAGAGCATATGCTCTACCACTGAGCTTCAGCGCCATCTTCGGCAGTCCCAGGTGGCGCTTCACCTACAGTGCTGCGATCTACCAACTGAGCTATCAAAGGTGGCACCTCCATGCCTGGTGGTGAGCTCTCACTTTTACTTGGCAAAGGAAGAACAACAAATCCCCAGGCAGCTAGCTACAGAGCCAGGCCAATGACTCCACACTAGCCAGAGCATGCTGTTCAACACAATATGCGATCCACCAGGTCGACAGTGATCCGAAAGGGACTACAAGAACAACATTTCAAACATTGGCCACCATGCCCGGCGCTGGCATGTTCCTGAAAGTAGGTGATTCAGCAAAATGGAAAATTGACAGTTTTCACATTCCTGAACGGAACAGAAAATGATCAATCTTCCATTTTTCACTTGGCCACCACACCATGTTCTTCTCCACTTCTTGAAACTCATGTGGACATTGCGAAGATTGGAAATAAACCACACCATGTTCTTCATTTTGCATAGCTTCTCATGAATCGACATCCATCACTAAATAACTGGCGCAATTTCATCTGTAGAAATCTAATAAATAGAATGGCGTCAATTTTACTAGTAAATTTGAAACTCTAATTTGAAGAACTAACACAAGATGGCAGTAATGTATATATATTTTTATTTTCAATAACATGGTATTGGTTTGTGATTATTTGATATGTTTGTAGATTGAGAGCAAGATGTGGATAAATTGAAGTACTGAATACTTCCTGAAAGGACGGTATACAAAGTAACCAGCTTTTCAGGCTGTTTTGATTGGATGGTGGGGAAAGATTGAGAAGAGGATATTTGCTAAATGAGCAGTGGGCCTGATTCAAACCAATGGTGTAGCAGGGCATGTGTGCTGGAGGCAGTGGCTTAGACCCTGTGACCACCCTGGACTCAAGGAAGATTTTATTGAAATAAAAACTGTGCTTTATAGGGATTTATTCATTATGGATTTTACCCAGATGATCTGTAACAACCAAAAACAACAGGACCTCACCTGAACGATCACCCGCTCAAAACTACACTGCATGTTATACTACAATTGCTTTTTTCAGAATAACACAATACTATTTCCAAATATTCTGCAGGTTGTCATCACCTAGCCAAACCATTTAGGTCCGAAGATGAAAAGGAAAGTTGGGAAAGTTTCCCCAGGGTTCTCTGGGATGGTTTAACACTTGACAACATTTGTCAGGTTAGCCTTGGCAGATGGGACAGTGTGTCAAGAAATCAGAAAACAGTTGACGCAAAATAGAGGCAGAGGTCAGGGCATATGCTAGATCCATACATTTCTCCGCATTTGCTGAACCTTTCATCTTGAGCAGCACCTCACCGTATAGCCTGAAGGCTTTTTCATGTGAAACGCGAAGCAAAGACGAGGAGCAAAGATGAGGAGCAAAGACGAGGAGCAAAGACGAGGAGCAAAGACTCCTTGGCTTCACGCCACCAACAAGAGTGGAACCGGCCGTTCCACCATTCAGAACTGTGTAGATCCCTCGGTCGCCCTGAGGGGTAGGGACACCAGGTTTTTCGACACGGGCTTACATCGTTAACTCAACCCTGACCCAAGGCGGGGTTAAGTCTATCAAAGATGTGCATTACAACCTCATACAGCAAAGTCTTCAGGAAGTGAAAGGAGATGAGCAAAGCTGGGTACAACATCAGCATGAGATGCTGGAGGGAGGACTGCCAGCTGTTTTAACCAACATTGTCCAGCTGGGGAAGTCTGCTCCCGACCCCCTCCTACTGAACCAATGGAGGAGATGAGGAGGAGGAGACCAGATGAGGATGAATTAGAAATAGAACTGTACTGGGTTCAGATGGAGGAAGTTAGCGCAGTAGAGGAAGAATGGGTGCTGTCAGAAGGGACGGAAGGACCGAGGATCACCAGCGAAGGCAGAAATGGAACAGGCTCAACGGGGGAACTCAAATTCCTCTGAGGTATCCCAGACTGAAAACCTTGATTTTATTCTGACTTGTGAAAGTGATCGACACAACAGGGACCAAAGGCGACATGTCTAGTCCTGAAACCTCTGAATCACAGGGGCGCATTACACTGTGTCCCTAATCGCACCCTATTCTCTATATAGTACACACATTTTAGTGAATTCTAATTCGCAGAATAGTGTAGCACACATATTCCCCAGAAAGTGCACTAAACCAGCAACACAGTGCCATTTGGGACACATTTAAACAGAACATTCTTGTAAAGAGGGCCAATGTATGAAACACCCTGACTCTAGTGTGTATGTACAATATGTATGCCTGGTGTGTACGTATGTCTGATGTGTATGTATGTCTGGTGTGTACGTATGTCTGGTGTGTATGTATGTCTGGTGTGTATGTATGTCTATTGCAGAGACCAGTGCCGTTGGTTGTTCAAGTTCACGTTTATTCGCCCAGCAGGCAAATGCATTGTGCAACACAAAGAACAAACTATTATTCAATGAAAATTATTATTAAACAAACTTTTCCTTCACCAGTGGCATAAATATAAATAAAAAAATTGTTACTGAATTATTAAGACAATGTTTATACCTACACGGTATTTACAGAAAAATGGGAGTAGAACTATACATTTTATAATAATCAGAATATCCTTGAAACTCGGTTCAAAGATTATTATGTACAGTAAACTGTAAGGGCGAGTTTCGCAGACAGATAAAGCCTTGTCTAAGACTACAAAAACAAGCTCAATGGAGTTTTCTATTGAACTAGATTTTTTAGTCCTAGAATAGGCTTATTCCGTACCTGCGAAACTGTCCCTAGAAATGTTGGGACAGTGACACAAATATCTTGATTGATATCTTGTATTCCAGCACTTTTAATTTAAATGATCCAAGTATAATTTTTGGTGACTTAAAATGAGTTGACAATGCACAAAATGTTCTGTCATTTCTAAATATTCGACATTACAGTGATTAATACCCATACGTTAACACAGCCACTGTATAAATGTCATTCTCCAAATACAGCTGGAGTTTATTAGATTTTTTAATAACATTGTAAATGACTGTTAGCTCCTGAGATTGGAGGATCCTGTTTTGTACAAATGTAAATGTGTTTCGGCAGTCCATCTAACACATAAAGGAAGAATCAGTTGAGCTTCAACGTTGTGTCTGTGTGAGGAATCAAAATGGCCGAATTCAGAACTGGTTGAGGCTTTCTGAATCATTCATGCCCACCTCCCCTGATGTCAGAAGCCTGGGGTTCGCCACGTCCACGTAATCCTACAGGAAGACAGGGGCATTTCAATAAACAAAGCTCTCTGCAGATAATGTGTGTGTCTCTTGCAAGAAGTCCAAACGCAGATTAAAGTCACCTTAATCTGCGCTGTTGTAACGACTCAGACAGGGGAGTATTCGGGTTTGACTCAATGTGGAGCCATACAAACGCTGTGCGTGGAAGTTACCTTTAAATATAAACTATACTACATTGTGGATTGTCAGTGCAATGGATTGAATCAAGACCTCACTCTAGCTGCTCCCGAATTTTCATATCAGTGCAGATTAAAGTAAGGAAACTAAGAGAGCAGGTAACACTTTATTTTGAGAGTCCCAAGAGTGTACCTGTAGATGCTCTACATATTGTCTACTGAATATCTAGCATTTTAACTATCTGGGGTGGGGTGTTTCCGGTCTGCAGTGGTCAGTACCTATCAAAAGTCCAAAAGGTCCAAAGAAGAGAACCAGTGACAGGGACATGGGCGGCCAAGTCTCATTGATGCACGTGGGGAGTGAAGGCTGGCCTGTGTGGTCTGATCCAACAGACGAGCTTCTATAGCTCAAATACAGTGGGGAGAACAAGTATTTGATACACTGCCGATTTTGCAGGTTTTCCTACTTACAAGGCAAGTAAGAAAATCACATTGTATGATTTTTAAGTAATACATTTCCATTTTATTGCAAGACGTAAGTATTTGATACATCAGAAAAGCAGAACTTAATATTTGGTACAGAAACCTTTGTTTGCAATTACAGAGATCCTACTTTTCCTGTAGTTTTTGACCAGGTTTGCACACACTGCAGCAGGGATTTTGGCCCACTCCTCCATACAGACCTTCTCCAGATCCTTCAGGTTTTGGGGCTGTCGCTGGGTCAGCTCCCTCCAAAGATTTTCTATTGGGTTCAGGTCTGGAGACAGGCTAGGCCACTCCGTGGACCTTGAGATGCTTCTTACGGAACCTATCCTTAGTTGCCCTGGCTGTGTGTTTCAGGTCGTTGTCATGCTTGAAGACCCAGCCACGACCCATCTTCAATGCTCTTACTGAGGGAAGGAGGTTGTTGGCCAAGATCACACAACACATGGCCCCATCCATTCTCCCTTCAATACGGTGCAGTCATCCTGTCCCCTTTGCAGAAAAGCATCCCAAAAGAATTATGTTTCCACCTCCATGCTTCACGGTTGGGATGGTGTTCTTGGGGTTGTACTCATCCTTCTTCTTCCTCCAAACACAGCGGTGTGGAGTTTAGACCAAAAAGCTCTATTTTTGTCTCATCAGACCACATTACCTTCTCCCATTCCTCCTCTGGATCATCCAGATGGTCATTGGCAAACTTCAGATGGGCCTGGACATGCGCTGGCTTGAGCAGGGGGACCTTGCATGCGTTGAAGGATTTTAATCCATGAAGGCGTATTGTGTTACTAATGGTTTTCTTTGAGACTGTGGTCCCAGCTCTCTTCAGGTCATTGACCAGGTCCTGCCGTGTAGTTCTGGGCTGATCCCTCACCTTCCTTTTTCCTTCAGTTTTCCTTCCAGTATAGGTCAATCTCATCAGAGATTTCTCCCCATCCTTAATAACCAAAAACTCACCAAACATCTGCATTTCCCACAGCACGATGCCATACGACCACACATCCCCCTTAAAGCTGTAGTAGTTGTTTCTGAAGTACTCAGGCGGATACCAGCGAAGGGGCACGCGCTCCTACAAACACAATGGAAGTCATCTCATTTACCATCTGTTTCCTGGCCTCCGTTCTGTCTGTACTGTGTAGCTGAGGCTTGGTAGTCGTGGGTGCATTTAAGTGAGAAGAGGTCAGATGGTCACTAGGGGGCTTTACTGATTAAGCCTAAAATGAACTTTTCACTCAGAAATTGTGTCTGACATTTAAATGCAAAACTGGTGATTTAAAACTGACAACCGATTGCAACATTATACTGCACATGCAATGACTTTTTCCTTCTCCTCCAGCAAAAATGTCAAAAACCCCTATTTTTTGAAGAGTAACTCAAGCCTGTGTTTCTCCTGTAGCCAGAACACTAGGGTTGTCTGACCCAAACAAAAGACCTTTGGCCTTTTGTTTGGGTCTGGCTAACCAGATGTCATCTGCATCTTTTCCCTTGAGGGTCATAGAAAGTGTATTCTTGATTTAAATACCACATCGTATTTTTTCCCCCTGAATATATAAAACCAAAAAAAGTTGGTACACTGTGTAAAATGTAAATGAAAACAGAATACAAGGAACACAGTATGTACTCCAGCTCTACATTACCCAGCAGCACTGGGAGGATGTATGTACTTCAGAATAAGTTGAGTAACCAAGGAACTTGAATTCTTTCGTCTTGTTTTCCACTGACCGCAGAATCTGCTATACAAGCTTAACCTGCTATGATCTAAAGCCATCTTCAAAGGTCACATTCTCATCTAGAGTGAAACCAAGGTGACATTTATAGGGCCCAGTATAAGAGAGTGGTTGAACTTCCATTCACTTAACTTCTGGTTGTGGGCTGGTGATTCTGCCTGTTTGTGCGCACTTTCGCGTGCGCATGCAATTGACCCGTGGGTTTCTCCTTCGGCTGCTGCGGTAGCTCCTCACTCGGGTCAGGTCCCTGGCCAGACCAAACTCTGCCACTTTGACCTCCCAGGGAAATCTGTTCACCATGATGTTTCTGAGGGCCAGGTCACAGTGCACCACCTAGAAGGACAGATCCTGCATCAGTTAATGTGGGCTGAACTGGAGGAATCACTATGCAAGAACAGATCCCACATCAGTCCATTGTAACTGACCATTTTCCAACCTTCTCTGTCAGAGATTGTGTATGCTACTTTCAAAGGACATTGTCGCAGAATTGAAACAGAGTGCAAGTGGTTGGCTGTTTTGTGAAGAGTAAGTTGACTGGGTTGGACAGTTGTCATGTTGTACTTAGATTACATTTATTTCCGATACTTGGGGTCTTTTGCCTTGGGCAAGAGTGGCTTCTAAAATCAACTTTCACATGAGTAAACAGTTGGATTTTCTCTTAGAGCATGCCAACACAGTTACATTAAGGGAAAAAAGTATTTGATCCCCTGCTGATCTTGTACGTTTGCCAACTGACAAAGGAATGATCAGCCTATCATTTTATTTATCGGTTTATTTGAACAGTGAGAGACAGAATAACAACAAAACTATCCAGACGCATGTCAAAAATGTTATAAATAGATTTGCATTTTAATGAGTGAAATAAGTATTCGACCCCTCTGCAAATAATGACAGTACTTGGTGGCAAAAGCCTTGTTGGGAATCACAGGGGTCAGACGTTTCTTGTAGTTGGCCAACAGGTTTGCCAACCACATCTTTGCAGATCTTCTCCAAGTCATTAAGGTTTTGAAGCTGACGTTTGGCAACTCGAACCTTCAGCTCCCTCCACAGATTTTCTATGGGATTAAGGTCTGGAAACTGGCTAGGCCACTCCAGGACCTAAATGTGCTTCTTCTTGAGCCACTCCTTTGTTGCCTTGGCCATGTGTTTTGGGTCATTGTCATGCTGGAATACCCATCCACGACGCATTTTCAATGCCCTGGCTGAGGGAAGGAGGTTCTCACCCATGATACATGGCCCCATCCATCGTCCCTTTGATGGGGTGAAGTTGTCCTGTCCCCTTAGCAGAAAAACACCCCCATAGCATAATGTTTCCACCTCCATGTTTGACGGTGGGGGTGGTGATCTTGGGATCATAGGCAGCATTCCTCCTCCTCCAAACACGGTGAGTTGAGTTGATGCCAAAGAGCTTGATTTTTGTCTCATCTGACCACAACATTTTCACCTAGTTCTCCTCTGAATCATTCAGATGTTTATTGGCAAACTTCAGATGGGCCTGTACATGTGCTTTCTTGAGTAGGGGGACCTTGGTGCAGGATTTTACTCCTTCTTGGAGTAATGTGTTACCAATTGTTTTCTTGGTGACTATGGTCCCAGCTGCCTTGAGATCATTGACAAGATCCTCCCGTGTAGTTCTGGGCTGATTCCTCACCGTTCTCATGATCATTGAAACTCCACGAGGTGAGATCTTGCATGGAGCCCGCCACAGAGGGAGATTGACAGTTCTTTTGGGTTTCTTCCATTTGCAAATAATCGCACCAACTGTTGTCACCTTCTCACCAAGCTGGTTGGCGATGGTCTTGTAGCCCATTCCAGCCTTGTGTAGGTCTACAATCTTGTCCCTGACATCTTTGGACAGCTCTTTGATCTTGGCCATGGTGGTGACTTTGGAATCTGATTGATTGCTTCTGTGGACAGGTGTCTTTTATACAGCTATCAAGCTGAGATTAGGAGCACTCCCTTTAAGAGTGTGCTCCTAATCTCAGCACATTACCTGTATAAAAGACACCAGGGAGCCAGAAATCTTTCAAATACTTATTTTACTCATTAAAATGCAAATCAATTAATAACATTTTTGACATGCATTTTTCAGGATTTCTTTGTTGTTATTCCGTCTCTCACTGTTTACATAAACCTACCATTAAAATTATAGACTGATTATTTCTTTGGCAGTGGGCAAATGAACAAAATCAGCTGGGGATCAAATATTATTTTTCCCTCACTGTAAGTACCTGGGTTTAGGCTGTATGGTTTTCTCATAAAGAATGACAGCGGTGAAGGAAACTGGGCACCATTTTGGATCTCAGGGGTTCCATGGCTAGAGCGATGTGAATGGAGGCGATGGTGAACAGGCTCTGCAGCTCAGGGTCAGGGGTCAGCTTGTCTTTGTTGTTCTTTAGGAAGCTACGCAGGGTGCCAGAGCTCACAAACTCCATTATCAACACATAGGACTCTGCAATGAAACACACACACATGACACAGAATACAGACTGTCACTACGTACAGAAATACAAGTGGATGGTTTTAGGGGTCACACCTGGGAGAATACCAGTGGATGGTTTTAGGGGTCACACCTGGGAGAATACAAGTGGATGTTTTTAGGGGTCACACCTGGGAGAATACAAGTGGATGGTTTTAGGGGTCACACCTGGGAGAATACAAGAGGATGGTTTAGGGGTCACTCCTAGGAGAATACAAGAGGATGGTTTTAGGGGTCACACCTGGGAGAATACAAGTGGATGGTTTAGGGGTCACACCTGGGAGAATACAAGTGGATGGTTTAGGGGTCACACCTGGGAGAATACAAGTGGATGGTTTTAGGGGTCACACCTGGGAGAATACAAGTGGATGTTTTTAGGGGTCTCACCTGGGAGAATACAAGTGGATGGTTTTAGGGGTCACACCTGGGAGAATACAAGAGGATGGTTTAGGGGTCACTCCTAGGAGAATACAAGAGGATGGTTTTAGGGGTCACACCTGGGAGAATACAAGAGGATGGTTTTAGGGGTCACACCTGGGAGAATACAAGTGGATGGTTTAGGGGTCACACCTGGGAGAATACAAGTGGATGGTTTTAGGGGTCACACCTGGGAGAATACAAGAGGATGGTTTAGGGGTCACTCCTAGGAGAATACAAGAGGATGGTTTTAGGGGTCACACCTGGGAGAATACAAGAGGATGGTTTTAGGGGTCACACCTGGGAGAATACAAGTGGATGGTTTTAGGAGTCACAAATACGGGATGGAAATATTTAACGTATTAAGTCAAATGTTTTTTTCAGAATAGGGTATGACACCTGATCTTGCAACTGAATGCCATTTGGGACACATGCCAGGTAAATCTCAGTTTTATCAGCACCATTCTTTTCTTACCGGCCTCAGGTACAAAAGCAGAGTAAATATATAAAATGAATAAAGGGAGATTGCTAAACCATGGGACCAGCTACGCTAGTCAGAGGTCATGTTGGTCCGCGTTGGTCCCATGAGGTCCAGTGTTAATTTACCACTGTGAGGTATTCCAGGAAATCCCTTCAACAACCATTACTGAACTCTGTTAAATAACTGCACATTTTTCAATAATTTGAAAACGGTGGTGAACTAGTCCGTCGTACTCTCTTTGGCGATCTTGCAGGTGAACATCTCATGGCCCTTGCAGGTTCCCCGTGTCATCCTGGCCTTGTAGAAGATGCCCTCCTTCCCGGCTTTGATGAGCTGCAGCAGGCTCAGGTCTGACTTGGTGAAGTGAGGGCCCTGGGGACAATCAGACGAGTGTTGTTCCACTCACAGACACACCAAATGTTCTGTATTCATAAACGGGAAACGTTGGCTTTTCTACCTTTACCCTTATAGGACATTAGGCTGGATTTGAACCGGCGGCTACTGAAATGTGTGTGTGTGTTTTTCGGGGTCAGAAACCTAGACCAGCTTTACACCACATTTAACCACTACATCATTATAAACTGTATGATTAAGTTGCTTTACAAATGTCTTACAGCAGTTGATAATCCGTGACCATGGTTTGTATGTCTAGATTCTTTGTGTGTGTGTGTGTGGGGGGGGGGGGGTGTTTGTGTGTGTGTGTGTGGGGGGGGTGTATGCGTCTATTTACATACCCTTTTCTGAGGCCTCAATGGCAGTCTTCACTTTGTCTTTCTTCATTGGTGCCCGCTCCTCACGGCCCTCCTTGTCTCCCCCACTCCTGGGCTTGTCTGAGAAAGTGACGGGGAGTATACACGCAGGAGAGAGGACTGGGGAGTCCTGGGCCCAGGCTACATTACCCAGAGGCCTTCCCTCTTGCAGGTCCCGAATGGTCTGCATTAACAAACGATACCTGACAAAGATGGAGGTTCTGAGCTTGTCCTGCTTTTTAAGCTAACTTACATCTACATGTGAAGTTTCAAAATTTGACAGAGCTATGTCATTTCAATAACAACACCATGACTACAAATGGTATATTCTTGATCGGGGGAGGGTGGGGAACAATACACACCCTTTTTTTTTCAAAATTGGAAGTTTCAATATTTGTCAGATCTTTGCTATTTCAGTACCACCTACAATAAGTAAACCATTACTATAAAAAGTATACGTTCTTGATTTGCGGAGGGTGGAGAATAATACACACGTTATTTTTTCAAAATTTTAAGTTTCAAAATTTGACGGTGGGGTAGAAACTCTTACTCAGAAATATTTGTTAATACCGGAGCTCTTGAGTTTGAAATAGACTTTACTACAAAGTAATAATGCCGAGGTGGTCCGCGGAGCAACTGTCCATCTCAGTCTCAGGCCTCTACCTTTATATAGTTTCATACTTATTACACACAAGATCATTTCTGATGTCATTGGTTCTTTGTTTTCTGAGTTTAATGAAAAACAAGAGACACAGTACATCCTCCATGACAGTCAAAAAAAGGCCACAAGATGTAAATAGCCTACACTTATTGCACAGATTTTGGGGAGTATCAGTATGAGAAAGGGACAGAGTACGGGTTAAGAGAACAAAAGGAAGCAGCTGCGGTCCTCACGTGCATGAACAGAATCCGCTAGCCAGTATTTTATTATTATTTCTTAAGATAATTAAAGAGTGATTTCAGGTATTTCTTGTCACCAGGTTTCAGTAATGTAATCTCGTTCTCTCTCACACATACAAACACACATTTCATGACAACATTTTAGGGAAAACGTACTTTTCAAATGTATTTATTTGTGTTAACAGGAGTGACATCCAGTTAGGGAATTCATCTACATTTAGCAAGGTGGGACAACCTCTACAACCCAGTAACACTACTCAATGAAGTAGAAAATCAGCAAAGTGCTTGAATGAATTTCAAATATTAAGTATACATCTAGCCTGAATCTCAAAGCATTGTGTTAAAGTATTTTACTTTTTGGGGGTGTGATCCACCCCATCCACATCCACCCAGATTTCTCCAGTTTTGGCCAACTTCACATCATTGTCGGCAGTGATGATGTAAGACTTTGGGTGACCCTCAACAGCTTCTACTAGCAGGTTGTTCAACCCACTCATTGGGGCGTTCCCATGGCAGCAATGATTATGTTCACTGTTTACTTGAAAGCCAGTGACATAGAGGTTGTGAGATATAGGGGTTTCCATTGAGTGGCCGGGCAAAATGACAATGGAGTCACCATCCTTAAGCTGACTCCCCTCAATGAGGTCTTGAAGATTCATCTTCTCCACCTTGTAGTAGAGACGAACAGGGGTGGCTGCTGCATTGGCAACATGGGATGTAGCAGTTGCAGAGAATGAGCGAACTGCAGTAAAAAAAAATATATGAAGAGAGAAACAAATTCCAAATGAGTCATTATTCATAATTAGGTTGCTGAAATAAATGTTGTGGCCAGAATTAGGAAGTAATTTGGAACACTGCTTGGAAAAACATAACAGAATGTTTTATTTTAAAGCCAGTGCCCAAACAGACTTGCAAATAAATAAATATCAAGAGACATGGTAATAGAAGAAAGTCCACAACTCTGGTAGTGCTCTAACAAAGGAATTTAATTTAATGACCTGACAAAGATCCTGTTGTGAAGAACACGGTCACTCTGTGCGTTTCATTAAATTCCATTGTTGGAGCACCACCAGAGTTTGCGGACTTTCTTCTATTATTACCAGTGTTCTTTTTGACCTGACAAGTTGGATGTGCATGTTTCACCTCTCGACACTATTTATATCGACATGCCATTGTTTTATTCTTTCTAATGCCACGTGTTATTGTCTTCCAATTCAATGTGGGATAGCTCATATAGCACAATAAAAAAGTATTAACAAGCAGGTTACCAGAGATGTTGCCAATGTTTCCAGAGACGTTTCCATTGATTTTGCCAGTGTTTCCAGAGACGTTTCCAGTGATGTTGCCAGTGTCTCTAGAGACATTTCCAGTGATGTTGCCAGTGTTGCTTGTAGAGATTCCCATTGTGGGTACTACAGAGAGAAAGATAGAAAGAGGGTGGGATGAAGAGAAAACTAGATGCTTCAAATTGATATACGGATTAGAACGTTTTTTAACATGCACTGAAAGAATATATGACTTATCAAGTATATTTATCTTATTTTCATGTTAGAAACCCCACCATCCTTAAAATAAGGTATATTTTTCTTAACAAGCTAGAATATACCACTTGTTTTTAGAAAATATTCCTTGAAATATTTCTTGTTCATGGCAAATTATTTCACTTATTTCAAGCAAATATCCCTCAAAAATAGTTTAATTGTCTTGTTCTAACATTTTTGCAGTGTACCCGAAATTACAATTAAATATTAAACTGAGTGATATAAGTAAGAAATTAAATAGAACTGAAATATATTTGACACTGTTTAACAAGTGATCCACTCTTTGAATGGCACACTTAAGGCCTTTTCACAACTGCATTGTTCTTAGCCCCAGGCTAACTTAGCCCAAGACTAAGACTTGGTCCTTGGCTATCCAACGCTAAGGATTCACACTTGTATTCCTAAGCCTTGGCTAATGGATACATTTGACATCAGGCAATACAAAAAAAATACTAAAACTTAAAGCCACTTTAAATATGGTATTTACCTGAGACTGTAGAGTTGAGGGCTTGACGGCTGGTTGTATAATCAGGTATTTTAGGGAAGAGTGAAAAGATTTTTATAGGCTAAGGGCAATTCAAACTATGTAGGTGTGTGGATGGTGGAGAAATGGGCTGAACATTAGTTAGAGGATAATAATTCAGTTCCAGTGAATTGATTGTAATCTGTTGTGGTTGTGTGTCATGTGAAATAACCTGATAGATTTCAACTGTAGCAGTAAAGATAAGATTTCTCTCTATTTTCATCCAGGTGATGTTGAATTAGGCAGACCTTTTATCTAGCCATTTCTCCTACTAAATGTCTTTAAGAAGAGGGAAACAAAATTATTTCTTCTTTTCAAGAATGCAACAAAATATCCATTCAAATTAAAGCTGAAAGTCTGCACTTAAAGCTCAAGTCCCTTATTTAATTTCACCTCCAATATGGTGTGGTGGACAGCTTAAATAATAATAACTTTATCACTCTCAAAATACTTATGTACCTGATTGAATGTCAGAAGTATGTCACAAGCATACTTGTTTTGGTTAATCAGTATATTAATTTCACCTAAATTTAGCCCCCACCTGTTTCTGTTCTCCTCGTTAGTCTGTGTATTTAGTTTTAGCCATTTTCTCCCTGTTACTGTTGGTCATTGTGCGTCTCATGTTGTCTGAACTCCTGAACCTCTGGGTATTTGTAATGCCCGGCACTTTGTTTTGTGTTCTCGGCTTTTGTTTGTTTATTAAAAAGGAACGCCTCATAATTCTTCTGATAAACCCTGTCCTAAGATATATGAACAGAGCCCTACCCAGCACAATTCTCCCTTGTGCTCTCCAGTACAACCCCCAGCTGAACAAGTTTTTTCAGACAATCACAGGGGCCCACAAGAAGTGTATCTTATATAATGTTTGAAAACATTATAGCAAGCAGAACTAAATTGTAATATGATTAATTTGCTAGATATTATTTAGTTTACATTGAACAACTATATT